>NW_004567127.1:997602-1000178 GCF_000260355.1 Condylura cristata | reverse complement strand
GGCAGTCCAGCTTCTTAACGCAGGTGGGGAGGCCGGGACTTCCTGTTGTGTCTGAACAGGTAATATTGGGGGGCGAGGAGAGCTTTCCGCCCACACGGTGTGCGCCAGCCCGTCCGTCCTTCGTAATTGTCAGATTCTGGTGTCAGACTCCTTTGCTCTGCCTTCAGTTTCAGGTTCCGATCTTCGGCTACTCCTGGAGCAGCTGTCCAGCCCCTGCTTTTCAGCCCATGGATTCTTCATCTAGCGTTTCTTCCTACTCTCTCCGTTCCTCTTTTTCCATCTCCCCAGTGAACAGTGACTTTGGCTCCCCCTCGGATAGTGAGGTGGAGGACCGAGGGGCCCAGGGCCCCAGGCCAGACACTGTTGGGCAGAAGGGAGGTCGTGGGCCCAGCCCGGGTCCTATCCGATGCAGGCAACGGCCCAAGGTTTCCAGTAATCAACGTTCAGCATCTCACTTGGAACAGCGGGGCTTGCCTTCTCCTGTGGCAGCATCTGGGGTGAAAAGATCAAGGGATGATGAGCTGGAGGCAGGTCTAAATACTGAGAGTTGTAGCACAGAAGGAGACCTGCTCTTTGCCCAGAAGGTAAGAGAAAGGAGGGCAAAGGGGACCCCACTAGAGCAGCTGACCACCCAGCTGGCCGGTGAGGACCCTCCGCCAGCTCCCAGGCTGGAAGCTGGAGGAAGAATCAGTGCTGGTTCAGCACCTCCTGGCCTTCTCATAGCTTCTGTCCCGCTTCCCTGCAGTGTAAAGAGCTCCAAGGATTCATTCGCCCTCTCACAGACCTTCTGAATGGGCTGAAGATGGGTCGCTTTGAGAGAGGTAATTGTCTGGTCAGTTGTGTTCATCTCAGCTTGCTTCCTCTCTCCCAGAACATGTTTTAATGTGTATCCCTATATTTGGGCCCCTCGGTTATTCCTCTTTTGCTTCCGTGACTTGGCTTCTTTAGGTGGATTCACCGTAACCTCTTTCTGCCCGTCCTTTACCTTATTTCTTTGACTTCAGCCCTTAATCTCTCTCTCCCCCTGGCCCCAGGGTTGAGCAGCTTTCAGCAGAGCGTGGCGATGGACAGAATCCAGCGGATTGTAGGTGTTCTGCAGAAGCCACAGATGGGGTAGGTCTAAGTCCTGGTTCTTTCTCAGTACTTCGTATAAAAGGGGTCTCCGGGAGAGCCCCCCAGTGGTGCAGGTGTTAGATCTCAGCGCCGGTAAGCTGTCACCAATCACTGCAGCCTGAGTTCGAGCCTTGCCAGGGAGGGACCCCCAGGGTGCAGCATACCTCTCCTGTCTCCCTGCTGCTCCCCTCAGTAGTGGGTTTCAATAGATCTGCCTGTTCCGCTCCCCACTCTTTCTCTTGTGAGTCCTCTCACCCCTGCACCTCTGGCCTCCACCCCAGTTCTTGTGTGCATAAATAAATTTTTTTAAAAAAGAGTCTCTAGGCTTGTTTTGTTACACTTTTCACGATTAGTAGCTTTTGTTTTGTAATTCTTTTTCACAGGGAGCGTTATCTGGGAACCCTGATCCAGGTGGAGGGGATGCTGAAGACTTGGTTTCCCCATATAGCTGCCCAGAAGTCACCACTGGGGAGCAGCAGGCAGCAGCTGGCCAAGGTGAGAGCTTGCACAGCTGTGGAAGAGGTGGGAGCCCACCCAAGGAAATAGCCTGCACAGAATAAACAGCCTCCTCCTTCCACTGTCTTCCGGGTGGTTTGCTCTTTTCAGAATGGGGCTTCATTCCAGGGGAAGGGTGCCGAGGTCCCCTTCTTGTTTTTTGGTTCCTGGGTGTTTGTTCCGTATTGTCTGGGTCACTACAAAGAATCCCATGAAGTTTAATCTTGTTTCTGAAGTGCAGCTTATCTGCTGTCTGTGGACACAGAGGCGTTCACCTGGCCGTCCCTTGGCGCCGGAAGAGGCCGTGGCATCTCTGCACTGTCTTCCTTCTCCTCTTCCGCCTTCAAACCCTTTCTCTCTCCTTTTCACTGCTGCTGGACTGTCTTTGCACCAAACCCTCTAGAGGCGTGGGTTTCAAGGACTGGTCGAGGTCCATCACTGGAAGGGGGGCACCAGAGGGCACATGTATTGGGGGTGTTCAGTAGATTCTTAGACCTAGTTTTCTGTGTCTTCCACGTAGTGAGGTAGTTGGCGGGCACTCACATGATGGGGTGGTCTCCTGCAAGGAACGCACAGCCCTTGTGTTTGTCATCCACAGTTGGTACTACTGATTTTCACAGGAGGATATTGCTTGCATATTTACGTATCTTAAGAAACCCAGCTGCCCTGGTGCCCCGGGGTTAAGTCACTATGCTTATCAACCTATTGCCAGCCACTGTGGCCTGAGTTTCATCCAGGCCAGGGATTGACCCCCCCCCCCCAAGGGCACAGCAGACCTCTCCTGTCTCCTGTCTCCTCAGCAGTGGATTTCAATGGATCCACCTGTTCTGTTCTTCACTGTCTCTGGGGTGTCCTCTCACCCCAACCCTCATGCCCCTGACTTATACCCCAAAACTTGTATATATAAATAAAAAAGCCTTTTAAAAAGTCAATACAGGGGCCCTCCCTGGTGGCACAGCACTGAGAGG
>NW_004567127.1:992170-997087 GCF_000260355.1 Condylura cristata | reverse complement strand
AGCCTCTGGCCTGTACCCCAGTTCTGTATGCACAAATAAATAAATAAATCTTTAAAAAAAAAAATAGGCTTTGAAAAAGGAGTACTAAAATGAGGTATTTCTTAAGCAGTAAGACCCTAGGGGACCCTGTATGGCTGGACATGTGTGCCCTTTATGGTATAGGGTATCTTGTAGGCCTTCACATATGTGTAAAATACATGAGAGTTTAATTAAATTTTATTTATTCATGCATACAAGGACTAGGGCATAGACCAGAGGGGTTGAGAGGACTCCCCAGAGACAGAGTAGGGAGCAGAAGTGGATCTACTAAAACCCACTGGAGAGGGGAGCAGCGGAGAGACAGGAGAGGGCTGTTGCGTCCGATGGGTCACCTTCTGGTCCAGGATCTAATTCATGTTGCAGTGGCTGTGAGAGCTCCGCAGAGCTGACTCAGCCCTGTGCCTCCGGGGGGGCCCTGCCTGTGAAATCGTAATCCGCGGGGCGAGAAGTTACCTGTTTCTGTGCGTTTGCATTGCAGCGCTCCCAAGGAAAGCCAGGTTTCAACAGCCGGTGGCATTTGTGGGAGAGCTTTCTCACCTAAATTTTTGTTTTCTTCTCTCCCTCCTTAGCATTTTCCAAGCCACCATAGTTACCCAGCTGCTTCCTCTCCTGACCCTCCCGTGGAGAAGGTGGAGCAGACTCAGCTCGGACACATAGTGTTGAAACCACAGCAGCCGTGGCGCCTCGCTGAGTGGCCAGTGATGAACCTCACTTGGATCCACGCTAGCCCGATCTGCAACCCCCCTCTCAGCTCCCCGGGGACCATCTCCATCAGCCACGGCCCTTTAGACACTGGAGCCAGCATCGGCGTCGTCCTTTTCCTCCAGCCTGGAGGGCGGCCCTTCACCCACTCAGCCCCGGCCACGCCTGTCCTGCCCCCTGCAGCGTCGCCTGTCACCCCCGCTGGCCCTGATACCCTGTCCGGAGAAGAGTCTCGCAGCCGCAGCTTGCCAGCGACCCTGCCCTCGGACTGGAGCGGCCCCCGGCCTCCCCCTGGCCCACTGGCTGCAGCCAGTGAGGGGACGACAGGGCGCCTGGTGCCGAGGAGAAGCCACCTGCAGGTGCTCCTGCCAGCCGTCTCCTCGAGCCCTGAGCAGCCTCAGGCGGCGGTGTCTAGCTGGTGTAAATAGCGCGCGCTCTCTCTATCTCTTTTTTACTTTTGTGTGCGTTTGTGTTGAGGGAAGAGAAATCCTTTCTGATTAAAACAATTTTATACCTAAACAGTTTGTTGACTGCAGGAAATTGGAAGCCTTCTATTTCAAATAGCACCTCCCTGAGCTGCAGCGAGGGCTGAGGCCCTGCGGGCGGGCACTCCTGGGGTCTGGGTGCCCCTCCGGCCTGCGCCCCGAGACCGCGGGTGTCTCCTGGGACTCCGGGGACAGCTGCGGGGCCCAGAGCTGGTTTGTTTCTCGCTCGGCCCGGAGCTTCCTCTGTCTCCCTGGCTGTCTCCCCGCTGACCAGAGAGCAGGTCCTCTGCCGGGAGCTGTTGGTGCTTGGGGTAGCCACAGTTGTGGACAGTCAGAAGGGGAGTCCTCTGCAACGCTGGCTTCATCCTTGTGCAAACAGCTGCAGCTCAGCGTGGGCGGCAGGGCTCGACAGCGGTGAGCGCGGACACGGAGTGGAGCGGGGTGCGCCGGGCGGCCTGGTCGCCTGGTCGCGCAGCGGCGCTCTGGGGCCCCTTTCCTGGGAGGCCACATGCTCCCGCCTGGCTGAGGGAGGGAGGCAGGCCTCCGTGCTGCCTGTCGGCTCTTTTCTCACAGGTGGGCAGCCAGCGAGAGCCCTGCTGCCTGTCTGGGTTCTCCATGAATAATTTCCTTGTTTTTGGAGCGTGTGACCTTTCAAAGACAACCTTTCCACTTGGGCTTCTGAGGACCTTGCACCCCTGTGCAGTCTGCCCTCTATCTTACACCTTTGAGTTCTTCACCATTTACTTCTTTCTCTGAGTAACAATGACGGATGCCTCGAGAGTGACAGGCCGCCCCTTTGTGGAAACATCTGTTGAGATTCTGTCCTCTCTTGCTTTTCTCCACAGTTCTTGGCAGTAGTCTAGTCCTACCCCTCCTGACTCCTTCCTGCCTCTCTGCTCAACCTCTCACTGCCTCGCTTCCTTTGCTGTCTTTGTACTGCCTCTCCCTGGCTCACCAGTGATCTCAGAATAGCATCATGTAACTTCCACCCCGCCAACAGCGAGATCCCGGGGCCTTTACGAAGAGGATATATTTCATTCTCTCGGTATCATTTGAGACTCCTGGTTCAGCCTACTGAAATCCTCCTTTGGATCCTCTAACAGCCAGGATCTCAGTGCTCCTCTTACCCATCTGGCACACTTCTACCCACTCCACAGTGTGGGTGTTCCCCTAGCTCAGTGCTTGGCCCATTATTCTTCCCTGACTACATTCTTCACTTAAAGGTTTCATCTTTTCTCATGGCTTTAATTCTCTCAATTCAGAAGGCTGTGGAAGCTTCACCCCCAGAGCCAGCCTTTCCCCTGAGATGGCATACCAAATGTAACTCTCCGCTAGGTAGTTTTATTTACAAATTACTAACGCTGAACACTTACTGAAAAGGTCAGCACCTCAGAGCTAAGAGGTACTCTTTGTATCTTATTTCAACCCCTCATTGTTTACCAGGCAAACTTGGGTGGCTTGTTTAAGACAACACAATAGGTCAAACAGAACCTTTTGCATAGAAGAACTGGGGAGTAGAACACAGGTACGTGGTAGGGGGAAGTGAGAGGATTCTCGAGACAGTGGGGAGCAGAACAGGTGGATCTACTGGAATCCACTGCTGAGGGGAGCAGCGGGGAGATAGGAGGGGTCTGTTGCGCCCTGTAGGGCACCTTCCTGGCGAGGAGACTACTCAGAACGCAGTGGTGACAGCTCTGAGACTGAACCCCTAGGCCACCAGGGAGGCCCAGAACGCCTGGTTTCTGATCCATTGTGCTGTTTTCAGTGTTCACTAGTTAAAATATTGTCTTTTGTTTAAAAACATCCTGTCTCTTTACAGTGTCCTTTTCTCTCGGTGCTATTTATAGAACCGACATTTTTCTAAATAATCAGACTTAAACTTGGGGTTGTTCAGTTGTCTTCACTTTGATGTTGGAATGTCATTTAAAATCCCTGTTCTCCTGTCTGTTCCATTGCCACTTCTGTGGTCCACCTGGACTATACCAATAACCTCTCTTCCCTCTAATTCCCCCTTACTGATAGCAGCTTAATTTTCCTACAGCAGCGCTTGCCAGCCTATTCCCTGTTTATCTGCCATTGAGTACTGTGAGCTTTCTTTGTCTGTAAACTCTTGCTGGTGCTGTTCATTTTGCCTTTGTCTCCTGTTTCTGTTAATTAGCTCCCACCCTTCTTACCACGACTAACTCATGTACTTTCCCTTTCTTTGAAAGTATATTTGTATTTTATTCCATTTGATTCCCATGAGTTTTGTGGTTGAGAGCAGGTATTAGTCCCATTTTACAGATGAATAGACTTGACATAACCAGTGAGGAGTCAAAAGAGTTAGTAAATAATTTAGGCTTTTAGACCAGCTGTAATCCAACAAAATTTTGTTTACAAAAACAGAGGTGGAGAGCCTCTGTGGTGAGTGGAGCCTCAGCACTATCAAGCTATCTCCAGTCACTGCAGCATGAGTTCGATCCCCCGCCAGGGAGCTGAACCATGTGGTGCAGACCTCTCCTGTCTCCCCACTGCTCCCCTCAGCAGTGTATTTCAGTAGATGTACCTGTTCTGCTCCCCACTCTGTCTCTGGTGAGTCCTCTCACCTCTCCATACCTCTCACCTCTGACCTATACCCCAGTTCTTGCATGCATAAATAAATAAATTTCAAAAAACACACAGGTGGAACTGGATTTGACCTGCAATTTGCATACTACTGGCTAAGTAACAAGGTCATATGCCTGATGACTATAGAATTTGGATAGAACCCAAGTCTCCTGACTTCTAATCCAGTGCATTTCCACTTTATTGTGCTGTTGCCTATACAATTTATTTTGCACATATATGCTACCTTGTTTTATTATCTTTTATGTCTACGACTATCTTCTGGTGATGCACAAAGCTCTGGACTGTCACAACAGTACCTAACACAGAGTAGGTATTCAATAAAAACTTACTGATAAGAACAATGCTGTCCCAGTCTAGCCCTGGTGTATTGAACCTGGTGTATTCTAAACTGGCTCCACTGTTTGTGAACTCATTAACATGATCCACGAGCATGCATCTGTGTGTCAGTTTTAGGGGACTACTCAAAGAACCGTATTACCGGACGGGTGGGGGGAGTAAAAAGAACTGCATACAGGAGTAACTACGTAGACCGGTCTTCTTTTGAGTCGTTTATCAGTAGCCATATGAACTGTAAATCAGCATAAACAGATATACAGAAGTAACGTACAAAGGACTGTCTCCACAGTGAGAAAGAAATGAGAAAAAATTATTTCTACAGGTCCCACTAGTAAGCAAAAGGACAGAAGCTAAACTATGTCTTCGAGTCTAAATCCTGCTGATGATTTTCAATTTTCTTTTTACTGATATCACTTTACTTAGGGAAATGGCTTGCAAGGTGACATTACAGGAAACTCACAGTAGTTCATTTCATTTCTTTTCCTTAGTTTTTCGGCAGAGCAAGGAGATGAAGCGGCTTTTCACCCAGAAAGCGGATCTTACAGAATCCAGGTCTTTCTGCCGAGCGCAACGGGACAGATGCTCGGGGAGTTTCGCAAACTTACGTCATTTTCCTTCCAGAAAAAAGAAAAAAAAGCTTAAGTAGCTACTGAAGGTGCAGTGCGGTTTAGGGGTACGGAGTCGGGCTGACCTCCGGCGGGGGCGCCCAGGCAGGCAGTGGCCGGCGGCCCCGCAGAGCGCGCCGACC
>NW_004567127.1:985198-991884 GCF_000260355.1 Condylura cristata | reverse complement strand
CTCCCGGGAGCCGCGCGGCGCGAGGCGGGAGGGGCTGGGGGCTTCGGCCGCGCGGCGCTGCTTACCGGGCCTCTGCGCTTGACTCCCCCTTTCTCACCCTGCCTGACGACCCGCAGAGTGAAGACTTCAAGGTCATGGCCAAGCATCTGAAGTTCATTGCTAGGACTGTGATGGTGCAGGAGGGGAACGTTGAAGGTGCCTACAGGACCCTAAACAGGTAAGTGTGAGGAGCAGGTGCCTGGGCAGATTCGCGGAGTGGTAGGTATCCTCACCCTGCACCCCACCCCTGCACCCCGCACGCTGGCATTAGATTGTCTCAGAGCGGTGCCCGCCCAACTGTTCTGTCTCGTCAAACCTATGAGCCCCTCAGTTTATCATCTTGACGTTCTTACCAAAGCCTGAGAGTATGAAGCCGGTTCCTCAGTAGCCACCCGGCTGATGATCAACCTCAATTCTATTCAGCACTTAGGAAAGTGCCAGAAGGGGAAATCAAGATATGAAGTTGCCAGAAAGCAGGAGTATCGGATGGACAGACAGTCTGGGTCTGGGAGGCCTCTGAGTAGAACTGTCTCTTTCAGGAGCTGCTCTTCCTGCCCCCTTCTGCCTGCGGAAACGTCCTCTTTCCCTCCAGCAATAAACCCTTCCTTTTGGATAGTTTTAAAAAGGAGGCGGCAAAGAGAGGGACTGATGTAGGACGATGCAGTAGAAAAGTTACATTCGCTTGGGATCTTGGAGAAGCAAGCGAGAGATGGAAAAGCGTTCCGGGTTTAGAGGAAGCTTTCTGCAGCAGCAGAAACAAAGATGGAAAGGAGCTGAGAGTGAGGGGCTGTACTGAAAGGTTCTGAGTGGCAGCCAGAGATCTGCGGGCGCGCTGATGCGAACTGCCCTCCCAGGGTCGCTTCTCAGGCAGGTAGTTGTTAGCCTTCCCTTGACCCAGCTCAGGATCTCTGGCTTGCTTCATCGTTTTCTCCAGCCACTGAAGCAGTCTGGAGAAGCACATGCTTGCTTGGTGGGAATATCAAAGAAACTGTATGAAAAAGGCCAGTAGGTGGCACCTTTTTTCACCAGAAAGGGGATCTAAAACATCAAATTGTGTTTCTTAGGTCACATAGTGGTGGAAAGCATCATAAATGCTCTGTTACCAGGTCCCTGTTTCTCAGGACACAGAGACCTATGGCTTTCACTTTCACTTAATCCTGTTTGGGTTTAAATATTGGTAGTGGTTGTGGTGACTAAGGGAGACCTAAAAGAGAACCTAGAAAGCAAAAGGTTGGACATGTGGCAGGTTGGACGGCAGGAGCCTGTAGGAAGCGAAACTGTGGGAAGAGTCTGGGCCCAGCTTTGGTGTCTTCAAAGGACCTGGTCTTGGGACAGCTGTCCCTCGTTCCTTGTCCCTGCCAGCCCTGCCCCTGGGCAGGGCTGCTCCTCTGTCACGTGGAGCGTGAAGATTGTCAGCTACGTACCTGTGGTACCCCCTCCGTGTTTTTCCTATGACTGCTTCTCCCAGGCCTCTCCTGTTTCAGAGCTTCTGGCGGCTTCCTGTGAAAGCGCTGAGATGTCATTATGTTGGAGGCACAAGTGGAGTCTTTAGGCTGCAGTGAATCAGCTAATGAAATGCTGCACTTGGGAAAAGGAAAGTCTTGCAACTTATTCACCCTTTTCTGATCTCTCCCTGTCAGTCTTTTTCTGCGGGTTTTAGTGAAGTCAGATGGGTCTATAAAGCGACAGCAACGAAAACAATATGAAGTTGGCATAAAGGAAGCAGGTCAGAGGCGGAATTGAGAGTCCAGAGTAAACCCACGAGCTCATTATGGCTCACGACTGGCAGCGCAGCCTCCTGCTCAGTGCGCCGGGAGGCCACGCGTGAGAATGAAGTCGTATGCCTCTGTAACCATGTGCAGTAAACTCCAAGTCTTGAACCCATTTTTAGAAAAATTACTGTTGCTTTATAGCATACATTCAGGTCACGTTACACCTCTGTTTCCTTTAAACTCGTGTGTCGCTTCAGATAGAATAGTCATTTTATGTGGATTGTGCACGAGCCTGCATCCCTTAGTAACATCTCGGGGTTCCAGCGCGTCGGTCTCGCCTCCTGATGAGACTCATTTCACCGCAGTGTTTATAAATCTTCTGTGAGATTTGCTGTTCAGCAGGGCCGTGGCAGATGCGTGAGGGAGAGGCCCGCTCACAGGTGTGTAGCCTGTGTAGAAGCCGCGGGCGCTGGCGGGCGAGAGCGCTCAGTGTCTGCTCAGCACGCGCAGGTGCTCCCCGCCTGTGTCAGTCCTGTTCAGTGCTTGTCAGTCTTCTCCGCAGAAGCATCCTTAGCGCAGAGGAGAGGGGAGGAGCTGTACTACTACCTTTGGGAGCCACTCTGGAATGTCTTTGAAGCCTCCTCTTCCTACTTAAAATTTTAGGTGGTGTTTGTACTGGTTGCCATTATCCCAGTGTTAGAGATAACACGCACCCACCTCTGCTCAAGTAGGGCTGGAGGTACAGGCCGATGCATCGGATTTACTCAGATTTTGTCTGTGGCACCCTGCAAGTAGTCCAGGTAGGATGCATGGAAATACTTCACTTCAAGGGTTAAAATACTAATTGAGGACTAGGTTGGGGGAGGGGAGATTTACATTGCTCAAAATCAAAGAATTTAGAGACCCACCCTCCCTGTGGCACAGTGGGTTGGAATGCAGCACTGCAGGCCAGCTGCAGCTACTTCAGTGCGAGTTCGATCCTTGGCCCGGGTGGTGACCCACAGGTTGCAGCCGACCTCTCCTGTCTCCCCACTGCTCCCTCAGCACTGTACTTTGTTGATCCACCTGCTCTGCTCCCCGCTCTGTCTCTGGTGGAGCCTCTCACCGCCCCTGCACCTCTGGCCTGTACCCAGTTCTGTGTGCATCAATACATAAATCTTTTAAAAAAAAAAAAAGAGTCAAACCCTGGAGACTCGGGGCTGGAGTGTAATGTCTCTTTTAGGCTTCCTTGTGAACTTGGGGGACGGGAACTTTGTGTGGAATTGTTGGGAAGCAGTGTGGAGACTGCGATGGTTGCAGTGAATTAATACTTTGCTGGTAGAGTAAAAGGACTTTTTTTTATTATTTTATTTAAAGATTTATTTATGCATACAAGAACCGGGGTACAGGTCAGAGGTGCAGGGAGTCAGGGGGAGCAGAACAGGTGGATCCACTGAAACCCACTGCTGAGGGGGCAGAGGGAGACGGGAGGGGTCTGCTGAGCCCTGGGGTCACTCCCTGACCGGGGATCGAACTCACACTGCAGTGGCTGTGGACCACTTCATAGTGCTGAGACTTAACCCCAGGGAGGCCCTCAAGGACCTCTCCTTTTTCCTTGAAGTAGTGTTGGTTTACAGTAATGTATGAGACAGGGGAGAGGTTCACACTCAGGCGAGGACTTTCAAGCATACAGATGTGAGCAGGCTGGTTGTAGAATGTCCCAGACTTTGTCAGACAGAATTTTTTGACCAATATACTTCTCTTTGTCTCTGCTTTTCCCTCACCTTGTTTCTCTGGCCACCTGTATGTCTCTCTTATTCCCCAGGCTTCTCCTGGTCTCTCTCTGCTTTCTGATAGTAATTTAAAAGTAAGTTCCATATTCTGTGGTCTAACTGCCATATCAGTGAGGAGAGGGAGATGGTTGAAACTTGAGCATGTCTGGAGCAAGGAGGCCAAAGCAGCACATGTGTCTGCCCGGTGAGACGGCCTGGGGTGCGAGTTATGTGGCTAAGGCCCACAGTGGTCCTCAGGGTGGGGGGAGGGAAGGTTCCCAAATCCCCACATGAGGGATCGCTCCCTGAGCACGGAAGGAGGCACAATGGCATGTGTCCGGCTGCCCCTGACCTAGAGGGCTGCAGTAATGGAGTCTGCCGCCTCCAGACTCCCCCAGCCTGGTGACTCAGCTCTTCATACACAAGCCACTGAGTTTCGCTTCAGCTGGCAGCTGACTTGTCCAGCCAGGTGCCTGGACTCCAAGCGGTCTCCTTCGCTAAGACTCTTGGTGTGTTAGTCCTTCACCTGTCTTGGGAAGCAGATGCGTCCTGACCACCTCTGCTCACATCATGAGTTCTGCAGAGCTCTTCCTGCATCCAGTAAGCACATCTGAGTAGGTGTGTAAGTTCCCTTTTTTGCAGTTTTCTTTCATCCTGCTCTTACGTGGTCTTTGTCACCCTGACAGACCGTAGGTGAAGTCATACACAGGGTTTGTGTCCTTTTACATTTATGCATTTAATCTTTTTCTTTCAGCACTTGATCTCCTCTATTTTCGCTAATGTAATAGGCTCTTCTAGAAAGCAGCCTTCATTCCTGTCTGTCTACAGGCAGGCAGGGAGAGAGAGATGCTGACCCATCTTTGCTTGTGTTTAGGTGCTCAGAGCTCTCAGACTTGCAGGCTTTAGCTGCACCGGTTCTTAAACACAACAGGCATGGAACCCCTTTCTCCAGTGAGACCGAGGAGGGGGTCACCCCACTGGTTTCTTTCCTACTGCACATGTCTCACCTCAGTGGAAGTTTCTGAAATGACCCTTGGCTGCTATACTTAGGGCCTGAGTTCCCTTCTCAGGGAGTTGTGGTAGGAGGTTGAGCAGGACCCCGACTGTGGACTCCCCAACAGCGGGGACTATGTTGTCGCCCCTTCCCGCACATGTGAGTGGGTCTTTGGGGGAGCTGACAGCCTCCCACACCCAGCCTCTGACCCCCGCTGCTCCCCAGGATCCTCGGTGAGGACGGGCTCCTGGAGGACATCCGGCGGCGCCGCTACTACGAGAAGCCGTGCCGCCGGCGCCAGCGGGAGAGCTACGAGACGTGCAGGCGCGTGTACAACATGGAGATGGCGCGCAAGATCCGCTTCCTGATGCGCAGGAATCGCGCCGATCCGTGGCAGGGCTGCTGAGCCTGTGAATAAAGACCCGAGAGAAACCGCGGTCTCGCCCTGCATTCTAGCCCGGGCCCCTTCCCTCTTCCCTAAACTCCTGCGCCGCAGCGGGGGCCCTCTGCTGAGGGGAAGGGGAGTGGCCCCGCTGCCGTTGCCGACAAGGGCCAGGGGTTCTGGGAGGATTAAAGTCCAGGTGATGCCCCACAGCGCTCGGTGCCCCACTACAGCTGTAGGCTGCGGAGGCTCTAACTGGTAGATTGTATGTTTCTATATTTTACTACAATAAAAATTTCTTTTAAAGTGGCCTAAGAGAGATGAGGAAATTTACCAAAACATAGTAAGATATATCTACCATTTTTATGAAACCCAAAATAAGGTTTTAATGGAAAAGCATCTGGGGCCCTCCCTGGTGGGGCCAGGGGCTGAAGCCCACGAAGCACTATGGAACCGTCCACAGACGCTGCAGCACGAGTTCCATCCCCAGCCGGGGAAGGACCCCACGGCGCAGCAGACTCCTCTGGTCTCCCGGCTGCTCCCCTCAGCAAAGGCGTGTTTCTGTAGGTCCACCTGTTCTGCACCCTGCTCTGTCTCTGGCGAGTCCTCTCACCCTTCACACCTCTGGCCTGTACCCCCGTTCTGTCTGCATAAAGCAATAAATTTTTAAAAAAGCATCTGTCACTCTTTACTGTTAAAAAAAGTAAAAAGGAGAGGAAGCATATGTGTAGTTGTAGTCTTCTGAAGCACCTATCAGCTGGACAGGCAGGCTGGAAACCTGCACAAAGAATTTCTTGAAGACAAAGCGAACATTCCCTTCGTAAAAGGCTAGTGGAAGGTTGGTGGAGAAGTAAAGCAGTAGGTGGAGAGTAAAGGAAGTGGAGGAAAGGGGGTGAGGAGAATAAAGGAAGGGCACAGGACCAGAAATCCCTGCAGGGAAATGGAAAGTCTGGGCCCCACTCTAGGCCTGAATTGGTACTCAGTCATCTACTTTTAAATTTTTTCTTTTTTTAAGGATTTTTTTATTTATTCATGCATACAGGCCAGAGGTGTGGGGGGTGAGAGTACTCACCAGAGTCAGAGTGGGGAGCAGAAAAGGCAGTCTGACAAAGCTCACTGCTGAGGGGAGCAGAGGCTGGGTCAGGAGAGGTCTCCTGCACCATGTGGGTCACTCCCTGGCTGCGGATCGAGCTTGTGTTGCAGCAGCTGCGTTGGCTTCTTAGTGCTGTGCTTTAATATGCTGCGTCGGCTACAGTTTTTTAAGTAAGAAATTTTTGGATTCAGTCTTGACCTTGGCAAATTATTTAGCGAAATTTGGAACCCCCTATAAAATGAGGACAAATGTATCTCCAAGTGTGTGGTGAGGATTAAAGAGAGTGTATTGTCAAGTACTTTGCAGTGTCTGGCAGATACAGCACTTGGAAGTGCTAGGAAATAATAATCCTGTAGTTGTGCAGCCTAAAGCTGGCGTTGATTCCTCCTGCTTATTCGCCCAGCACCAGCATCCGTTTAGTTCTTTCCCGCTGTGTTGATGATTAAATGCCACAGTCGTCATCCAGCTGCCATCCTCAGATTCCTCCAGCAGCCACTTGCCTCCTTACATCCGCGTTGCCTGGCCTTCTGTTCCTTTCCATCCTCACCGAATGATTGTTCTATGCAACCCTGGACTTCTTTACTTTTCATGCTTAAATAGTAGTGGTGCTCACTGCTTTCAGGATAAAGTCCAAACATTTGATAAAGCATTTTAAAACCTGGGCCTCCCAGGTGTCCCAAGGGTTGTTCCCCGGCCAGGGAGTGACCCCCCCCCC
>NW_004567127.1:961992-984466 GCF_000260355.1 Condylura cristata | reverse complement strand
TCGGGTTTCCGGTTCCGGTGTAACGTTCGGGCTCCGTCTCAGGGGCTGAAGTTTGTGAGGTGAGTAGTGGCCCCGGGCCCAGGCAGGGTGCCCGCGGGTCCGAGCGACTGGGCTTGGGGCTCGGCCCACGGGGGGGCCGGGGGCGGCAGGGTTCAGCGGCGAGGAGGCGAGGGGGCGCGCGGTTCTGTGGAGCGGCTTGGAATGAGAGTGCTGAGGGGAAAGGGCGGGGGCGGGAGGGGACTCGGGGGCGGCTCGGCCCGGAGCCGAAGAGCTGGGGTAGAACGCGACGGGCAGGGCGCGGAGAGCGCGGGGCCCGCCGCGGGGAAACTGAGGCAGCAGCGGAGAAGAGCGCGCGGCGGGGACGTGCCTGGGAGCGTGCGTGCTGCCGCCCTCGTTGCGCGCGCTCTCCGCCCGCCGCCTCTTCGCCCAGCCCTCCGGCCGCGCCGTCGTTTACTCCGCGGAGGTCCGTGACAAAAGTTTCGGTGTGAAACTTTTATTTTTGCTCACTGGCTGTTGGGGTTGCACGTCACCGAGCCGTGAACTTGAACGTGGTAGTCGGTGGGGTGCTCGGGCACCTGCTAAAACAGATGGCCCTGATACCTGGGAGTCGCTGGCGACTCCTCCAGGCGCGTGCTTTGGAGCTGTGAGTCGTTCCCGGGGACTTGAAGCCGCCGGAGGCCAGGTGAGGGGCCTTGGCCTTCCTGATGTAAATAACCTCAACGCTAGGGTGCTGCTCCCAATAGCAGTGCCACACGCATTGGGTGGGTGACAAAGTATGATGTAGGTAGGTGGTCGGCCTCCTTTTTGAAGGTAAGATGTGGCAAATCGGTGAACTGAGACTCGGGGAGTTACCTGCCCAAACACTGGTAAGTGGTAGGATTTCGCGTCCGGACTGCTGACCATGAGCTTTTATTTACTCTGCAGTGGCTGAATATGCTGCTTTTGAGCAGTGCACATTTTAATAGAGGCCATTAGATGGATCACTACCACTCGTAACCATAGCATCATTCACAGAGGGGATCCCTGAGGCCCAGAATCTGTCACCCCTAGTTTCACGGTTAATCTACTCACTTTGTGTATTTATGTCAAGGTTGAATACACTGGTTGGCAGCAAATCTTACAGAAGGTAAACACACCAAGAATGTAGGTCTTGATCAGATAATGTCTTCTCGGAGAAAAGATGGCTAGAAACATCTTGAATGATTGACTGTATGTGTGGTATTGCAAGGAGGAGGTTACCTTGGAGATTGAGGTTAGTGAGGATTATCGACCTAAGCACTATGGAGAACATTGGGGAACTAAAGTTTCTCTAGTCTCTTGGGGAGTTTTGAGATTTAGGTAGGAGATCAAAGTGCAGACACGAATAATGCTGAGCGCCTCAGTGTGCACTAAATAATGAGGTTGATTGCAGCACATCCTTTATGATAGTGTTTTCTCTGCTAAGCTATGAAGTGAGGATCAGAAGCAAAAAGGAAGGGAGCATGCGCATATCCAAAGTGAAGGTATTTTTTCAGAGCGGAGGGATTACTCTTACCAAGCAAGTGGGAGAGACTGTAGAACATGAGAGAAAATTATCTGGGTACAGATCCCCACTGGAGTGAATGTAACTACAGAGAAATGTAACAGAACATTCTTAAGGATTATGAGATTTAAAAGGATGATTGGCCTGGGTAAACCCTCCTTTATTTGCGTCCTTTAACAGAAGGAAAACCCTGTAGGTCAGAGGTGGCTTGTGGAATGGAATGCCTGCTTGCAAGTCGGTGGGTTAGAAAAGTTGGCCTCTTTTCTCAGTCTTGTTTTCATGTACTGTGTTTGCCAGGCCTTGTCAATATGATAAGACTGAGGAGAAAAAGTAGAATTTATTTCTCAGACTACATGATTCTCAGGATTTGTTTGCTTATTCTATAAATTTCATTGATCTATTGATACTGAATTAAGGTTAAAAATTGAATAGGTTGTCATTCATTCTGCATTGGAGTTTGGTTTTTAGGGAGAGTATTTGACCTGGAAGATTGAGAATGGGCTGGGAAGGCTCTCCTGATGTGCACCATTGCCTGGAGTGTCTCTAGTTTTTCCATATTTCCTCATTTAACCCTCCTGTTTCTTTTTAGGTGCAGTATTAACTCCCTTTTGTGCAGTCCTCCATTTCCTGGAGAATGGCGCTGTCTAAGAGGGAGCTAGATGAATTGAAGCCATGGATAGAGAAGACAGTGAAGAGGGTGTTGGGTTTCTCAGAGCCCACAGTTGTCACAGCAGCACTGAACTGTGTAGGGAAGGGCATGGACAAGAAGAAGGCTGCAGGTAAGTCCCTTTCTGAATCTTTTGACTTTACATGTGGGATGGCCCCAGGCACTTTGAACTCTTCCAGCAGTCTTTGTTGGCAGTCAGGTCACATTTTATTTTCTCTTGCATTACAATGGAAATAGTCTAAATAATTTCACTTTTCTCTCTTACTGCTACAGTTTTTATACGGTTTGTGAATCTCAGACTGACCTTTGATCACTGTTCTGAATTACCTAAGTTACATTTACTTAAGAAATAGTCTAATAGTTAGACTGGCATCTAATCATATAGGAGCCTCTGTAAGATAAATTTTAAAAATGGAGGGAGGGAGGTTTTCTTCAGAGTAGTCTTCTATAACTTGCTGTTCAGGAAACATTAGGGTGTTTAATCGTCCTAAATTTTGATGCTTGACACAGTTTGCTAGAGTACTTCCTATTCCAAAAATTACAAATGTATTGTTATCTCCTAAAGTAATTTGTAGGAATCCTACAAAGAACTTAAGAGAACATTCCCTACTTAGCTTGGTGTAGAGGGGAGGAACTTGTATTCTCACCACCTTACGGTGACGACCCACCTGCGTTCATGAGTTGATAGACTCCAAGAAGACAATCAGAAGCTTTGCTCTTTCTCATTCACAGTTTTGAGGATGAAATTCCAGTGTTGCTGTGTGTTATATGCCTAGTTGTAGAATACCTCCTCTTAACATTTTCAACCCTACTGCTTCCTTTTTACCTGTCAGACCATCTGAAACCTTTTCTTGATGATTCTACTCTTCGATTTGTGGACAAATTGTTTGAGGCTGTGGAGGAAGGCCGGAGCTCTAGGCATTCCAAGTCTAGCAGTGACAGGAGCAGAAAAAGAGAGCTAAAGGTAGGTTGTGTTTAACTATCTGATGAGCTCAGAATTGTTTTGACCGGTAACAAAGTTGCTGAGCTTACCTGGCTCACACTTTGGTATTCACTATTAAAATACTTACTGTTCAAGAGAGATATTTAGCTTGGTGTAGAGGGGAGGAACTTGTATTCTCACCACCTTACGGTGACGACCCACCTGCGTTCATGAGTTGATAGACTCCAAGAAGACAATCAGAAGCTTTGCTCTTTCTCATTCACAGTTTTGGGTTTGGCTCTCAGGTTTCCCTGCCGCACCGCCTGCCCTTTACTACTATCTATAAAGTGACAGTAGCTCTGAGATTATATGCTCTGATTTGCTTGTGGTCTAATTAATTGCTTGAGAATGCTACTCCACTCTTCCCTGGGTTGCAGACCTCATTATTGCTCCTGTTTAGAGGTTTCTCTGCAGTGGACTTGTAAATGGGATTCCTAACAGTAAGGGTGTCCGGAGAACCTACCATTTGCTTTATAGGATGCTGCTGGCCGCTGAGAGGGGCCATCCTATTCTGCCTTTAATTCTGTTGCTGCTGATGGTCATAGCCTCTTTCAGTAATTTTCAGTGTCAGTAGCTGATCTCTGTCTCATTTTTTTCTGTCTCTTTTAAAAAATACTCTCGGTGACTCCCATCAGACCTTCCAAAGTGGTTTTCGTACCTTGACTGTGCCATTGCTTGATGTGCACAGAGTGACTAAGCATCGTCTGCTTGGTCTCTGGCAGGCTGTGGAACCAAGAGAAATGGTTTGATGTGCCCTTCATGTGGAGGGCATTGCAGTGATCAGAGGAAAGACAGCTAGTCCCTGCCTTAACGGAATTGAAGGGCTGAGCGCACAGCAAAGCAGGCACAAACGGTAGCATCTGAGTATTAGTTTCGTATGTATAGATCTCTCTCTGTAGTTCAGGGTTGACTGCAGAATTCCAGACTTTATGCTGGGTTTTGTTCTATTCAAGGAGAGCACGTGACCTGCAGCACACACAGACCTGTAGAGTGAAAGTTCTGTTGTGCCTGGGCGTGTGCTCTCCAAAGTGCCGAGGGCATGCTGTGATGCCTTGGGTGGGCTCCATAAAAGTGGTTGCTTGAAGGAGGTATCTAGATAGCCTTGGGATACGGGCCCCATTTTGGTCCATTTAAAATCCCCACCCCACACAATATGTTATGGGAGAGTCCTTTTTCTTGAACTGTAGGAGTTCCAGGAAGCGCTCGCCCCTGGCTGAGGATATGTCCTTGCAAACACGAGCCCTCCTCGTGAAGAGGGGATGTCACCCAAAGCTACCACCGGTGTGTACATTTGCTTTTTCCCATTGTCCCTTCCAGTTGGCCACTCTTGGTCCTGTTACCTTCACTTTGCAAAGTAGTCAGCATATTTGAGTTCCCACTTGGGTAGAAGCAAACTTCCTGGGGAGTAGCAAAAGGAGGAGAGAAAGCCCCTGTCTCAGAAGAGCGTAGCCTGTAGTCGGGAGGAACTACTAACATGCAAGGCTTAACACCTGGCAAGCAGCTGTCAGCAGTGTAATTGTTACCTAGTGTGAACCAAGCTCCTAGGTGCTAAGCAGATGTGAAACAAGTTTGATCAGAGTGGGGTGAGATTATTAATGAGGAGAATATCCTGGAGGAGGTGAGTTTTAGGCAGGATTTGGGACTGGGAATGTGAAAAAGTTAAGGGAGATTATTACAAATGTGGGCAGTAGCATTTGCGAAGATGTTGAAATGGGAACATTTATAGGAACATGGGGATGAATTTGTTTGACTGCAGTAGGAGAATGATGAAGTTGGGTGAGATGGTCCATTTGGTGGAGGGTCTAGAAGACTGACTTCTGGCAAGTAGCCATTTGCAAGATTGCATTATAGTCCCCTGGGAAAAGCCACAAAATGCTGGTAGGGATTAGGATGATTTTTCCTTTCTCCCCTAGGCAGGATTACAAATCTTTCATCTTTGGTTTCCTTAGGAAGTGTTTGGTGATGACTCTGAGATCTCCAAGGAATCGTCAGGAGTAAAGAAGCGACGGATACCTCGTTTTGAGGAGGTGGAAGAGGAACCAGAAGTGATCCCTGGGCCTCCCTCAGAGAGTCCTGGCATGCTCACTAAGCTCCAGGTAGTAAGCAGGGACCAGGAGCAGTGATAAACACACTGCGTGGGTTCAAATTTATTGTAATGTTACTTGAACTAGGGTTTGGTATTGGAGAACTTTTATTTCCTGTTTCATCATTCCTTTGTTTAATAAGGAGTATTCCATTTTAGGGCTATAAAAGTAGCTTTTATAGAGCTCCTGTTAATTGGCAAGCCAGATGTACTATATACAGTTATCTACCTCATTGGGTCATTGAGAAAATTGATTGAAATGATCAGAACTCAGCTTGATGACAGAAACCTTTGCAAATGTAATGCAGAGAAAATACAATCTACTTAGATAATTTCAACTTGACTTTGCTTTTATATGGTAGTATCTGTTTTTAAACGGGCACTGTTAAAAACTTTTTTTAATAAACATTTTTTAAATTAAAGATTTACTTATTTACCTGTACAAGAACTGGGGTGCAGGCCAGAGATGCAGGGGTGAGAGGATTCCCCAGAGACAAAGTAGGGAGCAGAACAGGCGGATCCCCTGACATACTGCCGAGGGAGGTAGAGGGCGAGGCAGAGGAGGTCTGCTTTGGAGGTATTTCTTTTTAATTAAAAACCACTTTAAAATGTCTTGGGTGGAGAGCAGAATATATGCACTTGTACGTATGGACAGTGGTGGATTTTGTTACATTTTTGTGATATTTCTGGGCGGAAAGAGACCGATAATGGTATTTTTTAGAAGATGAGAAGATGGGGTTACAAGAATTTACAGTAGCCCTTACATACTTTCCTGCATTTTGAACTGTGTAAGTCTATCACCTACTCAAAAAATGTTAAAAATGAATTTTAGAACGTATCTTGACAGATTTTTGGGAATATGCAGGAAGAGTTATTTGACCGTATCCTCAAAGTCCATTATTCTGATCTTCGTGAGTAGAAGTTGTCAGATATTAGAAAGTACATTTCTGCACTGTCATCTCTGGTTACCCGAACTAAGGATCCAGGGACTCATACCGTGTCTTTTTTTTTAAAGAATAATTGTATGAATTTTGTTGGGCTAAATGCATCCAATAGCTCTGTCAGGCAGGGACTATTTTTGGCCCTTTTAGACACTAGGATGTGTAGAGATGCAGTACCATGTCCAAAGTGAAGCAGAGCTCCAGTAGCTCAGTTAGGACTCGAACTAAAGTTTCTGACTCCAGTGGTTTAATCATCAAGCTGCTTAACATCCTTCCTTAGGAATTAATCCTGCCAATGTTTTCTGGCCTGTGGGACAAGAAGAGTGTAATGCTGTTATTTAAAACAGCTTTAGATCTCCAGATCTGAAAGCCCATTTGGTTTAGAAAACTGTATGAGAGAAATAGTTAACTGGTTTTCACTTTTCTCCCCCACTGGAGAATAGATCAAGCAGATGATGGAGGCAGCAACACGGCAAATAGAGGAGCGGAAAAAGCAGCTGAGCTTCATTAGCCCTCCTACCCCTCAGGTATTGTGCCCGCTTGCAGGGAATCTTGGTTTAAGATTTATTTATTTATGCATAGAAGATCTGGGGTTGAGGCCAGAAGTGAGGATGGGAGGACTCGCCAGAGACCGTGGGGAGCAGAACAGGCAGATCTACAGAGATCCACTGCTGAGGGAGCATCGGGGAGAGAGCAGAGGTCTGCCACGCCCTGTGGGTCCCTCCCTGGCCGGGGTTCGAACTATGGCTGCAATGGCTGCAGATAGCTTCATAGTGCTGTGCTTTAACAAGACCCCTGCACCATCAAGGGGAGCCCTGAAAAGAACCTTTTTTTTTTTTAATGATTTTCCTTTCTTTTTTTTTAAAGATTTATTTATTTATGCATTACAAGAACTGGAGTATAGGCCAGAGGTGCGGGGGTGAGAGTATTCACAAGAGACAGAGTGGGCAAGTGGACAGAGAGCAGTGGGCAGGTCAGGAGAGGTCTGCCACACCATGTGGGTCACCTTCCTGGCCCGGCGTCAAACTCATGCTGCAGTGGCTGCGGAGAGTTTCATAGTGCTGCACTTTAACTCGTTGCACCATGGGGGTGGGGGCTCCCTGTAAAGAATCTTTAGCACAAAATTTCTTACCTCTCAGAAGGTGATTACATGTTCCACCTCACAGTTTAGCACTGTGTGTGCGCGCACACATGCATGAGAAAGAGATCTCTGTCTTAATTCTTGATTCTGATTGCTTTTTTCTGTTTCACAGCCCAAAACTCCCTCTTCCTCCCAACCAGAACGACTTCCAATTGGCAACACTATTCAGCCCTCACAAGCTGCCACTTTCATGAATGATGCCATTGAAAAGGCAAGGAAAGCAGCTGAATTACAAGCCCGTATCCAAGCCCAGCTGGCCCTGAAGCCAGGGCTCATTGGTAATGCCAATATGGTGGGCCTGGCCAACCTCCACGCCATGGGCATTGCTCCCCCGTGAGTACTTTACTGAAGCCTTTGTTTCTGAAGCCTGAGAAAAAATTGATACCTTTGAATGTTATTGATCTGCATCTTCTGAGAAACTGAAAACATTTCTTACACCATTTCATGTTTCTTACATATGACCAAGAAATACAACCTGAATTTATTCTCTTGGTTTCCATGTTGTAGAAGTTACTACCCTTTCACAATTGGCAGATCAGAGAATGAGGTGATATATCTTATATTGGACCTGGGCTAACACTAGGTCTCCTAACATTAAATCATGTTAAGGGAGACCAGACCTCGGAGCTCTCTAAGCTGTGTAAAGATGACACTTTAATTTTAGCCTCAACAGCTCAGCGGTAGACAGATAGGATTACACTTTTTCTCATTGTGATTTGTAAATTCACTGGAGTTAGATAGTGCTCTGTCTGGTTTGATATTTTCAGTGGAGATACTGAATGGCACTGATGGCTTTCTGTTCCATGGAGTTGACCACCTTGTCTTTGTCCACCTCTGATATATTTTATGGGGTTTTTTTGTTTGTTTATATAGAATTTGTTTCTTTCTGGGCGATTTTTCAGGAAGGTGGAATTAAAAGATCAAACGAAACCCACACCGCTGATCCTCGATGAGCAAGGCCGCACTGTAGATGCAACAGGCAAGGAGATAGAACTGACTCACCGCATGCCCACTCTGAAGGCCAACATCCGTGCTGTGAAGAGAGAGCAGTTCAAGCAGCAGCTGAAAGAAAAGCCGTCAGAAGACATGGAATCTAACACTTTTTTTGACCCCCGAGTCTCAATTGCCCCTTCTCAGCGCCAGAGACGTACTTTTAAATTCCATGACAAGGGCAAATTTGAAAAGATTGCCCAACGTTTACGGACAAAGGTATCTGGCTTAGAATAGAACCTCAAGGAAATTTGGAAGGTGACAAAAATGAAATTGAGTACAGTCCTAAAATACAGTCAGTAATGAGTAATTTTTTAAATCTGTATTCCTGGAATACTTGATTTTTAGCTGATTTATTTTTCCATTCTAGACTGTTTAGGTAGCAAGGAAATGATCAGCTTCCATATACAGCTTGTAGTAGAGGATAATTCAGAGTCTCGTGGGTTATGAGAATCTGTGGTTAAAATTTACTGCTAACAAGCCACCTACCTGGAGAGTCGAATTGATTGAATTGTCAGTGATGGTTGCCTTCTCGTTTTCATCCTGAGGTCCTTATAAGATCTCGTTCGTGCATATTTGCTGCGGGTACACTGACATGAGTGGGTAGCGAGGAGCACGAGGGTGTCTGAATCAGCTAAGTAAAGGTTAAGTAAAACAGGCTCTTTTTCTGAAACTTGAAGAAGTTATGGACTCATCGCATTAGATAGAGTTCAACAAGAGTGTGTTTGAAAATTTGGGATTCTACCACTTTGTCTGTTTCCTGTGCCTCTTATTTTTTTCCTCTCTTGTTTATCTTGTCTAGGCTCAGTTGGAGAAGCTGCAGGCAGAGATCTCCCAGGCAGCTAGAAAAACAGGCATCCATACCTCAACTAGGCTGGCCCTCATTGCTCCTAAGAAGGAATTAAAGGAAGGAGATATCCCAGAAATTGAGTGGTGGGACTCTTACATTATCCCCAATGGCTTCGATCTGTGAGTTTGTTAGTTAATAACTTCTTCTT
This sequence comes from Condylura cristata, assembly GCF_000260355.1. Classification (NCBI taxonomy): domain Eukaryota; kingdom Metazoa; phylum Chordata; class Mammalia; order Eulipotyphla; family Talpidae; genus Condylura; species Condylura cristata. Next base: position 975,142 of record NW_004567127.1, on the reverse strand, counting down.
TAAAAGATTTACTTATTTATGCATACAGAACTTGGGAACAGGCCAGAGGTGCGGGGGCGGTGAGAGACAGAGTGGGGAGCAGAACAGGCAGAGTGACGAAGTGCACTGCCGAGGGGAGCAGTGGGCGAGAAGGAGAGTCTGCTGTGCCCTGGGGGTCCCTCCCTGGCCGGGGATTGAACTCATGCTGCGGCCAGCTTTGTAGTGCTGTGCTCTAACCTGCTGCGCTACCGGGGAGGCCCAGTTAATACCGTTTAATAACACTGTAGTTTAATGGGCTCGATAGTGCTCATGCTTTAAGTAAAAATTTTAAATTCAAGGGAAATAGCTAATCATACACCACCTCTCAGATATATTTATAACGGATATGTTCATAGGTTATTTTTGTTTTTTTTCCTTGAGTTAATGAGGGAGGAAAGGAGGGTACAAGTAATCGAGGCACTAGCGAAGTATTTCTTTTCCACTAGGGTTTTGTGTGGTAATGGACATGTTCGCTGTAATGTCTGACACACAGCCACTGTCTAGTGGGAATGTAGAGTACCTGAAACCTCAATTTTCTACTTGATACACATTACTTATTTTTCAGTTATTTGTTGACTATGTTATCTTGCTACCTTAATGGATGTTTACATTTCTTAAAGATCCAGTTCTAGAACAGAGCAAGATTTCTTAATTGATGGTGGAGAGAGCGGTAAATAGTGTTTATAGAGACAGTTGGACAACTTTCACTGTGTGTTCCATGGCTTTCGGATAGTTTCATTTTTTCTGTACCTCTCTGCTAACCACTGCCCCAGCAATGTACCCTTACTCATGATAGAAGCTGGTCTCCTTCAGGAGTGAGGGTAGGAAAAAAGTTGTGAATGACTGGTGGAGAGTGTCTACACTTAGTGGAAGGCACCTTCTCAGTATGGAAAATTACATGTCATATGTATAATGGATATGCATATATTAAAAAGTGACTACGCTGTGGAGCGTGGCTTATTTTTCATTGAGATTCCTTTTTTGTGGGCATCAACTCTATGCACATAACTTGTTTTCCTTTCTTCCTTCAATTTTAGTACAGAGAAAAAGCCCAAGAGAGAAGATTATTTTGGAATCACAAATCTTGTTGAACATCCAGCCCAACTCAACCCTCCAGGTAGAGTACGGATTGTTCAGTCACGGCTCTGGAGAAGTGTTCGCTGGCAGAGCTAGTGTGTGACAGAGACATGTTCCGTGGTGCGGCCACCGTCAGCGTATATGTGATTGTGGCGCGCTGAGAACCGCATGCGCACTACATTAGCTTCACCAGTACAGCTGAGGGTCTGGATCTTATTCTTTCAATTTTAATGAATTTAAATTGTTGGCTGTTGGCTGTATGTATAGGATATGGAAGCTGTTGGTACGTTATTAGGGTAGCTCTGCGCCTCAGCTCCTTACCTGGAGATGACTTAGTGACACGTGGGACACAGGAGGCTTTCGCCATAGTGTTGACTCCCAGTTCTGGGCTTTACACAGACATCACGACGCTCCTTCCCTTTGTGGATCTTCTTTGTCTTCAGCCTTTTTCTCTTTATAATTTTGGTACCATAGCCTGTTAATTCAGTTAAGAAAAGAGAAGTTTTATTTCTGGCAGTTTTATGCAGCTGACAATGTAGGGTAAATTACTTGAAAAGCAGAATTTCCTTATTTGTACAGATAATGTTAACTGATAGACCCTCAAGAGTTTTATGGTTTGTCAAAGATTTGATCACATCGCTCAGATGTGGGATTGATAGAGGAGTTAGGGCCTCCGTTGGTAAATCGAGGAGGAAGCTCAGAGAATATACTGGGACATTGCGACAGCACGATGATAGCTGTTGCTGGTCTGCTTGGTCCTACTTCTGCCATCCATGTGGATCACTGGAGTATGTGTGGGCAGAACAGGAGTTGGTCTTTAAAAATTAAAGTTAACATGCTTTGGGGAATCCAGAGGATTTCCCCCAATGTCTGAAAGTCTAAAATCACAAATTGTATTAGTGATTTTCAAATTGAATTCCACAAAAACACAGATGCTCCAGAGTAGGGTTCTAGATACCTGCCGATAACTGCAAGTGCTCACGGAGAGCCAAGGACTCTAATTGTGTTTTTTTATAATTGCCATATTTGCATTGAAATTAAGCTGCTTAAGGATAAACAAGTTAGAACACTACTCATGAAAGATAAGAATATATATATTTCTTAATTTAACCATGCTGTAGCTATCATAACCTAAAAATCCTAACACCACTCAACTAAAGCTCCCGTCAGTATACGCGACCCTCACCGAAGTTCCTCTGAGAGGCTCATTGCCTTGGTGCCCTGATTTCTGACAGTTGACAGTGACACGCCTGTCACTCTGGGAGTCTACCTCACCAAGAAGGAGCAGAAGAAACTTCGAAGGCAGACGAGGAGGGAAGCACAGAAGGAGCTACAGGAGAAAGTCAGGCTGGGTCTGATGCCGCCTCCAGAGCCCAAAGGTAGATATCTTGGAACCAGGGAAGAAAGAGTGTCAAGCTTATCTCTGCAATTCTGCTGAACCTCTGGCATCTGAATGTTTTGGGGCTTTCAGTTTCTCAGAATCATTCGGTGGTTTTTGTCATCCTGAATTTCTACTCCTTCCTTGTGAAGATGGTAGTCGCCAGTATTTGCATGGCGTTGTTTACATAATTCTTAATAATTTTAACAGTGGAACCCCAGTTTAAAAACCACTCCTGTGCTTTCATTATTCAGTAAAATTTTGAGTGAGCTTTGTTAGGTATAGGATCTTTCATTGAAAGCTATGATCAGCGTGAAGAAAAAAAAAAGAAATTAAGTTGCTTGTCTTTCATAAGTTTTCAGACCCTGTAAGTACATGCAACTAATTATGTGACCTTTCACATATATTGAGTTAATTGGATGAACTTTTTCAAGATGGAATTTTTTGAGGAAGTGAGTTTTTAGCAGAGATTTTAAATAATTAACATTGTGAATTGGGAGAAGTGACAGGTTTTCCAGAAGGATAAATGACTCAGGAGCTTGATTTCTGTCCCCTACTACAGTGAGAATTTCGAATTTGATGCGAGTGTTAGGAACAGAAGCTGTTCAAGACCCCACGAAGGTAGAAGCCCATGTCAGAGCTCAGATGGCAAAACGACAGAAGTAAGTGCTGTGGGGTGGGCGGGGCCCAGGCACGCACCTTGCCCACACGCTCCTGGGGTCCACGTCTGGAGGGGGGAGAGTCCTCCGTTGCTCTCTCTTTCCCTCAGCCCTGCCTCTGGTCTTCAATGCCTTTCTCACTTGTGGATGTCCTTCCTGTCACGACAGAGCGCATGAAGAGGCCAACGCTGCCCGAAAACTTACAGCAGAACAGAGAAAGGTCAAGAAAATTAAAAAGCTTAAAGAAGACATTTCACAGGGGGTACACATATCTGTGTATAGGTAGGTGTCCAGATTCGGGTAGCTTCTCTCTCAGAAACACTAAGACGTTTCCCAGGTGCTCGAGGCAGAATCATACCCTGTTCTCTTTTAATGACTCTTGTGTGGATCAAGAGCTTGTAAATCTTTTACAGTAGTGAGGGTTGAGGCTTATTCTTTTTTCTGAAGTTGTTTTAGTGGGCCAGGGTTAACTCTGAAGAATGGTGGGCAAATGAATAAATGAATATGCTTGTTCATGCGAAAGTGAAAGCTGAGATCATTCATCATTTGTCAGAAGAGATCATTCTTTTTCTCCAGGAAACATTAAAAATTTTCTCTCTGGCAATTATACCCTTATCCTGATGTACTGAAGATTCATTTATCTACGCACACAGAACTGGGGTACAGGCCAGAGGTAAAAGGGCAGTGAGAGGATTCACCAGAGACAGTGGGGAGCAGAACAGGCAGATGGATGAAGTCCACTGCTGAGGCGAGCAGTGGGCCAGTCAGGAGAGGTCTGCCGCGCCCGGGGGGTCATCCCCTGGCCGCGGATGGAAGTTGTGCTGCAGCGGCTGTGGCCAGCTTCGTAGTGCTTCACTCTAACCCACTGCGCCACCAGGGAGCCTGCAGGAACCCTTTCACTCCCACTCCAGAGTGTACTATGCACATGGTAAAAGTTTTTCTGTGTTTGTGTTTGTGTTAATTTGATATTTATTTTCACTTAAGTCTTTTATGTTAAATACATGTGTGTTTTTTTTTAAACGTACTCTTATTTAGTAATTAGTTCTTTATTATAAAAGTGGTACATTATGAAAATAGTAAGGTTTTTCTAAATTGTAAAAATACAGAAGAGCACTTACTGAAAAAAATTCTTCCTGCTACTAATCCCTCAGAACTACTCACAGATAATTGTTGCTACCAGTTTTCACATATTTTTTCATTTTAAAAGTATTTTTTAAAATATCTGCTATACTTACATACAGCAGAATTGGGGTGTAGGCCAAAAATGTGAGGGGTGAGGATTCAGCAGAGCGGGGAGCAGAACAGGCAGATGTACTGAAATCCACTGCTGAGAGGGCAGCAGGGGACAGGAGGGGTCTGCTGCGCCCTGGGGTCCCTCCCTGGCCGGGGATCGAGTTCAGACCACAGCGGTGGTAGCATGGTACCATTGAAACTGACTCTTAAGCCACCAGGAAGCCCCCTCCCCCTTTTTTAATGTATTCTTTCAGAAAACATTTATGCATAACATTATGACTACTTTAAATTGTAAGCATCTAGTGGGAAACAAATATGTTGATCTGTGTGCTGTCAAGAACAGTTAGCTTATAAATTATTTTGGACAATGGTAAACACCTTTCCTTCACTCTCAGAGTAGATTTTGATTACCTGCTTTTGTTGTGAAGTGGATACTTAACACACTTGGTACTTCAGATAGTCGGAAGGAAGTATTAGATGGTGGGAATATTCTAGATCCATCAATCTCCCTTTGAGCATAGTGTATTTGCTGACTCCAAAGGTCTTTGTTTTAGTGAGAAAAACATATTGGACCCATCTATTTATTTGCCATTCCATTCAGGCAGCTGCTGATGCTACAGTGAAAGCCATAACTAAGCTTTCCCCTCTCCAGAGTCCGAAATTTGAGCAACCCAGCCAAGAAGTTCAAGATTGAGGCCAATGCTGGGCAGCTGTACCTGACGGGGGTGGTGGTGCTGCACAAGGATGTCAACGTGGTAGTGGTGGAAGGGGGTGAGTCTGGAAAACGAGGGAGTCTGTCCAGGCAACCCTCGGCTTTGAAGTGGTTAGAATGGTGGGGAGAAAGGAGGAGAAGATGGTGTTTTATGACCATTGCTGTGTTTAATACCCCCGGTTCCTATGTTCAAAGTGTAGAAGGACCTAATTGTGGTTCCTGGGATTGCTTCAACTAGCACATTAATTCGTGACATTAAATGAGATCCGAGGTGCTATCCTCTCATCCACAGCTGTAGCAAAATTCTCCTTCTCTGTTTCCAGGCCCCAAGGCCCAGAAGAAATTTAAACGACTTATGCTGCATCGGATAAAGTGGGATGAACAGACATCTAACACAAAGGGAGATGGTGAATGGGCTTAGCCGGGATTAAGTGGGAGGTTGGGGTGGTACTCTTGTTAGTCGGCCCGTTTCCTCACTTTGACACTCTTCCTAACACTAGATAAAGTTCAGGAATTTGAGAAAGACCCATTTGATCTATGTGCATGTCAGATGTTGATACAGTATGTATGATGTGGCCTCTGTTTTTCAAGACCTTTCTGACAGCTGGTTTCTGTTTGCCCCAGATCTCCTATAACTAGGAAGTTTGTGAAACACAGGAGAAAGCACATACAGATGTGTATTTTTCAATAAGGGATTGTTTTAAAGGATCGAAGACCATAATAGATGCTCAGATCAGAAACTTTACTTTTTCAATAACTTTTCAGTTCTCTGTCCAACTTTATTTTATGTATATGAGATGTATGTTGTATTACATATATGATGTCATATATATGCTCTGGAATATATATATGGTAATACAGGGCTAATAGACATGGAAACATATGTGATAATAGTAAGATAATGTCTATAATCTGTGTACATAAAACATTTGAATTCTCCTGGCCCTGATTCTTCAGTACTCTTTTTCCTTTAAGACCTGGATTTACCATGTGACTTCTGCAGAGTCATTAAGATTTTCCTAACTTTGACTCTCTCACACTTTTACCCTTAAAGTACTTTGTCCCATCTGTTTTTACTATAAGGGACCTATATTGTATTTTGCTTTGGAAGTGTTATAGGCATTTCTGTTTGGCATTGCTGTGTTCTCCTCCATTGTATTAAAAGTTTCTTGAGGAGGCTGGCATGCGGCCCTCTGAATGCCTGAGACGAATTTCTGTTGATGGCTTCTCCCTCATTCCTTATTGCCAGGCACCTCCCACAGTGCGTGCAGACGTGTTTCTGGAGTCCACCTTGCGCCCTGTGTGTTGGGGCTCCCGACCTAATTGGGGGAGGTGAATAGTAACAGAAGACCTTGGGCTCTAGTGCATGGGGGGGTGATAGTTTTCAAATTAGGTAGACTTGAGTCGTGTCTGTTTCAATCTTAATTTTGGTCTTAACGTCCAGAGCAAAATTTTAGCTCTGTTATCTTTTCTAGATGATGAGGAATCTGACGAGGAAGCTGTGAAGAAAACCAACAAATGTGTACTAGTCTGGGAGGTAGGTGACCCTTGGTAAACATGGACACGGGACTTTAATTTCTGATTGTTCGTAGTCTCCAAGTGGAACAGCGGGATGGTGAGAACCAAACTGGCAGATGTTTCTTTTTGAAATTCTTTGGTAAATGATTGGCAACAAATTCTTTGTTATTTTACATAGCTAAATCAGTGCGTTTACCGTATATACGCCACCTGGATTCTGAGGAGGGACCACCCACAGTACGAATACTAATTCCCAATGAGTTATTTGAGGGGACTGGATTTGTTGAGAGCTTTTCTTTGTGTGGGCACAGTGAAAGCCGCACTGGGCTTCAGACTGAAGTCAGGAGTCCGGGTGGCACCACCGGCGACACTGGCCAGGCAGGACAGTTAATGTGCAGGGCTGGTGCTTTATCTGCAAAGAGTAGACACTGCTCCCTTCCTATTTCAGGTTTGTTTTTTTGAAAGATCTAACTTGTTATATAACAGTGTTTTGTGAAATGTGACTACATCACTTTAAGCGAAACATTTTTAATGGTCAGACAATTCTTTATTTTCACTGAGGTGACATTGCTTTATAACATGACATCAGTTTCAGACATACAGCGTCATAATTCATCCATATGCACTGTACCGTGATCACTATCACAAGTGTAGTTTCCATCCCCCACCATTTAATTAACTCCCCTCCTGTTTCGCCCACCCCACTGATATAACGCTTCCATTCCAAAGATGATCTTAGGAAACCAGTGTTAGTTCTGAAGAATGAACAGGTGTGCTTCTCCAGGCCAGTATGTGAAGTAGGAGGCATTGTGCTTTGTGAAGCGTAGCATAATCGTCTGTTTCTCCAGGAAGAAGTAATGGTTTCTTTCCAGTGACTTGAAGCTTACCTCATGTGTTGCAGTGGTCATTTTAGTCCCACACCAATAAGAGTTTATACATTGTGAAGATTTTCTGTTTTGTGTTGTTTTGATGCCTTCGTGTTATTTTACATTGAGTATGTGTGTATCTCCTGTTGTTTAAATGTACTCATATTTAGTAAGTTGTTCTTAATTACAAAAACAGGACATGGTTACAAAGGTAGTGAATGCTTATTAAAATAAATCCTGACGCTATCGGCTGCACTTACTGAGAGGGTGTCCTTTTGACTCCCTAATCCTTTAAGACCACTCTGTGGGTAATTGCTATTAGATGTTATTCATGTGTTTCTGTCTGACCTGGACTCCTCCAATTTATGCAACAAATTAGGTCATAATAATCATAATAGCTCTTTCTCTTTCTCAAAGGCCCCCACTTGACTACTTAATATCCCAGCCCATTCCGTTCTAACCATTTTTCCCCCCATTGATCTTTAAGAGCCCTTGGGAATTATATCTGACTCAGAAACAAAGCAGGGTCAGCTCTAACCTTCTGTTGGAATCTGATCCCTGAAAGCCTCTCGAGGTAGTTAGTACTTTATGACGGTCACTGCAGCGAGCTGCATCCCTGCCGAGCACTGTCTTTCTCCGTGCTGTTCTCTCCACTGGCCTCCTGATTCCTATTCTCTGCCTTCATCTCTACATTGCCCTTTATCACTGGGCTGCAAAGCTTCCTGCTTGTATGCGGGACTCACCAGTGAGAGTCCAGCGCCTCAGTTCTCTGCTCCTTTCTCCTTAAAGCCTCAGGCCTAGGCCTCGAGTTCTAGGGAAAGAAAACTTCATCTCAGCAGACTTCCTGATGTGTTCTCTCTCTCAAGCATCAGAGCATAAAACCCCTCATGCTCAGTAAAAAAAAAAATTGAGAACTTGATGCATATAAATTGATTGAAAACTCACCAAAAATATTCGAGGGGGGTGGAAGTTTGAATTGCTATCACTGTAACATCGCACGCACTAAGCTAGGCACGTTGTCACAAAGTGCCATTAGGTTTTATAAAATAATATGGCCAATTTAAATTAGAAATTGCACTGTTTATTTCAGATGTTATTTCCTTCCCAGGGTACAGCCAAAGACCGAAGCTTTGGAGACATGAAGTTCAAACAGTGCCCGACAGAGAACATGGCTCGGGAGCATTTCAAAAAGCACGGGGCTGAACACTACTGGGACCTTGCCCTGAGCGAGTCTGTGTTGGAGGGCGCCGACTGAGACTACTGCGAGCCCCCCCTTGCCCTCCCGACACGCTCTCCGCGGACCTCTCCTGTACTCCACATCCCCGCCCCAGTTGTGTGTGTGATCTCAGAACTGTGACGGGCCGACACCGGGTTGGGGGCTCCTTGCTCTCTTCCCCATCAGCCTGGCGCCCTTTACTCCCCTTATGTGCATACGATTAAAGAGTTATTTTTAAACTTGGTATGCTATTTTTCACATACTCAGAAGTATTGGCATTTGATCTTTTATCCAGATTTAGTGATTGTTGTAGAAAAAATGTATATGAGTGTATCTGTTTATTATATTTATGTATACATACGTGAACGAATGTGTGGATGGATGAGTGGAGAGGTACTTTTGAGGTCTGCAAGGTTCTGACCTGATTTTGGAGCAAAAGTGGGCAGAAGAAACAGGAAGAGGTGTTAAGTGGATGAAGAAGGTGGGAACAAATGTGTATCCATCTGTTAATCTCCAAAAGATGGCGTCGTGAGGTAAACATAATGTCTGATCTTGGTTTTAACAGGAAGTCAATGCCTCGGAAGTGTGTTACAGGTGAAGTGCACACACCCAAGGAGGACGTTAATGTCTAGTTTATACAGTGAAGTAGGGGTTAGGTATTAAACCAATTCCTCTTTACTGATTAAAAAAGATCCTTTTTTTAGAAAACAACGTGTAGTTTTGGTTTTCTAAGAGCCCGGCCAGATGTGGTTCTGTCTTAGTATTCAGTGTTTCTAGCTTGATTTTAGGCATAATTAGGTCAGAACAAATACAATGAAGTCCAGAATTCCTATCCAATCTCCATTTCTTGTTTTCTGTTGATGTAGTGGGAGTGAATCAAGCACAGGAGCCATTGGAGCACCTGTAACTTCTGTTTGGTGCTTACTAGGGAATGATGTTGGAGAAGATGAACTTGTCAAGACATTCCATGTTACAACAACCCTATTTTTTTTTTTTAAAGATTTATTTGTGCATACAGAACTGGGGTACAGGCCAGAGCTCAGGGGCGGCGAGAGGCTTCACCAGAGACAGAGTGTGGAGCAGAACAGGCAGATGGATGAAGTCCACTGCTGAGGGGAGCAGCGGACGGGTCAGGAGAGGTCTGCCGCGCCATGTGGATCTCCTTCCTGGCAGGCGGGAATCAAACTCATGCTGCAGTGGCTTTAGCTTCTTAGTGCTGTGCTTTAACCCGCTGGCCACGAGGGAGGGCCCACAAGAACCGTATTTTAAGAGTTTGGGGTCCTAATCAGAGTGAAGGAATTATTAGGAAGCACTAAGATAAAAGATGGAAAGAAACAGAGGATAAATTAGTCCACACTTCATTATATATAGAAGTAAAGTGGAGATACGTGGAGCAGGGTAAAATCTGAAAACAAACAGCTCAGGAGTCAGCAATGAAGCTTTTGAGTGCTTTCTACTGTTCATCCTGTATCTGAGAATTAGGAGTTAAGAATTGAATTAGTGTTTTTATAGTTATTTAAGCAAATTCACGGAGAAAATCCACTTAAAGATTTATTAATGCATACATAACTGAGGTACAGGTGGTGAGAGGACTCAACCAAGCCAAAGCAGAGAGCGGAACAGGCAGATGTACTGGAATAACACTGCCGAGGGAGACGGGAGTGCTGCGCCCTGTGGCCGGGGATCCAACTTGTGCTGCAGTGGCTGCAGTATCACAGCGCTGCTCTTAAACCTGCTGCACCACAAGGGAGGGCCCATAGATGGGGCTTTCACTTTATTTTTTTTATTTAAGAGCTACAGGATACATGAGTTAAAGAACAGTTTGGAGCCAAAGGAACCATAGAGGAAAGACATTTGAAATAGCCCTGGAGTGTTAGATGGGAAGGCATTAAAAGTCAGGGCTTTACCTTGGCAGGTAACAAATTTTTGGTTGAGTAGAGAACTAGATTAACCTGCTGACGGTGTGTAAGCTGAAGAGGTAGACTGGGAAGATGGCTGTGATGCTTCTGACATAGTTTACCCAAGTGGGCACAGCCTGAAGTGGCAAGGGAATGAAAAGGGAACTGATAGATTTCTAGGCAGCCTAGGATTGGCGACTCGGGAGGGATAGCATCAGAAGTGGCATTTCCAAAGTGGATGAATGTGATGTAGATGATAAATTTAATCCTTGGGAGAGGATGCGAAAGATGAGAGAAGGGCTAAAAATGGAACTTGGGCAAACACAAAGGGTGAGGAAGCTAGCAATGGGCAGGCAGGTTTGGCGGGATCTGGTCATCTCCGAAACAACCGGAAGGAGAGTTAGGGAAGAGCTAAGTAATGACACCCCATGGCGAGCTTTGTGTCTCCTAGGCCAGGCACGACACTCCCCGTCCATTAGTGCATCTGATGCGGCACCAGAGGCTATGACATTCACCCAAAATCACCACTGATGAGGCACCCACTGGCTTTGAGCAGTCTGTCTGCTACAGATTTTGCTTTTAACCATCATACTAACAACGTAGAGAAGCTCCCAGCAGCGTGTGGCACCCCCAGCCGACAGCAGCCCCGCAGGCTGATTTCCCACCTGCCTACGGCACCCGGAAACAGGCAGCGAGTGTGTGTGTCACCAGCAGTCTGCCCAGCTACTGGAACCTACAGCTAGATTCCCCACCTCGGTACAGAAAGGGATTGTCTGTGGCCCTATCACTTGACCCCATTTACTCACATGCGTGCAGACATCAATCCAGCCGTTCCCCCATTTCTGTCCTGTGTCAGTATTTTCCCTCCTATGGTATCTTGGAAAAGGAAATTATTCCCTGACTCCATTTTTCTCGCCAGCATCAGCTCGTTTCCTTCCTCTGGAAAGAGTTGTCCCTACATATCTTACTTTCCCTCTATTCCCACCTCCAGCTACTCCCCTTCCTGCCAGGACCACCAGCCATCCCAGGCTGCAGCGGTTATCTCAGTTTGCTCATCCGCAACCTGCCAGCCACACCTCCCTTGAGTGCTCACTCTCACTTTCTTGCAAGCTTTTAGTCCGTGGCTTCAAAACGTTCCCTGGGTTCCCCTCCAGCAGTCACATGTCTCCATTGTGTGCTCTTCTTCATTTGGCATATCTTTTTTTTTTTTTAAAGGATTTTATTTGTGCATACAGAACTGGGGTACAGGCCAGAGGCGCAGGGGCAGTAAGAGGCTTCGCCAGAGACAGAGTGGGGAGCAGAACAGGCAGACCGACAAAGCAAACTGCTGAGGGGAGTATCGGGGAGACAGGAGAAGTCTGCCGTGCCATGTGGGTCACCTCCAGGCTGGGGGATCAAACTTGCGCCATGGCCAGCTGCACAGAGCTGCATCCTAACCCGTTGCACCAGCCTCATTCGGCATATCTTATAGCTCAGTCCTTGGATGTCTTTTCTATTTACACTCACTTCCTGGTAACCTCAACCATACTATGGCTTTCAAGATAATTCACATACTGGTAGCTCTTAAATTATCATTTCCTTCCTAGACTTCTCTAGTGAGCCTCAGACTCACCTCCGAGCACCATTTTTATGTCTTATGTGTCAAGCTCGAGATGTCCTGAGCTGAAATCTTGATTCCTACTCAATTGCAGGAGTGTTCCTCCCTCTCTTCCTTCCCCGGCCCATCGGGGAGTAAGAACTCTGCTCTCCTCTATCGTGACCTCAGTGGAGTGGGGCAATAATACCCCACAGATGGAAACCTGCTTCCAGGAGGGAGAAAGTCCTACATAGTATAATGGCTTGTGACCGCCAAAGCTCGACTCTGTCCAACAAAAGCTTTTTAGTATTCGATTTCTCCTATTTTCTAGGGTGTGACACAGCAGCAATGACATTGAGTTCGTGGAAGATATACAAAGTCTGTACAAGGCTAGTGCTATAAAACTATGCAGACTAGATAGCTGTAATTAGTGCACTTTCTCCTCAGCTAACCTACTTTGATGTCCTAATACAACATGTGGCTTACACATGACTATTATGGTCATGTACTTTATCTAATGGATGTTATGTTTTATTCTCAGTGCGTTTGCAAATGATGTTGGCTTTGAGAAGCAAATGGAAATAGTTTATTTTTGTTATTTATTTTTTAAAAGATTTGTTTATTATTTATGCATACAAGAGCTGGGCTGCAGGCCAGAGGTGTGGGGACGGGGATGAGAGGACTCACCAGCAACAGTGGGGAGCAGAACAGGCAGATCCACTGAAATTCACTGCTGAGGGAGCAGCCGGGGACAAGAGAGGTCTGCTGCGCCCTGTGGGTCACTCCCTTGCTGGGGATCAGACTTGTGCTGCTGGACAGCCACCAGGGAGGCCTGTACTAGCCTTCTTAACTGGTAACTCTGAAGTCTCCATCAACCACTCTATCTGTAAAGACCACCGCGTTAACTTCTGCTTAAAACTTCTCTGCTTTGGCCCTCCCTGGTGGTGCAACGGGTTAGGTCACAGCACTGCAAGCTGGCTGCAGCCACTTCAGTGCAAG
>NW_004567127.1:909031-959167 GCF_000260355.1 Condylura cristata | reverse complement strand
CGTAGCCGGCCGCTTTCCCACCCCGCGAGCCGCCGTTGTAGGCGAGGGCGGCTTGGTAGGTGGTCGGGACCGGACAGCGAGAACTGTGCCTTTTGGGGCACAGCACTTGCCGGCCCGTCGGGGAGCTTCCCCCCACTTGGCGCCTTCCCTCCGGGGAGAGGGCTGTGAGGCTGTCACGGTGCTGCGGGCCGGGGGAGGCTTCCCGTGCCCGGGCAGGAGAGTGGAGTAGCCACCGTTGCTGCTTGCTGAGCAGAGACCCACGCGGGACCCGTTTCCCTCCGTGGAGTTGAGGTTTCCGTCCGCGGCAGGTCGCCGAGGAGGCCATTGGCCAGGCGTCCGCGTGCTCCACCTCTGCTGGCGCAGTTGTAGTGTTTCCGCTTGTGTTACCTGTGAGCGGACAGGTAGAGGACACTTGCCCAAGCCAGGGGCAGCACCTCTCCGCCCGCGGCCGAAATGGCTGGGGGAGACAAAGTTGCTGGGGGACAAGGTGCAGTTCTTGGAATGACACGTGGGGGAAGATTGTGGAAGCACCCTCCTCAGGTAGCCGGTCACTCAGCTCCTTCCTTCCCTGCCGAAGCCGGCCCTGGAGTATCAGCCCTGAGCAGGCCGCCAGAGACCGCCCGGCCTGTCTGCCTCCCGCCCGCGTGGGTGCGCTCCATAAAGGTGGCCCTAGTCGGTTGTGGAAGTTTCCGATTTGCAGGGGAGAATTAAGACTCCCAAGTGTTGAATTGCTTAGGGTTACGCAGCAGATCGGTGGGGTCAGGGTTTGACTGCCCCCTCAGGTGACACACTGGTCGCACTTGACTTTGTCCGGTGTTTTCAGGGTCATCCTCCAGTGGATTTGGTAAAGCCTTTCCTGCTTTAACACATTCTTACTAAATAACACAGATATTTAACATTTTCTGCTCTGGGCTCTGGAGCTTTAACTGTACGGTTACATCATTTTGCGAGAGTGAGTTGGTCCCCAGCCTGCCTTGTGGGATTACAAATGACAGCATATTTTTTCTGGTCAGCAGTAACGGAGCCAGCCTTTCTCCCTCTCACTGCTGTTGATACTGTGCTTGAGCCTACTTTCCTTCCCAGCAAAAGGACGATTGCCTGGCGAGACCACTTCACTGGAAGCGCCTTAGGGAGGGTCTGTGTAGGCCTCCCTGGTGGCGCAGCACTGCGAGTCTGGCCAGGGCCACTTACGCGCAAGTTCGATCTCCGGCCCCAGAGGTGACCCACAAGGCACAGCAGACCTCTCCTGTCTCCCCACTGCTCCCCTCAGTAGTGCACTTCATCAGGCGGCCTGTTCTGCTCCCCACTCTCTCTGGGGAATCCTTTCACTGCCCCTGCACCCCAGTTCTGTACGCATAAAAAAATCATATCTTAAAAGTAAAGGGTTTGTGTAGGTAAATGCTTTGGCTTCCTAAGAGTCTGGGTTTTCTTCCCTTCTGAGGTGGAATTTACCTTTCTGAAACGGCGAAGGCAAAGGGTCCTGAACAGTCACTTTGCATTTACGGCTAATGGACACCCTGTCTTGTGCCTGAAGCCTCGGTGAGACACTCGGGTGTGCGGTGGAAGCACAGCGCACAGTTTCTGCAGGGGCTTCACCCCCGTTTCATTCCGTGTGTGTTTTCTTTTTCTTGTAGTTAGAATTGTATTCTTAACAGAAATCGGATTTTAAGTCAGCTTCAGGCAGATTCGAGAAGTGGATGTCTGTCTGCCCTGCCCAGCCTTTCTGTCCAGTTTCCTGATGCTGTTTTTCTTGTTTTCCTTCTGGAATCCTTTACTTAGTGATTTGTATTTAGAAGCAGGTGTGAATCCAGGTAATTGCTTTAGAGTCTTCAGAGATATTCTTGCTTGAGCTTTACTGCATTGTTGTAACGGGAGGAGTGGCTCGGGGCAGGTAGCCTGCGTGGGGCTCTCCTTCCGCCTGCGGTGCCGTGCGGGTTTCTGGTGGTTGGCTTTACTAGAGCGTTCCTGCCACCTGTCTTCTTTTCTGTAGCATAAGTGGGTGTCATGTCTGTGCTTTGAAACCCTCCAGTGCCACCCCTGCAGTGGGTCAAGATCCAGCCTTTGCTGTGGTCGCCAAGACACTACGGTTGCCCTGGCCTTCTGCTGAGGTTCTTCTCGCATCTGGCCCCAGGCTCAGAGCGGGCCTCTTCAGAAAGACCTGGCTTGTCCGTAGCTCGCTTCGGTTGCTTTCTGTCACAGCTCTGACTTGCTTGCTTGCTTACATGTGTTTTGCCTGTCTTCTCCCACCGCTGAAGAACAAGTGACACGGCTGTGCTACGTCTGAGTCTCTAAGCCGCGGAAGTGGGATTTGTCGCGCCAAGTCGCCAGCAGATGTGTTAACGTGATCCTGTGGGATAGTTAGTCAAGCGTGAATCGTTTTAACTTGCATTTATTTGAAGGAAATGCTGATGACGTAGTGAAAGGGAGAATGGCCCTGCTTGTCAGCAGGGTCAGGACACGGGCCCTTGGCAGGCCGTCGGGCCGCGAGCTCCATATGCACTCTTCATTTTTAATGTAAAATGGGCATCGATACGGAAGAATAAAGACTCTGCAGAGAGACGTAGGTGTCCAGGTCTTAATTTACTGCTTACCACCTGGATGACTCTGGGTGAGGTCCTTAAATTGTGACCTTCAATTTCTGACATGAATAGAGATTATAACTATCTTGTAAGATTGTTGTCTAGATTTAAGAGGATAATGCCTGTCTTTTTGTTTACAGAAAACATTCAGATTATTTATTATGATGAGGCTGCAGATACAGATAGTCTTAAAAAGTTCCTGAATATTTAAAATAATCACAGCAGAACTGTCTTGCGTATAATGTTGAAATTTCTGCTCCCAGTCAGGAGCAGTTGAACGGGACCAGCCTCTCTGTGGTGAACTAGCAGACTCTGAAGAACTTGCGGGACAGAACGCAAAGTAGCATGTTCCTGCTATCTCCATTTGTCTTGTTGCTCAACATGAAGTAGATCGGCCTTAACGAGGGTGGAATGAGAACTGGGGCGGTTGAAGAAAGGGGGATATAGGACAGGAGGGTCATTTGTAGAGCAGACAATCTGTTGAGATCACCCTTCAGCTACTTTTTGGTAAAGACTCTAAATATTAAAGTATAGGATTGGAAACCCCTCCCCTTCTAGTGACCCCCGCTTCCATAGCTGCAGCTAATCCCCTCGTCTGTCCTATGCTTTGCCCTTCCTGCCATTTTCCCATTGTTTTTCCATAAGACCAGCACAAAAAAATCTCCTCATATGAGATGAACTGATTGCAGAGGGTTTGCAAGGTGCAGTCACCTTTTTTGATGTGCGTCAGTGGTTTCCCTCAGCTGTCCCGTGATGCTTCTACCCGCGCTTGCCTCGTGCCAGACACTGCTCGAAGCATTTTACACACAGACTCGCTCCATCGATCCACAAACTCTGAAGTAGGTGATGCTGCAGTCTCCTTTGAACAGGCGGGAACAGAGACGCCCCTGGACGGAGGTTAGCTGCCAGGGCTGACAGCTCCAGCTCGTCAGGGGTGGAGCTGGGGTTCTGTCCAGGGGTGGAATTGGGGTCCAGCGTGTTTATGCTCAGCCACCCTGCCTCACAGCCACCCTCTTAGCTGGCAGGAACTGTGCTCACCTGGCTTCTTTATTCAGACCAGGCCATGCAGACAAATGCGAGTGTGAGGTTTTTATCTTATGATAAAGTTTATTTACCTCCCTGGCAAGACTCATTCACCTTAGGTGTATAGGAGGGTCTGATACACATTTGTTTTTGTTTTTGATTACTTAAAAAAGGAAAAGCAGGGACGTGCACGGGATTATGGTGATGGCACACGGGTGACTTGGTGATGGGAAACCCGTGGGGATTACAACTAGATGGGAAAAAAAATGTACAAAATGATGTAAAAATAAACTGTTGTAAAATAAAAAAAAAAGGAAAAGCAAGTTGAACACGTCAGGTATTAAAGCTCTATTGGATGACAATCTCTAATGTGAGGTGCACTTAGATGAAATAATAAAATTTTTGAGGACAGAAAGTTTGGGGTGTGATACTGGCCAGTGGGGAGTGGTCTTTTTATATTTGGAGATGCCACCATCTGCGGATCCAGGACCCCTCTCGCAGCTCTGACCTGGGAAGTGCAGCTCTCTCCATTGCTTTCTTTGCAGTCCGGCTGGGCTCCCGGAGCAGAGGGCACGGCCCTGGCGTGACACCTTTCTGCACTTGTGTACAAAGATGATTGGTGGAAGTGGAGTGGAGCCCATCCTGGCAAGATGAATCTTGCTGGTACGCCCCTAACTTGCATTAGTATCTCCTGTTCAGCACTGGGGATATAGCCGGTGAGCAAAATGGAGAACAGTTTTTGCCTTCACGGTGCTTACACATTGAGTGGAGACAGACAGATAAACAAAAGAGTAAATATCCTAGAGAGTAAATATATTCCCAATGCTCTAGAGAAATACAAAGCCGGGGAGAGGAATTGAGAGTGTTACGGGATCTGCAGTTTTAAATGAGGCGGGAAAGGGAAGGGCCTCAGCGAGGTGCCATCTGAGCAGAGGGAGAGGTGTGAAGCATCAGACAGGAATGAGACAAGAGAACACAGCATATAAAGGCCCTGAGACGTGAGGTGAGTTTACCAAGCAAGGATAAAGCTTCTGTGGCTGAGGAGTAGTTAGGGTGAAGATTAACGATTAGCCGAGGCTTCAGAGATTGCAGTGGGCGAGAGAGTGGGGCGGAGGGCAGGTCACATCGAACTTTATAGCAGGGACTTTGCTTTGTGTCCGGAATGAGATGTGGCTGCATGGGATCAGGGTGTGTGCCGTGTGGACTGACTGGGGCTTGTGGAATCTGATTGCTGCGGAGACGGGATAGCTGTTGGGTGGCTTGTGTAGTGGTCCTGGTTTGTCAGACATTAGTGATTTGGACCAGGTTGTGACGGCAAAAGACAGACTGCCACTCCGGCCTTACTGGGAAGGTAGACCCAACCAAATGTCGACGTAGACTACATACGGGAGGACAGAGGAGGGTGATCCAAAATGACACTCTTCTTGCCTTAGTGACTGGAAAGAGCTGACATTGATAAGTGGAGCAGATTTTAGGAAGACTGGAAATTTAGGTTTGATTTGTCTGTGTTTAAAAATGTCTTACTTTGAGATACAGTTAACACATTTAAACAAAAATTTAAACATTTTATTTCTGTGTAGAAGAGCTAGGGAATTGGCCAGAGGTGCAGGGGTGGGAGTGGCGACCAGAACAGGCAGATCCACTGAAATCCACTGCTGAAGGGAGCAGAGGGGAGACTGGAAGGGCCTGCTGCTTGTTGAGGGTCACTCCCTGGTGGGATCCAAACTCAGGCCTCAAGCCATAGCAGTGACACCTGGAACACTTTCAAAGTTCACTTAAGCAAATTGTGGGATTCAATTGTTGGGCAAAGGTCCCCACAGGGCAACTCTTTAGTATGTAGATTTTTTTAGAGCCCAGGGCCTGAAGACCAGAGAATTAAGGTAGATAGAGAAGTGTAGAAAGATAAAATAGTAGTTAAATGTAGATAGAGAAGAGTCCAGAGAGAGTGGCTGGGGCTTTCTAGAATTTTAGATACCTCTTTCTGATCACTTGGGCTATTGTGTTACTGACTTAGGTGTTTGTGGTGTTTTTGCTTTTTAAATTTATTTATTTATGTATATTAGAACTGGGTTGCAGGCCAGAGGTGCATGGGCGGTGTGAGGCTTCACCACAGACCGAGTAGGGAGCAGAACAGGCAGATGGATGAAGAACACTGCTGAGGGGGCAGTGGGGAGGCAGGAGAGGTCTGCATCACCCCTTGGACCGCTCCAGGGTGGGGATCGAACTCACACCGAAGCATCCTGGCGTTAAATGTTGCCCTTTAACCTGCTGCACCACCAGGGAGGGCCCTGTTTGGTTGTTAACAGGTAAACTATATAGGTAACTATATGTTAGTTCCCCAAAGAAGTAATAAATCTCTTTTGGTATCTTGCATGGCCCTATTCTTGGCTTAGTTTTAATGGCACTTCTGGATTAGTTGGGCAGTAACTATTAAAATTCCCAGTTATAAAATTAATTGCATCACACCCCCTCAGCAGTTTCGAACGCCTAAGGCCACCTTCTCTTTATTCCATTCTCCTAGGTCATTGAGACATTAGTAATGCTTTCTTTTTTATTTTTAAGATTCATTTACTCATGACAGACAAGAGCTTTGGTTTGGGTCAGAGGTGTAGGGGTGAGAGGACTCCCCAGAGAGAGTGGGGAGCAAAATAGGCAGATGTGCTGAAACACATTGCTGAGGCGGCAGCGGGGAGACTGGAGGGATCTGCTGGGCTCTGGGCCCCCCCCCCCCCCCGCCGGGATGGAACTCAGACTCAGGGGCTGCGGAAGATAGCCCCTGGGCCGCTGGAGTCCCCCACTTGCCTCTTGGGTGATGTTTGAAAGCGTGGGCCTACCTGCATTATAATGTAGAGGTAGAATGGTATATAGTAAGCAAGTTGTTTTTGCGAGTATAATGAGACTTCAGGTAGTTGTGTTCTTCATTTAGCTACTTTGTCTTTCCAATGTAGGAGGGAGGTGTTTTGATCATAGTCTAGGTGGCTTGAAGCAGTCTGTAAAGCACAGCGGCACTCAGCCAGATTCCTGAATACCCTGTATACTAAATGGTGTGGCTGCTAGATAACCGCGAGAAACAACACATGTCAAATGGTTATGTGATGGGGAAAAATCTTGAAAGGAAAATGTCATCCATCAACTGTGGAAAAATTCTTAATGTTAAATTTACTCAAACAGGACACCACAAAGTTTTGGGAGTGATGTATGTGTGTGATTTCTTAGGGAGTGGAAGTTTACTCATTTTGTTCTTAGTAATTTGGTGGCTTGCCTTTTATAAACAAATAAATAACGGCTGTGTCCAAACGTGTTTTCCTCAGCTTTTGTTAATCAGTTTAGTTTTGTTTTGTTTTAACTTTTCTGAAGTTTTTATTGCCTTATAGTAGCACCCCAAGTCCAAAGGGGATACTTGGGCTGTTACTTTAAACCTTGAAACTAGCTGAGAATTAGGAATACTTGAGGCTTTTACCCTGGGGGAGGAGCAGAGACCGACGTAAAAATGACTCCAGAATTCAACACTGTTGTGCAGATCAGACCGATTACCTCATGTTTGTCAAGGAAACAGAAAGTAGTTGGTGTTTTGTAAGCTCTCCGTCCCACTGCCCCCACGGGCTGTGGTGATGGCACACAGGAGCGCTACATTTTATGGCAAAGTAGTAAGACCTAGTTGCTCCTTTTTAGGAAAAGGCAGCAATCCCATCTCTGCTTTGGGACGTTCATGGCTTTTGGCTAAGGTAAAGATAGTTTTTAAAAATGGCTCATTCTTTTTATTCTGAAAGAGCAGCATTGAAATAGAGGCTCTTTGATGAAAGAAACAAACGCTGACAATGCCGTGTTTACATTTTGGCTGTGGCCGCACCCTGTGCTCCAGAGCCCCCCTCGGCCTCGCCTCGGGTGCCCCGGGCAGAGGTGCGGCTCTGCTGCCCTCTGGTGAAGTTGCACTCCTGGAGGGCCGCCCTGCATGTACGGGGGATTCTGCTGCTGGTCCCCAAAATGGTCGCTCGCAACGGGAGCTCAATAGGCCATGTTAGGGTGATGCATCTGCGTCGGGGGCAGTCACTGTTCCTTGCGCTGTTGAAGTCTCTCAGTGTCCAAAATACGGAATTCAGAAAACAAGTTTCGAAGTGCTGAGTGATGGTGTCTGCAGTTTTTCCCTGGGGGCTGACAGCGATGGGCTTACAAGGAGCCCACGTTCTGTAACTCAAACAAGAGTTGCGCAAAACAGCAGGCTCTGAGGAGCGTGGAAGTGCGGGCCAGTCCCTCGTTCCAGGTGTCCGCATTTGTTGCTGAGGGCCTCTGCACTGTTGTGGGGTGGTCGGGCGCCTGCCCTGCCCCCCGGCCTGCCCCCCTCGTCGCTGGCCTCCCCGCTGCTAGCCGGCAGCTGCAGCTCCTCCAGCTCATGGGAGAGAGGCCCACAGGCCGCCGCGCCCCCCCCCCCGCTCGCTTGCTGGGCTCAGCACCTTGGGGGGCTCAGCTGCCTCACAGCCCGCAGCCCCGGGGAGTGGCGCCACGGCTTCTGGGCACTCAGGGGGCTCTTAGTGCTTGGACAGGTCAGCACAGGGTGCTGGAGTAAACTTCTTGACGCGGCTTTTGAATGAGCATTTTGTATTTTTTTGGTAAATACTCAGAAGCTGGGTGACTGGGTAATACGGAGTTTCTATTTTTAATTTTAGAACTGGGGTACAGGCCAGAAGTGGGGGGCTGAGAGGATTCACTAGAGAGAGTGGGGCAGGTCCATTGAAACTCACTGCTGAGGGGAGCAGCAGGGAGACAGGAGGGGTCTTGGTCTGCTGTGCCACTGGTCGGCTCCCTGGCGGCATCGAACTCGGGCCTCAAGTAGTAGCGGGGGGGCCCCAGGACGACCTGCATGCTGCCTCCTGACAGCTGCACCTTCCAGCCGCCCAGCGCCCCAACCCTGCTCCGCATGTCCTCGCCAGTGCTTTGGGTTTACTGCAGTTTCACCTGGGCAAGGTGGTCCATTGTTGCGATTTGGATTTGAATGTCCCTAATCACGAGAGATGGGGTAAGACGTTCCCCCAGTCTCTCCACATGTCTTCTCCCGGGCCTGTGGTGAGTTCTTTGCATGTTTTGGATATTAAACCCTGTGGACCCACGGGTATGTCCCCTGCTCAGTGGCGAACCTCTGTATGATGCCGATTTCCTCTGCTGCGTGGAAACTTTACAGTTCGCTGTCACCTGTTTATTTGCTTTGTCATTGGCGTTGAGTCCCTGGACACCTCCCAGGCCAGAGCCCAGGAGTGTGTGGCCAGTACTTCCTTCTGTGTGTCTGACGGCTTCAGGTCTGTGTCCAAGGCTTTACCTAGACATTTTGTGTACGAAGTTAGTGGTCTACTTTCATTCTTCTGCATGTGACTGTCCAGTTTCCCCAGTATCTTTATTGAGAAGAATTTCCTTGCTCCATTGCATCTCTTGGCTCATTTACCGCAAATTGGTGTCTGCACATGCATGGTTTTGTTTCTGGACTTTGCAGTTCTGTTCCGCTGATTAAAGGCAATACATGGAGCCCACAGCAGCATCACCCCCAGTGTTAAAAAACTGCAAGCCTCTCGCCACCAGTGCTGGGCACACAGCTGGAAGGCTGTTTGGCAGAGACTGTCAGACCCCGGATCCAGCCAGCCCAAGGTGTGCAGACGCCACAAGTCAGCAGCTGATGGAAAAGAGGTGTCTGTGACCAGTATTTAACATATTTTTAAAATTTCTATATCTTAAAATATCAAGTAAAATGCATTTGTGATACTTATAAGCATTAAAACATAGAGTATCAGTATAACATGAAACTACTGGCTTTGCCGGTTCCTGTGATTTGTCCGTTTGGCGGAGGCACTTCGACGATTGTCGTTCGGGACATCTCTGCTGGGCTGGTGCGGCTCTGTCCTCTTGGCCGTTTCACGCCAGGTGCTGCTTTCAGAGCCGCTCGGGTAGTCGACGGTTGCTGGTGGTCGGCCATCTTGGGGGAGATCATGCCAACGGGAGGCCGAGTTGCTCTCAGGAGAGCTCTGCTCGGAGGGTGCCAGGGGACACGCGTGGGGGGGGGGTGGAGAGAGACCCTGGCTGGGCTGTAAGTGGGTTTGGCGGGGCCTGGGCAGTGGGATTGAGAGGCTGGTGAGCAGTTGTCTAGTGGGGTCACTGGCTAGCGCCTGGTATCAGCCGCTGCCTAGTTACAGCTACTACAGTTATGTTGTAGTTGATGTTACCTTAGGGATTTTTCATGTGTTCTATCACTTACTCTTTTTTTCCCTTAAGATTTATTGATGCACACAGAACTAGGGTACAGGCCAGAGAGGTGCAGGGGCGGCGAGAGGCTTCCCCAGAGACAGAGCAGAGTGGGGACCAGAGCAGGCAGATCGATGATGTCCACTGCCGAGGGGGAGCAGCGGGTGACAGGAGAGGTCTGCCACGCCCTGGGGAGGGCTCCCTGGCCGGGGATCAAGCTCGCCCTGCAGTGGCTGCGACTTAGCTTTTGCGGTGTTGCGCTTTAACCAGCTGTGCCACCATGGCACACCGATGTCACATAGTCTCAGACAGCCCTTGAATAACTGTGTGTGATAACCCCTGTGTAAAAATGGGAAGCAGGTGTTCTGACAAGCTTATGGAGTTGGAAGTAGGGGCTGGACTTTGAAATGGGGTCTGACTGACTGATCAGAGATACAATCACAATTAATCACTTCCATGCATTTGGAAGGCGCCTGGGGCTGGGATGGTGAGCTTGGGAATTGTACGCGTATTGTAGCAGCTCACAGGTGCTTTAAGTGAGAGGAGAGACTGGGGCCAGTGAAAGAACTCTGGGGAACCCTAGAGTTTTAGGGCCAGAAGAAGAGGCGGTCGGTATTCTAGGGAGATGAGGAAATCAGAACAAAAGTGATCTCTCAGAAACTCAGGGAAGAGCAGGTTTGGTAGAGGAGTTCCGGGGGCACTGCAGGAGGAGAGGGACTGCTGTGTGTGTTCCGCCTCGGACCAAGACCAGGGTTTAAAATGTCCTGTCGCGTGGAGCCACGCTCTACTTAGGGTGCAGTGAACGGGCCACCATCTGCCAGCTGGCTGGGACCGAGCACCGAGCTCAGGCCTCAGGCTGCTTGCCTGTGCTGAGACTGGACCTTGGAGCTAAGACAGGAAGTTCTGCTTTGTTTGGAAATAGAATACCATTTCTGAAGTACTCATGGGTCAAAGAAGAAACTTTGTGGCGATTTAAAGTGCATGCAGGAGGGTCCTGCAGCCGGCCCTGTTCCGGTGGGTGCTGTGGGGCTTCCCTGCCAAGGTGAAAAAGTAACTACTGTGCTAGAAGGTGCCCAGGTAATGTGGCAGAGGTTAAAACAGGAGGGTCAAGGCCTGGGCTTTAGCTGGAGCCCGAACCCGTGGCATCAGAGGAAGCACTTTCGGCAGCTCCCTAGTGAGACCTGGGCCAGCCCCAGCAGCTGTCTGGAGGAGGAGCGTCCTGGGGGGCCGTGGTCCTCAGCTCCTCAAGCCCGGGACATCTAATGAGGGAGCGGGAGCTGCACCAGAAGGGCAGCACCATGCACCCGAGGGGGGAGCCCGGGTGCGGGTTGAGAGCCCTGTAACACGCGAGCCCTCCACGCCCGGCAGGGGGGCTCCAGGAAGGAAGGACAGCGGGCGCAGCCAGGGGGCGGTGTGGCCTCCCGGCCCAGGGCCTCTGAGCGCTGGGCTGCGTGGACTTCCCGCAGCTCGCAGGGGCTCACAGGCGGCTGCTGCTCCCGCCCGAGCACTGTGCTTACTGCCAGGCAGCACAAATGAGAAGCCTCTGTCCAGCGTTTGAGAGTTGAGCTTCAGCTTGCAGCCCCGCGTCAGGGAGAGGCTGCAAGGTGCCTTCTGCCGGGGTGCGAGTGTTGGGCGGGCGCCGGAGGGTGCGCCTGAGCCAGCACAGGGCTGGGCAGCCCCGGCAGGGTGCCCCTCCTTTCTTTGCAAAGCGCTCCCCCCCCCCCCCCCGCGCGCGGGCTGCTTCCCTTGCCGCGCCTGTCTCCAGAAGGCTCTCCATGAGGACGTCAGCCATGGCCAGTGAGATGTGCTCTTGAAATTGAACCTCAGGTTTCCGGACTTGTGACCCTGCCAGAGCTGCAAAGTCTACTGAGGCCGCTGTTACCGTAGCAACAGCTCTGGTCTCACCTCCTTCCCCTACCTTGCCCCTCCTTCCCACAGGTCTGAGGGAGATCATGGATTTAGTTTTTAGCATTTTGAGTTCAAGATGAAGATGTTGGGGTTGCTGTGTTTTAGATGCACAACACAGGTGTCAAGAGAGTTACTTATGTGGGTCTTGAGTTGCAGGAGAGAGCTGGGCTGGGTGCAGCATCGGGGTGATGAACAGCCTGAAACCTAAGAGGCTGAAAAGTTAAACACCACAGTGAAAAATTAGACAAAGAACAATACAATAAGCCCAAGGAAAATAGGAGTGGGCAGGTGAAAAGTAAGCGTAGAGAGAGAGTAGAGAGGATTAGCAAAGAAGAGCGAAGGATGCACAAAGGAGATGGATCCCAGCAGGCGAACGCGCTTGGCCAGAGTGGAGACAGATGGCTAGAAGACGCGCTGTGCCCTCATTCAGGCCAGGAAACCAGTGCGTGCTACAGACAAGTATCAGCCCACGGGCTGCATGGACTGCACTCTGACAATGGACTGCAGGTCATTAATGATGAGGGAGAAGCTACGCCTTTACCGTGGTGAGAGAATCCGCCGTCACAGTAGTGGGAGGGCTGTGAAGGGCCAGCATAGTGCCCCGTGCATGCTGACCCCGAATCTACACCTCAGAAAGCAGAGGAATCCCCAAGGTGGGGGCGTTTCTGCGGGACACCTGGCATCGCCTCTTCCGAAGATTCACGGTCATTAAAAATCGCAAGGTGAAGGAACTCTCAGGCTGAGAGACTGAAAGGACCCAGAAGCCAGTCATGGCATGAGGATGTTAGACTTGGATTGAAAAACTACAAAAACAAAAATAACAGACGGTCACGCACATTCTGAGGAGAACTGGGAAATTGCAACACACTTGAAGGTGATTTGGCAACAGGTAGCATGTTGTGTGTGTTTGGGCAGAGATCAGGCAGGTGTGCGAAGATAGTAACAGATGGCAGACATAGGTGAGAAACTGTCATTCCAATTGTGATGTCCTGCAAAGGACTCAGAGGAACACGTCTTTATTATAGCATGTGCTTTGTGCAAAGCGGATTGTACATAAAACTTTGTTGGTCACTGTCAACATTTTATAAACTTTACAAAATATTGCTGGTAGTGTTTTGGTGAATAGAGAAGATAAATTAATACTTGGAGTTTTTAATTTGGGAGATTTGTGTGGTTTAATGCAAATCTAAGCATTTGGTGGTAGTGGTGTGCTTGGCCAGGCACTTGCGAGTGAGCACTGTCACCTGGAGCAGCAAGCGCAGCACCTGCAGCCTCCAGCATATCGAGGAGTGCAGAAATGAAGCAGCGCGGCGGTGTTCTCTGTTTAACTTTCTAAAAAAGATTTGATTTTATTTATGCGTAGAAGAGCTGGGGTGCAGGCAAGAGGCGGGGGCAGGTGAAAGGACTCACCAGAGAGAGTGGGGAGCAGAACAGGTGGGTCACAGAAACCCACTGCTGAGGGGGCAGCGGGGAGCCAGGCGGGGTCTGCTGTGCCCTGGGGGTCACTGCCTGACCGGGGTGGAACTCCAGCCGCAGCGGCTGCAGACAGCTCCCCAGTGCAGCTTTAACCCGTTGCGCCACCAGGGAGGGCCCGACTTTTTTATTTTCTTACACTGTTGTTCATTTTTGTACAGTAGCTAATGTCTCCCCTCGGATGTAGCCCCTGTAAATCTCCCACCAGCACGACACCCATGGGCTCTCACCACATTCTCTTATGCTCCTCCCTCTCCTGTTTTGACCCCTCACTACCACTCCCCTGTCTCACATCTGTATTTTGCTTGCTAATTGCCTTTTTCCTTGACACACTTCTGTTTCCTCTATTCCTCTTGTAAGTGAAACCGCCGGGTTTTGTCTTTCTGCTCCTGGCGTACTCCAGAGCATCAGCCCCTCCGCTCCATCCCGTTGCTGCCAGTGGCCTGAGTTTACCTCTTTTTTGTCCTGCAAAGACTGTCTTTAAACACCGACCTGTGCGCCTAGAGCAGGGCCCTTTGAAGGAAGCTCCCCGTGCTTTGCGGCAGGTGCGGCTGGGGGCGAGGCCAGGGCCAGGGGTGGCTGAGTTCGCGAGCGGTGAGGCGGTGGGGCGGGCGTGAGCGCGAGGTGTGTTCCAGCAATTCTGAGGTGTGGTTTCTGGTTTACATTCTAACATTCCTGAACGTCCTTGAAACCTGTGTTTCGGGGTGACGGTTTCATTCAACTGATTGAAAGAACTTGTGGCATTTCTTGGGGGTGTGAAAGTGGTGCGTGTCGTGAATAGCTGCGTCTCCCCCACACGCCCATCCAGCTGCGGTCTACCTCACTCCCTCTAACGTCCTTTGCTTGAATAACTTTTACTTGACCCTCATGTTTTAGAAAACACTGTGAACCTCCCTGAGCTGAAGAAGAGCCCCGCTGACCAAGGGTCCAGAGGTGGCGACCTTCTCTTCTTGCTGCCTCGTTCTTTTACATGAATCTTCTTTTTTTTTTTTTCAATTTGGGTAAATCCAAGTCTCACTTTCGAGTGTGTTAATCCTGCCTGGTTTTGCTCATATCCCCCCCGCCCCCGGGCTCGGGGGCTGAGAGGATTCACTAGAGACAGTGGGGAGCAGAACAGGAGGATCTACCGAAATACACTGCTGAGGGGGCAGCAGGGAGACAGGAGGGCATCTCCCGCGCCCTGTGGGTCAGCTCACTAGCCAGGGGTCGAGCACATGCTGCAGCCGCTGCAGATGTTTCTCAGTGCTGTGCCTTAACCACTGCGCCACCAGGGAAGACCGGTGTTACTGCAAGGACCTGCTGTGTATAACTGTCCCCAGTGAGGTCACCTTGGCAGTTGGGGCTCCTGCTTAGAGTTTTGAGGAGACAAGCTGCAAGCCATTGCAACAGTTGTGACACAGCACTGATACAGTGCCCCTGTGCCCGCACTCCCTGGTGTGGTGTGGAACCCAGGATTATGTGTTGCAGTCAGCGGCGACTGCCTTCAGCCTGAGCCCACGGCGTGCTGAGGACGAGGAGACTAGGAATAGCCGTGTCCTACCCGCCGCAGGTGTGGGCGGTGGGTCTGCCCAGCCAGGGGCCCTTGGTGGGGGGCGTATAGCTGGGCCCACCTAGAGCATTTCAAAGCGAGAGTGAGAGGAGGACACCGTTCCAAGAAACTTGCGCTGCCCGGGGAAGCGTCCGAGGGCGCCACAGGGTGGAAAAAGGTTCAAGAGAATGAACGACTGCGGACCAGGAACTTGTCCCGTGGCCAAGGTTTGTGTTTGTTTCATGTTCCCCTGTCACTGGGCTTGGGTTACACAGCTTTGAGCATAAATGTCACAGACCAGCGCTCTGCCCAGAAGGGGAAGGTCTGGCCAAGGTGGTGGTGGCGGGGCGTGAGGGAAGGTGACTCGAGACAGTGCCTGTCCCGCGCTGCGTGTTCAGGCGGCCTCGGTAGCACTCACCCAGGCGTTGTTCCAAGTCAGGTTCTGCTGCCCCGGCCTGATGCTGCTGCTCGTTCCCGTCCCCTGCCGCCGTCCTGGCTCCAGGACGAGGCGGGGCTGTGCTCCTTCCCACGTTTGCTTCATTACTTACTTCCTGCCCTCGCGGGGCTCCTGTTGTATTCGGGGGTCGCAGTCCTCTGCAGGTGCTTGTTTCATCCTGTCACTTGTCCGTGCCCTCGAGCCGGACAGTGGGAGGTCACTTGATAGCCATCTTGATCACTTTTTACTTTCTGCTCCAAGATGTTTCAGACTCTTCTAGTACTTTCTCTCCTGGCCCGCAAGCCTCCGTTCCTCCAGGAACCCTGGACCCTGTGAGAAGCCGTGGTCTAGCTATTAGGTATGGGAAGGTCGCTGTTCCAGGCCCTGTCGCAGAGACATTTGGGGAGCAGTGGCAAGTGCTCTGTCTCTCCCTCGGTGTGTGCTCCTGTGACCGAGCCGTGACTCCAGTTTCCACGGCACTGAGGGTTTCTTCTGGCCGCCCGGTTCCACAGCTGCATCTTTCAAAGGCAGCACCGGACGCGCTCCGCCTGGCGCGTCTGCATGCGGAGGGCGAGAGACAGGAGGTGAGGACGGCTCCTGCTTTTTCACCGGAAAAGGAGCAGGCCGCCTGGGGGGGAGGGTTGGCGGCCAGCGGGCAGCCGATTCTGCGGCAGGGCCGTCAGGCTGAGAGGTGAGGAGCTTGAAAACAAGCAGCTAAACCGGAGGCAGCGACTGCATTTCTTCAATACTCCACTATGGAGTCAGGGAGCGTGCGTCTAGAAAATTAGAAGCGGGCCGTCGCTGTCCTTTCTGAGCGCTTCTACAGGTTTTTCCTACATGAGATCGCTCTGTGTTTGCGGTATTTTATTCCGTTAATGATTTCTTCATTTCCATTGTACTTGGAACTGGTAGTTCAAACCCGTTACCCACCCTCCCCCCCCCACGGAAAATCAGGTAAATTGCTCTGTCCTTGGGGCTTATAATCTCTCTAGTTGAGATTTCACCACTGATAAGGTGAATTGATTGAATCTGTTTTCCTGAAGAATCTCACCTTCTGAATTCATCTGATGGCTACTTTGTTGTTTTACTAGTTTTGTTTTTCTAAATGATTTATTTATGCAGACAGAACTGGGGTACAGGCCAGAGGTGCAGGGGCGGTGAGAGGACTCACCAGAGACAGGGTGGGGAGCAGAGCAGGCCGACTGTCGACTGTCAAAGCACAGCGGGGAGACCGGAGAGGTGTGCTGCGCCCTGGGGGTCACTCCGGGGCGGGGATTGAACTCACGCTGAAGCGGCTGCAGCTGGCTTGCAGTGCTGCGCCTGAGCTGTTGCACCACCAGGGAGGGCCCAAGAAATAACATTTTTTTTTAAGAAAAACTTTTGATTTAAAAGTTGGGATTTATTCATAAGCTTGTAATTGCTGTGTGAGTGGTGCAGTGGCCCTACAGTTGAGGTAGCATAGTTATCGGGAGCTCTTAGCATATTGTACGCGCAGATAGGAAAGGCAGCTCCTGCAGTGACGGACTGAGTAGGTGCTGAGCTGGACACCGCGTGGAGTCCAACTCTCAGATCCCGAGTCCGCACGGTCGTGACTGCCTTGGGCAGTTGCTCAGGCTGGGTTTAAGTCCTAGAACGTTCTTGGTGACCTCGTAGCGCGCCGAGTGACCCTGCACTCCCTGGGGTGCAGCACGGGCGCCCCTGACCTGCAGGAGGGTGGTGGGGTGGGCTGGTGTGCAGTTGTCAGTGCAAAGGACGGAGTCCGCTGACTCAGATCTCACAGAAGGACTGGCTTTAAACGTTTGCTGGCGAGGGGTGGAATTTCTGTGGTTTCCATCCTCCTGGTGAGGTGATGTGATTTTTCTTCACTAGAAGCCAGGAACAGCAATACAGACAAAGAGACCTTTAGTTAGATTGATCCAACTTTTGGGTTTTGTTGGATACATGTGTTAACAAAGACTAAATTGAGGGGGGGCATTGGGGAAGAAAAGGACATTTTTGCTAAAGGAATGGCTTAAACCATGGTCAACGACTGGTATTGTTAAAGAAAGAACTTAAGTGCTGGAAGAGATTGTAGAGGTAGAGAAAATAATGAACCGAGACCTGGATGAAGTTGAAGAGCACATTAATGGGCGTGAGAGGTTGTGTTCAGAGGAGGGGATTTTACAATGTGCCAAGGAGGGAAGGTTACGGAATTCGAGATCAAGAAAATGAGACTGGAAAATGTGATTCATCATCTAGATGGCATAAAGCTTGTCGAGCTTGGGGTGCGGTAACTCTTACTGGTGCGGCCAGTAAGTTGATTGGGCTTTGTCGTTGAAAAAAAGGTGGACCTCTGTGCGTTCTTGCAGCAAATGATACACTTGCGAAGACATTCAGCTCGCGATGAAAGAGCCACGAGCCTGCTCTTGGCAGCAGGTGGGAGGACTTCAGTGTGTCTCCGTGATGACCGGCCGCTTGCGAGAGCGCTTGCAAGAGTGATGGGAAGCTCAGCCAGCGGCTTTGGGTCACATTCTGGCTGGACTCCAAATCTGCTCTCTGTTAACCACGACGTCTCCATAATAAGCTGAGTTTACAAGCTTAGTTTGTTCGGAGATTTTCATGTAAGACATGTACAAAGTGAGTCCTTAGAACAGAAATTTAACCTTAAGGAGTCAAACTTCCTAGGCTCTGGCTTCAGTGAATCGGCCCCTTTGTTTCGTCCCCGTCCGTGCAATAGCAGCTATATCATTTGACAACATCTTACTTATTCACAAATAAGTAAGATTTATTTACTTATTTGTGAATATAAGAACTGGGGTACAGGCCAGAGGTGCAGGGGTTAAGAAGATTCACCAGAGACAGAGTGGGGAGCAGAGCAGTGGATCAGCTGCTGAGGGGAGCAGCGGGGAGACAGGAGAGGCCGCCCTCTGGCTGGGGGTCCGACTCGCGCTGCAGCGGCCACAGGTAGCTTCGTAGCGCCGCCTCTAGCCCGACGCCGCCAGGGAGGCCTGACAGCATCGTCTTTGCCGTAAGTTGACTGCAGTATAAGTTGACTGATTGGGCTTTGTTTGTGTCTTTTGATTATCCAGCTGCCTATCCCCACCGCCTGAACCTCTTCTACCTTGCCAACGACGTCATCCAGAACTGCAAGAGGAAAAACGCGCTCATATTCCGCGAGTCGTTTGCCGACGTGCTTCCTGAGGCGGCTGCTCTGGTGAAGTAAGTCAGTTCTTCCTGCTTTTTAGGACCTGCGGGTGCTGAGAGAATTGTACTCAGGAGCTTTGTTGGCAAAAGACATCCTGGTGGAGTTCAGGGATTTGGCGCTCTGAGGTGAGGTGAGAAGGTTCCAGTGGCCTCCCGGGTAGTTGTTGCCTCAGAGAAGAACGTGAAGCTTCAGGCCACTTGAGAATCTGGATTTTAGTGTTTCTCAGACTTTCGGACATAACTGCTAGGCCCACTCTTTTTTTTTTTCTTTAAGATTTACTTATGCATACAGAATTGGGGTACAGGCCAGAGGTGTGGGGGGTGAGAGGGAGCAGAACAGGCAGATGGACTGAAACACACCGCTGAGGGGGCCGCGGGCGAGGCAGGAGGGTCTGCCCCGCTAGGTGGTCACCACCCTGGCCGGGGTGCTGCAGCGCTGCGGACAATTCCCTGGTGCTGCGCGTTAACCCCTGCGCCCCCAGGGAGGCCAGACCCACCTTTCCTTGGTCTTTGTAGTCTGTGTCTCAGAGGTGCATCTGGTGTGGCATTCAGCTTCTGCAGATATCTGCTGTCTCTCCATCCTATAGCTTGTGACCTGACGCTTCACCGGTCTGGCATAGGGTGACACTTAGTTCACAGTGTTTAAAGCAGTACAGTGCGCCTTACCTTCTACCAAGCCCTACTGTGCAGTTGGTGTGAAAGTGCTGTGAACTGATAATTATCATACAAGTAATACTTGAAAGTCACAATACCCATTTTGCTGGTAAGCAGATTGGATTTTATTGTTCTTTCTTACAACACAAGAACACTGAAGCCCGGAGCAGTCAAGCTATTGCCCAAAGTAAATGACAGTTGCGTTAGTGAGAGAGCTGGGCTTTGTGCTGATGCTGGTCCTGTATGAAGCTCATGGCCTGCTGAAGTTTTCACCTTCTGTCAGTAATTTTCAACCCGTGTCTCACCATTTCGTGGTCACTTACAGGTGGTCACTTACAGGAATGTGCGTCTCCTGCTGTTTCCCTCCCTGCCTTTTTGTCTCCCATCATCAGCTTTACTCGGGTATCAGTTTGCTGTGACAGCGCTAACTGGCTTTCCGTTTGGCGTCTCCTGCTCACTGGCCTCAGGTGCAGACACTGACGTCCGCAGACATAAAGGTGCAGGACCATTGACTGAGTCCAGTTCCGCCTCCTCTTTGCCTTGTAACTGCAGACCGTTTAAATTGACCCTCGTTTTCTTTTCCGTGCGGTAGAGCCGACAACAGCACCAAGCCCACAGTACGGGATCGGGTGAGCTAGTAATAAATATATAGGGTGAGCTTGGAGCAGCGGCCGCATCGCGCAGGCACTGAGTGTCACTGCCGGGGCGTGACAGCAGACGCCACTCAGGTGTCGTCTGAAATACACGGTTCTGCTTCTTTAGTAACAGACCCCTTTCCGTCGTTGCCATTTTCTTTGATTCTCAAGCCAATTATCCAGTGTAAATGGGGCAAGGATTATTTTCATTCTGGAAATGAAGATACTCAAGAAAATACGCGATCCAGAAACATCCCCAGGTAGACCGGAGGGCTGAGCCAGGGGCCGGGCGGGCGGCGCGTCGGCCTCCTTCCCACGCCGTCACCCGCGCTCAGTCGCGTCGTTCTGCTCGTGTGTCTTAGTAGCGAATGCTTCCGAGGTTCCTTTCTGGATTATTTCTCTTGCTTGGGAATCAGCAGAACTTAGACAATGAGAGTGGAAACCGTACATCAAGTCGTGGTACTCAAATCCTGCACCTGCCACTTGTTAGATTAGCTATTTCATTTTCCAGTTCTTCAGTTTTTTGTACTATAACACGAGACTCATAGTACGGTTTGTACCCAGGGTTGTCGTGGAGATCGTGCAAACTGACACAAGTGTCAGGGATGGAGAGGTGCTGCAAAAGCTAGTGAGCCCGGTCTCCCTGATCACACAGGGCTAAGTCTCAGCACTGCCAGCGCTATCACTGCTGCTTCCTGGGTTCCACCCGGCTGGGGAGCGACCCAGGACACAGCAGCCCCTCCTGTCTCCCCGCTGTCCCCCAGCAGTGGGTGTCAGGTGGATCCGCCTGTTCTGCTCCCCACTGTCTCTGGGGAGTCCTCTCACCCCCCCCACCTCTGGCCTGCACCCCAGTGTTCTTGTATGCATAAATGAATAAAAATAAGTCTTTAAAAAAAAAGAATTTGAGACCCATCAAAGCAAAGTTTAATGAGAAAAACGAAATTCCCTGTCCTGGATTCCCAATCAGATTAAATAATTCCAGCCTTGCACACATTCCGAGAAAAGAGCGCCTGCTGCTCAGCTCCCCGTCAGGAGGCTGGCGTGACTTTGTCTCCATACCTCGGCCCAGAGAGAATGGGGCAAGAAAACCACGAGCAGATCCTTCGTGCTCATAAACAGCAGCAGCACCTCCCTGGGCGCGGGGGACGCAGCTGGGGGCGTGGCGGTGCTCTGCCTGCTGGCTAGGAGGGAAACATGCAGAAAAATTCATTCTTTGTCAGACAAGTGGGCCACAGAAAGGCTCGTCTCCCTTCTGGGAACACGTGTCCCACAGGAGACCCTGCAGTAGCCGTGGCATTGAGGGCGAGGCGGGCGCCACTGGGAGGCAGCGGGGGGCTGAGCCTCTTTGCAGGTGTGAGCACACACGTGGACGGCCCAAGGCACCTGTGCTTGAGAAAGTTGAGCAAGGCCAGAGGATTCAGGTCAGTACAGTGAAACTAATTTTTGCTAGAAACAAGAAAATGAGAAACATTTAAATTCTTTGTAATGGAAATAAAGAAATGTAGCTGCTGCGTATTATTCATAGTATTATTCATGACGGATTCAGTGCCCAGAGCACTGAACTAGCAAATAGGGGAACATCGCTTTTGGCGGGGAGGGGAGGTTCCCGTGGGCCTGGTCACGGCGTGTCCTTGCACCGGCCAGTCTGCAGACCACGTCTGCGTGCGGACACTGTGTGACGCGGGTGTTGCCACTGTTCAGCGTCCGCCCAGGGCGTGTTTTCTCTGGAGGGCGCGTCCCAGCCTCTTTGGGTTAAGAGCACTAGACAGAAGCTTGGCACAACACCTGGGGGCCATTTTAAACAGCAGAATCGTCAGCAGCCAAAACAAACATGTAAAGAAACGAGGCCTTAAATAAACTATGGGAGCCGCTGGTTTCGAGCAGGCAGCGCGTTGCTTTATCCCGGCCGGGCGCGAGGCCACCCGCGACTCAGCACTCTGCCTGTCACGGTGACTGCAGGACTCAGGTGCTGGCTCAAGTTAGGAAGTCCTAAAACCTTTTTCCCCAAAGATTGATTTATTTGTGCTTGCAGAACTGGGGTATGGGCCAGAGGTGCAGGGGTGGTGAGAGGATTCACCAGAGACAGAGCGGGAGCAAAACAGGCAGATGCGTGAAGTCCACTGCTGAGGGGGGCAGCGGGGAGACGGAGAGGTCTGCTGCGCCCTGGGGGTCCCTCCCTGGCCGGGGATCAAACGTGGTGAAGGGCTGCGGCCAGCTTCGTAGTGCACTTCAACACGGTTGCACCACCAGGGAGGGCCCAAAGTCCTAAACATCTTAATAGAGAGGT
The DNA here is from genome assembly GCF_000260355.1 of Condylura cristata. NCBI lineage: Eukaryota > Metazoa > Chordata > Mammalia > Eulipotyphla > Talpidae > Condylura > Condylura cristata. The sequence goes on along the minus strand of NW_004567127.1, from coordinate 937,236 downwards.
GTAAGGTCTCTGTGGAGAAAATTATAAAACTAAAATTTATACTGATGTTTAGAGAGCTTCCCCTCCTCTTCCAAAAAAGGAAAGCCTAGAAACTCTTGAAGGATAACAAGGTGGTGGTGACTGGCTCTGTCAGATTTGAAGACTTACCACGCTAGAATAAATTAAGGCGGTCAGTATATGGCCTCAGATGTAGCCAAAGAAAACCAGGTAGTAGCTGCTGAAGCTGCTCTCAGCAGGCACTGTCTACCTCGGCACCTCTTGGCGCTCTCTTATTCTACCTCCTTAACAATTCTTTCTGTTAAAATTACTGGGGTGCGGGTTCTCTCTCAGTGGGAGTGCAGGTTTGTCCTTGCAGCTACTTACTGCCCTGCCCTTAGAGAAGTAAGTGGACCCTCCCCTGCCCCTCCACTCCCACTTGAGATGCAGACCCAGGGAAGAGGGCTCCCGCAAGAACCTGCCGCCTGCCACGCTCGCGGGGTCTCCTTCCTGACAGTCACGGCCGAGCTGCAGAGCAGGCCGCGCTGATCTCGACCCTCCGCCGACACCTGCTTGTGGCCTGTTAGAGGCCGTCCTGCCACCGCTGTCTGCCCCTCGGTGTCCCTAAGGGCCCTCTGTGATAGAGTCTAGCACTGAACCAAGGGGAGTGAAGACCGCTTGCTCTCCGGCTCCAGGGTCACAAAAAGGCGCTGAATCAGTAAGGGCGGGCAGCTCTGCGAGGCATCATGGTGAAGCCGGCCAAGGGCAGCGGAAGCCAGGTGTGGCCCTGTGGGGTTCTCTGCGCTTCTGGATGCAGACGGGATTGGTGTCAAACGGCTTGCGACACGGCCCCAGTGGCCCCGTGGCCCGCGAGGCTTTCGCGGTGAGAGACGCTTGTGTGTACACAGCAAGGGCAGTGGAAGAAGCTTCTCTGGCAGCTCTGCTTGTTCGTGGTGACAAAGCTGTGACGGCAGCCTGGTTCTGGCGCAGTAAAACGGGTGAACGACCGGCTGGAGTATGAAACAGCCACCACACTAGTGCCCTGCAGTTAGTGGCCGTAGCAGATGCATCACTCAGATTTGAGTGAGAAGCTGAGGAGTATTGATGCGCCATGATTCCGTTCATGTAAGTTCAGACCCGACAAAGATGGACTGTCATTATGTATGCCCAGGTAGTAAGACGAAAGGAAATTAACCTGGATTGTGCTTACCCGGACGTTCACTTCTAGATTACTCTTGAATGTTTTATGCAATTCCTGTCATGTTTACCTCACAGTTTCAAAATGTCATTGCTTAAAAGAGATTACAGTAGAACACAAAAAGACTTTCTGGGACTACAAGTGGGTTTCAAAATTATAATGTTGAATAAATGAACTGAAGAAGTTGGTTCCTTTAGAAAGCTGAGTCAGCAGCCCACGAGAACAGTTGCGCACACGCTGGGGCGCCACGGAGCGTTCTCAGGGAGGTCAGCTCTCCCGCCTTTCCCTCCACCCTCCACCTCCCACAGAGCAGGCGCCTCGGAGGCTGCCCCTTCCTGACTGCCTGGCTTCACTGACCTGCCTCTCTGTCATAGCCCTGAATCACTGCCTCGTGGGTGACCCAAATGCTTCCTGGCACCACTGCCCACCTCCCGCACTTAGAGCCTGGCACGGCTTCCGTGATCAGAAAGGCTAGTGGGCGAGGCCTGCCAAGGAGGGCGTGACCTGCCGAGGAGGGCGTGACCCGGTAGACACAGTTTCTCAGTACGGACTGTCGGACAAGCCATGGTTACAGTTTAAATGGTCAAAAGACCTACCAGTGAGAAAAAGAAGATTTGTGCGATGTTAATTTAAAGTCAGTTGGAAGTAGTGTTGAGTGACCGTCGTGGGAGTACCTTGTAGCCGTTCTCTAGCTCACGCTCAGTGGCTATGCTAGTGTGCTTGGGGTTACATTTTGGCAGGACAGGACTTACATGAGAAAATATTAAAGATGACATTGGTATGTATATGATTGTTGCATATGATAAAGGCAGTAATTATTTCCTCATACACTATGAGGAAAGACTTTCACAGTAATTCAAATGATGAAATCATTATCCAGCGGTATAAGTTTGATGCTACAACAATGTATATATTCAAAACCATGTTGACAGTGAAATTTTTAATTTGTTCAAAGTATCTTTCATCACTATATTAATGTTAATGCGAATATTGACCTTATATTGTAGTTTGTACATTCTCTTGTCTAGTTGTTGAAGAACTATAAGATATAAGCAGTGGAATAGTACGGGAATTTAAAGCAACATACTTTCCCTTGGTTAACAGAGGTTTTATTTTAGCAATGTTAAATCGACATAGAGAATTCAGTTCAGTATATTTAATTCAGTTTAGTTCCATCAATTCAGTGTTTGTTAATACATCAGAAATAACCACTTAAAAGTATCACAGAAAAACAATATCAACCGTAATAACAAAAGCTATCTAAAGTAACCTAGAATAAAAAATATAAGTCCTTTATGGGGAAAATTATAAACTGTCAGAAACACAAACTAGCATGTAAATACAGTACAGTTTAGTGAGAACTCTGCTGACACTTAAAAGATTATTTATGCATACAAGAACTGGGGTACAGGCCAGAGGTGCAAGGGGTGAGAGAATTAACGAGAGACAGAGTGGGGGGCAGAACAGGCGGATGGACGGAAGCCTACTGCCAAGGGGAGCAGCGGGCGGGACGGGAGAGGGCTGCCGCTCCGCGTGGGTCGCCCCCCGGCCTTGGAGGCTGTAGTGGCTGGGTGGTCCTTGAATTCTTAATTGTAGTCAAGGTTGATAGCTACAGCTTTGAAGATAATATAGTATAAATGGATGCATAGTATAGTATATAATGTAGAATATAATATAGTAAAAATGGATGCATGGGACAGAATTTGCAGCTTAGAAAAGTACTGTAAATACACAATAGAAGAGGCACAGAATATTGATGAAGAAAAGAGAAGTTAGGATGTTGGAGTGATAATAGGAAATTGATTTCAACTTTACATAATGTATCCCAGTAGATTTTAAGTGAAGTATGCAACTGAGTGTAGAAGAAATGTTAGTCGTTAAGAGACTTTAAAGAAAATATAGGGACCTCACTGATGGCGCAGCGGAGTAAAGCGCAGCATGTGAAGCTGTCCGCAGCCATAGCAGCCTCAGCGCGAGTTCAGTTCCCGGCCCTGAAGGTGGCCCCTGGGGCGCAGCGACCTCTCCTGTTATCCCGCTCCCTCAGCAGTGTCCGTCGTCAATCTGCCTCTTCTGCTGCCCACACTGTCTCTGGGGAAGCCTCTCGCCCCCGTGTTCCTCTTGCCTGTATCCCAGTTCTGTATGTGTAATAAATAAATCTTTTTAAAAAATTAAAAATAAAATAGAAAAATGGAAAAGATGAACACTTGTTAAAAGAAAGAAAATATAAAACCTCTGGCAGAGAGATTTTCTACACTTAAAAAGTGGCAGTAGAGAGTGCTTTTTACTTAAACACGGCTACATTTAAAACTTCTGATTCTTAATGTAACTTAAAAATCAAAGTGCATTGTAGGGAAAGATATTTATAATGTTGCTCCCAAGTTAAATGTTTATTTTGGTAAAGTAAATTTGGATCAGTTGTGAATGTTAGAAGGTCTCAGTTGGTACAGATCTGTTAGAAGAAGATTCTTTCCCTTTAATTTCATGCCTTGGTCACAGAACTGGCCAGATTTCTCTCCTTTGTAACAGTTCCCCGCCCTGCATCGCTTTCTAGTTCTTGCAGCCGTTGACTCTGTGAGGCAAGCAGAGAAAGTGCTGCTCCTCACCTCCCGCCCCCCAGACGCGGCTTAGCGTCATACATTGACTTTCCGGAACACCTGTGACAGGCATGTGATTGGTTCATGGTTGCTTTCAACCAAACCCTGAAGATAACAAATCCTGCCTCCCTGAAGCCCTTTCTTCCCACTCTGCGCGGGGAGACTTCTTTAGAATAGGTTCTTCTTACTAGGTCTCCCTCCCAAGAGCCGGGCATCCTCTGGGGTGCCAGCCGAGTCCAGGAGCACCCCAGAGGATGCCGTCACATCCATGAGGAAGTCCTGTGTGTCATCACAGCCTCACGAGGTCCTTCATAGAAAGCTCTAGATAAGGATAAGATTTTAGCCCTAGGTACGGTAGGGATTTTTTATTTTATTTATTTTTTTAAAGATTTATTTGTGCATACAGAACTGGGGTACAGGCCAGAGTCTCAGGGGCGGTGAGAGGCTTCACCAGAGACAGAGTGGGGAGCAGAACAGGCAGATCGATGAAGTACACTGCTGAGTGGAGCAGTGGGCGGGTCAGGAGAGGTCTGCCGCGCCCTGTGGTCACCTCCGGGGCAGGCGGGAATCGAACTCATGTGGAAGTGGCTTTAGCTTCTCAGTGCTGCGCTTTAGCCCGCTACGCCACCAGGGAGGGCTGGGATTTTTTATTTTTTAAACAAAATACCAGAATACATTTGGAAAATAATTTTCCTGATGACTTTATTATCAGATTTCTCATTTGAGATGTGCTGACATTGACATACCTCTCTTTTTCATTTTAGGGATCCATCTGTCTCTAAGTCTGTAGAACGAATTTTTAAAATCTGGGAAGATAGAAATGTATATCCAGAAGAAATGATTATGGCGTTAAGAGAAGCATTGAGTAAGTGTCTGTACATTCCTAAACGAAAAATCAGTCCTATTTTCAGTCTTATGTATCATATTTGAGAAATCTTGTTTTGTTCTTAATGTTGAAAAACGTTTGGGATCTGGTCCCGTTTTTGAAAATTGATTACGTACAGAAATACGCTTGAGTTAAATGTGACGGTTGAATTGGCTCAGGAAGGGCTGTATGTTGTTTTCATGGCCCGGAGAGAACCGCGCACGTGAAGTGGTGAGAGCCGTCTGATAATTTCCCTCGTTCCATTTGAGCATTGTGGGTTTGTTTTTTTGTTGTTTTTTTTTTGGTTTGTTTTTGTTTTTTTGGCAATAAAACATTTTAGTGAAATCCTTTAAATACAACAAAGTACTTAAGACAAGTGAGACTGTCCGACTAGCACTCACGTGCCCCAGAATGGCACTCACGTGCCCAGAATGGCAGCTGCTCACACATCCACCTCCCCCACCAAGCAGTAGACGCTCTGTGCCAGCAAACCCAGGTCATCGGGAGGTGGGTCCCTTCACCTCGACAGTGTGTGGACAGGGACCCAGTGCTGCTCGGCCAGGCCGCCACTGCCGGCCTCTGCAGGGGCTGTGCCCACCCTCGTGCTCTGTTCAGGTGCAACCCACGGTTGCGTCTTCGTGCCTGGGTGAGACGGGCACAGGGATCTGTGATTGGTGGGATTGATGATTAATGAGGCCCCAGCCACCAGCCCCTCTGCCCACCCAGGTCAAGTAGGCGGCACCCAGTCCCGGGGGGCAGGGTCAGCGCCCAGGGTGATGTCAGTGGTTTAACTTGTTTATTGTTTGCGACTACTGTTTACAGCCCTGTCCACTTGCTGTTGGACCAGGGGTCAGTACTCACTAAGCTGTTTAGTATTAAGTGTATAACATTCTTCAGACTCTCCCTTGGTTTAGATGTGTAGTAAGTTGTCTATCTCTTAAAAGGTTCTCTAGTTCCTAAGTATCAGATGCATGTAACTCAGTCATGAGTGGAAGCTGGTGATGTCTGATACCAAGACCATCATTTGCCTAAAAATTTGCTTTAGAGATACCTGCTTCTAAGAAGCTATTAAATTCTTCATTTGAGTTTCTTTTTAAAGATTTATTTATGCAAACAGAACTGGGGTACAGGCCAGAGGTACAGGATTGACCAGAGATAGAGTAGGAAGCAGAAGGAAGATTGACAAAGCACACTGCTGAGGGGAGCAGCAGGTGGTCAGGAGAGGTCTGCCATGCCAAGTGTGTCACCTCCCTGGCTGGGGATTGAACTCGTGCTGCAGTGGCTGTGATAGCTTCATAGTGCTGCGCTTTAACCTGCTGTGCCACCAGGGAGAGCCCCATCTGAATTTTTAACAGTTATTGGCAGCCTCCTTCTCAAAATCAGTACTGTCATTATAGAAGCATCTCTTTGACAGCTTCCTAGATCTGGTATCTATTTCTATTTTTTGATAAAATGAAAGAAAAGAAACACAGAGTCTGGGGTTGCGTTTGTTGGTGCCACAACTTGGACTCTGAAGCACACAGACGGCGGCTTCCTGTCATGCCAGGCCGCAAAACTAAACTGTTTTCCAGGTACCACTTTCAAGTCACAGAAGCAGCTGAAAGAAAATCTGAACAAACAACCGAATAAGCAGTGGAAGAAATCACAAAGTAAGGAACAAAATCTCAACTAATGTAATATAAAATCGCCGTCTCTTTTTGGGGAGGAGAAAATGTGGACTTTTTGACCATATGACATAACATGGCGTAGCCCGCGGGGGGCCTGGGTTTGCCAGGCTGGGAGGCTCCTGGGACTTAGGTGAAATGCACCATTGTGGAGTTAATATCTAAAAAAACAGTGACCTAAAAACTGCTTTTAAACAAAGGGAGTACAGAAAAAAGGGTTAAATGAGTTAAGATTCAAGATTAGTTGGGGATTAAAGAAGAAAAAATACTTGACAGTGTCAGACTGATTCTCAGGTGCAAAGACCTGTAAGGTTAAAGGCAGCTGCTGTCAAACAGCAGCGCTGTTGGGGAGACCAGGCATTGAGAAGCATTTCTGTGGGCATCGGGACCCCTTCAGATTTGGGGTGTACTCCCCCAACTTACACATGGGCCTTGTGACCTGGCCAGAAGCTCCTTCCCTCGAGAGCTCCTGCCACTTGCATCCTTGTCTGCAGAGTAGGGGTTGGGGAGCGCTGCAGGGGCAACCCCGTGGCCGGGCTGAGGAAGATGGGTATGGGGCGCAAGGTTCCCCTCAGAACCCGGACTCCGGCTGGTTTTGCCCCAGGAGTGTGTGATACTTGGTCTGATCGGGGCACTCTGGGCAGCAGGAGTCTGCAGCCACGGCTCAGCCACCATGCGATGTGCTGGAGTTTTCTGTTCTGCTGTGAGTCGAGTCAGCAGAAAATGGAATCCAGAGCTGGGCACATAGGCATAGGGTTGCTGTTCATCAGTGATTTTCTTCAGCTCAAGGTTGACTGCATGTCCTACACCCAAAGACTGAGATCTCTTACTCACAGACTGTTTCCTGTCTCTTACTGTCTCGAAATCCGTAATTCTTGAACTTTATGGCTTTAAAGGGCCTGTGGGAGGTAAGTAGGTAAGGCCTGTCTAAATGGTGTACTTTTATACTGACCACACTTGCGAGTGTTGAAATGCCATGCTGTTCCAGGAATTGCCGTTTAAGTGCATGTTTGGCATATGCTCAAAGAGTACTGAACTGTGGAACTGAAGTTTTATCTGGTTATTAATCAGTTCTGTTTCTGTATTTTTAACAATCATTTGTTTAATTCCAACAGCATCCACGAATCCAAAAGCTGCTCTCAAGTCTAAGATAGTGGCTGAATTTCGTGTAAGTCAATAGTATATGTTTAATTACAAGCAGAGTCCATTTTGAACCCCAGTGAAGAGTTCATCTTTCTGTAAAGCTCTAGTTAGCTAAAATTTTCTTGGAATCAGCATAGTAAGACTGTTTCAATAAATTTTTTTTTTAAGACTTATTTATTTGTGCATACAGAACTGGGGTACAGGCCAGAGAGAGACTCAGGGGTGGTGAGAGGCTTCACCAGAGGCAGAGTGGGGAGCAGAACAGGCAGATCGACGAAGTACACTGCTGAGGGGAGCAGTGGGCGGGCCAGGAGAGGTCTGCCGTGCCCTGTGGTCACCTCCGGGGCAGGCGGGGATCAAACTCATGTGGAAGTGGCTTTAGCTTCTTTGTGCTGTGCTTTAACCCGCTGCGCCACCAGGGAGGGCCTGTTTCAATAAAACTTAAAGAAGCTGTAATGGATCTTTGTATCAGCCTTAACTCCCTGTCATAAATTACCAGTAGTAAGGAAAAGCATCTTGTAGAACATTAACTAAATGTACAGTTTCGATGTCAGTATCATTAATGGTGAAAAATGCAAAGGGTTTGGTCCTCTTGGGACTGGTTAGGTATCAGCATGTTTCCTTCTAATGGGGAGGAGTAGAATAGCGAATCGTCTTACACGGGAAATGTGCTGTGTGTTCAGTCTCAGGCCCTCATTGAAGAGCTGCTGCTGTACAAACGCGCAGAGGATCAGATAGAGCTGAAGGAGAAACAGCTGTCGACAATGAGGGTGGACCTGTGCAGCACAGAGACTCTCAGATGCCTAAAAGGTAACGCCGCTTCGTGGAGGGGGAGTGGCCAGTTTCTTTCTGGATCTGTCGTCTTCCTCCATGAAGATGGCCTTTGTTACAGAAGGCAGTGCGGGGACCTCACCCACAAACCTGATAGGGAAATCCTGGCTCACAATGCCGTGTGCAAGTCTTTGAGCAGCGAACACCTTAAAAATAGTAACAGTGAAAACAGATCCTGGGCTCGCTGCCCCGGCGCCTCCTTGCTGTGTTAGGACGTAGAGACTGAGTGTTGCACGCGTGTGGTCACCTGGACTGGGTATGAGGTCACATTGTGCTGTGCGATTCATCAGAATATACATCTTTGGAAGGTGTGATTGTCCTTCCTTGTTCATCGCTGTACTCGAACCCTAGAGTAATGCCAAGTCCCAAATAGGCATTGGATGCTTTTGAAATAATGACGAAGTGACTGGTAACTGTTCGTTTTCACACCATTTTGTTCTTTCACTGGGCTTTTAAATTTAGGGTGTTATTGAAGCCTCACAATAATTCAGAAACATTAAAAGCACAGCTGACTAGAGGCAGAGACATCATTTGTACCCACTGCTAATGCCGGGTTCCACTAGGCAGGGGGAAGAGTGCGCTTCGGGAGAAGTAATGTCGTCTTTAAAAATCATGGTTACGTTCTGCTGGTGCCGAATTAGCAGCTATCTTCTTCAGATACGAAGGAAGGAATCTTAGAGCCATTTACACAGAGGTCATTATACTTTCCTCATCTTAAGAGATGGATCTCACTGCTTTTCTGCGGTGAAGCCGTTGATGACCACGTGGGCAGCAGTGAGCTCATGCTGCTGCTCGGTGGCGGGGGCGTGACAGCTGCTTCGTGCAGACAGCAGCCCGCCGGCCCCTTGGTTCACACCTTATCCTAACGCGCCTCTGTGCTCTGCCTTCACTCGAGGCTGCACGTGGGCCGTTTTCACACCGGTTCTGCGGTTTGGAGACGCTTCTCAGGTGAAACTATACTCTTACGCCCGCCTAAAGCAGCAGCAACAGGAGGGTCCCAGGTCACCCTGAGCAGTTTCTTCAGAAGATTAAGTTTTTACCTTTTCATTTCGAGCTCCTGTTTCTCTGTTGTTTTAGATAAGACAGGTGGGAAGAAGTTCTCCAAAGAATTTGAAGAGGCAAGCTCTAAGCTGGAGGAGTTTGTGAATGGATTAGACAAACAAGTGAAAAATGGGCCTTCACTAACAGAAGCACTAGAAAATGCTGGAATTTTCTATGAAGCACAGTACAAAGAAGTGAAAGTGGTGGCTAATGTAAGTAATAACTGAAGCTCTTCAGTGGACTCTGTGTGTTGTTTAACTCTGAGGACAAGCATAGCCACCCCCAACTCCACATAAAGTTGCTTTTGAAGAGACTTGGTAACCTGGCACCAACTATAAACCAGTAAGAAGTGGAGTTTAAATCAAGACCTGGGTCTCCCTCAGGCTAACGCTCATGCAGACCTGACCACCTCCCATGTCTAAGGCCTGTGTCTGGGCATTTCAGAGACAGGTGCTGAGTTACTGTTTCCAGATATAAAAATGGGGCAGAATAGACATCTGCCTGCACACACACTTAACCAGAAGATTCATATAGAAGCCCTCAACGGTGGGCCCTCTTTGTCCCTAAATCTACTGTACGGGGGTTTGATGTTGGACAGTTGTCCCCAAAAAATGTTCTAAAAGACAGTTTCTGAAGGAAACCATTTCATACTTTTCCCCTTAATCTCTAGACACGGTCGTGCGGCGCGTGGTTCTGACCTTGCTGGTCTCACTTCCTCGAGCAGCTCCCTTTACCCAGCCAGCTCGTGTTCTGTCATTTGCCTCCATGTTTCCTGCGCTCTTTCCTGTCCTGTCCTGTGTAAGAGAGCCGTGGCTGCTGGGCATGACGAGGGAGGAGTGCGCTGAGACTCGCCGACTGCCCTGCTCAGGCCATCGGATACCTTTAAATCTATCACCACCTTTGAAAATTGAAGCACCATGGCTGCTGTTTGTGACCACGGACTGCCGACTCCCTGTTTTGCAAGATGAGCAGTGACCGTCCTGGCCACGCCTCGCCTTGTGTCTGCCCCATGAGTTCCCAGGTCGGCGACCTGCGCATTCACATGATCAAAGCGGGTGCTTTTCACATCCCGGGCCGCCGCCCCGGTGTCTTCCTTGCTTATGGTGAAGACTGAGTACCCAGAGTCAGAGCTCACAGCAGCTCTGAGCACTAGAGACTTTGTCACATTGTGTGCCTTCTCAGCGTCTCTCCTCCCCTGCCGCCCCCACGGTGTCCCCAGAGCGCCTGCCCTGAACTTCCATTCTCTCCACTTTGAGGCCTCAGGTCTCCCCCAGGACTGCTGCTCACTATATTCCAGTCTGAGCCCCCTTTTCCAGGTTGCGTGTTTCCTCTTCATGCTTGTCTCTCCTGTTTTGCTGGAGAACATCCTCAATTTCAAAAGGGCGGGTGATGATCTGAGTCTTGCACCAAACGCCCGTATTCCGCACGTGCGAGCCTCTACTGCGCCTCAGCACCGGGCCCTGGCGCATCTGCAGGACCCTTTGTGGGGGGCGGGGGGGTTCGCACCTGGGATCTTTTTGGGACTTGCTCCGTGGCGTCGGCGTGGGGTTTTGCTGGCCGTTCGGGCAGGCCGTTGGGAAGTGGGCGCTCTGCAGCCCGGGAGCGCCCTCGTCGCCCTCGTCGCTCTGCTGGCGGCCGAGGACACGCCTGCATGTACCTCGTGGCTCACAGCTGACGCGTTCTCCTTTCTCGTTTCTCTGGCGGCCTTTTCTGATCTCGCATCTCTGAGGAGACCTCCGTGTCTCGTAAGGGAGCCTCTTTCCTAACTGGTCTTATTCCCTCTAAAACCACCCCCCTCCCCATTACCTTGGCCTTTCATGCTTCTGACTCACCGCAAAGCTCAGAGCGCCTCCCTGGTGGTGCAGGGTTAAGGCGCAGCTCCAGGAGCTGTCGCCGCCGCCGTAGCACGAGTGTGACCCTGGCGGGGTGGGGCCCCCCGCCGCAGCACACCCCCCCTGCCCTTCCCCGCCCTGCTCCTTATCAGTGGGCTTCGGTGGATAGTGGATCCACCTGTTCTCCCCACTGTCTCTGCGGAATCTCTCACCCCTCACATCTGGTCTGTACCCCAATTCTGTATGCATAAATACATAAATATTTTTTTAAAAATCAGATAATACCTCTTTTCCCACATTAAGAGCGAGGCTCTCTACTCGCGAAGTCTCTGTAGGGTGCCATTGGGGGTGGGAGAAGCCCAGGGTGTGTCACGTTCAGAGAAGTTGCACATCTCCTGCCTCGTGCCCAGGATGAAGGTGCCAGGACGCGTGGCACTCGCTGTCCACGCGGAGCTGTCCTGATTCCGGCTGCGCTGCTCACGCTGCCGCTGCGTCTCGTCTTTCCTGGGCTTTTCTCGGGGACTCTGAGGCGTCAGCCCCTCCCCGGGAGCGGCTCTCGTGGGCTGTTTCCCTGGCTCGCCCTGGCACCTCACGCTCACTCTGTCTTCCCGTCTTCTGAAAGTGCAGCGTCTGGCCCCGCGTGCGAGCCTCCCCGAGAGCTCTGTGCCTTTGCTTCACCGTGCGCGGAGAAGTCACGGGGCAGGTCACGGCGGGCGGTGCTCGCAGTTCTGACCCGAAGATCCGCTGTGATTTGTAAGTGGTGACCAGCATCTCCGGCCACTTGCTCACGACACCGCACAGTCAGGCGTCTGTTTGCGAAGGCGCTCGGGGAGGGACTCCGAGGTCTGGTCAGCCCGCCTGCCCGGCCGCTCACGCCGCCCAGCCCCGCAGCGGAGGAGAGCCTGCACTGCCGGCTCTCGGTCAGGCCCCTCTGCGGAGCCCGCCCGTGAGGAAACAAAACGCTGAGGTGCTTGCCTTTTCTGGTTCTAGAATCTTCATTTGGTTCTTTATGATTCCTTTGCTCCCTGGAGGTTTCCTGTCCATTCACTCATTTTGTCATCTTTTCCTAAAGATTCTTTTACACGTTTATATTTGCTATGTGAAAGCCTTCATATCTTCCCTCCAGTGTCTAGTTCATCTCTGGGTGTACTCTTTCCCAGAGACTGTTTTTCCACAATTTGTTGGTGTACTTTAATCCTAGATACTGAGCCTTGGACAGGTGGTGTTAGGACACAGCACCCCACTCCCGCAACTTAGCTTCCGTGCTTGGTCAGAAGCCTCACCAGAAATACAGCCCATTAACACATATTTTGTGCTATTTATGTATCATGTACTTTATTCTTACAGTGAAGTAAGCTAGAGAAAAGAAAGAGAAAATACATTAATTTCAAATGCACAGGGTCAGCTGTATAGTGGGGGGGGGGGATGCACACAGCTCAAACTTCTTCTCTCAGTTAAATTGCCACATCACAATGACGGGGAAGCATGGGTTTAGCTGGGGAGGGTGTTTGAAATGCCCAAGTCCTGGGATGTGGTCTTTATTCCTAAGACATGGCCTTTGTTGGGGTTTTTGTTTTTCTTAAAGATTTATTTATTTATGCACACAGAACTGGGGTACAGGCCAGAGGCTCAAGGGGTAAGAGGCTTCACAGACAGTGGGGGGCAGAATAGGCAGATGGGCAAAGTACACTGCTGAGGGGAGCAGCGGGCGGGGCAGGAGAGGTCTGCCGCGCCATGTGGTCACCTCCGGGGCAGGCGGGGATCGAACCCATGGGGAAAATGGCTTAAGCTTCTTGGTGCTGTGCTTTAACCCGCTGCGCCACCAGGGAGGGCCTTGAATTTGATTGGTGTCTGACTTCCTTGTCACTGTTGTATCTTTAATACCTGGGAGAGTGGCCAGTCCAGGTAGGCACCAGTAAATACCAGTTGGTCAGAGGAGAGACAGGAGCAGGTCATGAGCTGTAGGTGACCTATCGCTGCACGACGCAGGCAGCTTTGTGGACGATGAATACCGAAAAGTGGAAACTACTCCAGCTTGATAGGTAGTCCTGTCTCTGCCTGTCGCGTGCCCAGTAATGAGCTCTCATCACAGTCAAAATAGCAACTTCTTGGTGCGTTGCTCAAAGGAATAAACTCAGTTTTTTCTCCTAGGCATACAAAACCTTTGCTAACCGAGTGAACAATTTAAAGAAGAAACTGGATCAACTAAAGTCAACCCTTCCGGACCCTGAAGAGTCCCCAGTCCCTTCCCCAAGCATGGATGCCCCCTCCCCAACTGGCTCGGAGTCTCCTTTTCAGGGGATGGGAGGTGAGGAATCCCAGTCCCCAGCCATGGGGAGTGAGAAGTCGGCCACGCCGGAGCCTGCCACGGACAACCGCGACGTGGAGGACATGGAGCTCTCGGACGTGGAGGACGACGGCTCCAAGATCATCGGTATGTGGCCACGCGTGCCTGGGTGCCGCCCCCCCTCAGGTCCCTTCCAAGCTGTGCAGTTAGTTCCGGGGCGCGGTGGGGGTTCTGGAAACCTGGTGCAGCCAAGAGTGGAAATAGCTCTGTTTTCATAGTTACAGCTCACTGAAATGATGTGTGGGATATATTGAGATTAAGAAAATACAGTATTAAAAACAGGTCACCTCTTTCTTTTCGTCCCGTGACTGCTGCAACACGGCAGCTCACATTGGTGGCTCGAGCGCCGTTTCCCTCCACTGCACAGCCTTAGAGGGCGGTGCCTGGTCGGGGTGCCCAGTTCTGTCTTGATCGTCACGTTTCCAGACCCGTTGCTTGTGGGGCCCACTTCGAACATTTAGCTGGATTGGCGAGTTACTTCGCTGGCATCCAGCTTTTGTGGTGATCTTACGAGGAGTCCTGCGAGTTACAGCGCCGTGTGGCCCTTGGAGTGTCAAAGGAAGTACACTGTGAGCAGCAGGCTCAGCAGTGCGTTTCATACTGGTGCCTGCTAGCACCTCCCACCCCACCCTGCAGGCCGGTTCAGAAAGACAAAGGAAAGCACACCAAGGTGTGCACGGGTTCCTGTCCCTAGAAAGCTCGGGTTGAGGGCCAAGAAGGTAAACAGCGACACTTGGAGGAAGAGCGGTCCGCTGCCTGATTTCTAACCTGTGGCATGAACGCCATCACGGAGCGAACACGTTACTTCCAAATAATAGCATGGCTCCAGAGCTGTTGCATTTAGTGTGCGTACACTAAGAAGATGTGAGGAAATCATTAAAAAATAAGAAGAATGTGGCACATTCGGGTGAGGCTGGCTTTGGAGGCAGAGGGGGGCTCTCGGGGCCGAGGAGCGTGGCTGCGAGGTCCGGGGCACGCTGCTTTTGCCGGCAGTTGGGCGCGGGGCCGCGGGGCCCCGGCAGCCGCCGGCCGGGTGGAAAGCGTCTCTTTTGTCCCAACAGTAGAAGACAGGAAGGAGAAGCCTGTGGAGAAGTCGGCTGTCTCCACGTCTGTCCCTGCAAAGCCCACAGAAAGTGTCCTGAAGGCCTCTCCCTGCGCCCCGGGGCCTGTGGCCTTGACGGCAACCCCAGCTCCCCCCAAGCCTGCGAACCCACCCCCGCTGACGCCTTCTCCAGCCTTGGCACTGCCCAGCCTGGCTAACGTGGATCTGGCGAAGATCAGCTCCATCCTCAGCAGCCTGACATCGGTCATGAAGAACACCGGTGCGTGAACCAGGAGCCGCTGGAGACGCAGTTGCCGTTTCCCAGTGGAACAGTCGGTCTAGATTTTTGTTCATTTTCTCTTTCTAACGAAGAGTAATTTTTTAATTAAAGTAAACATGGAGATGGGGTGGAAGGGGGTGGGAAGAGCTGAAATGAAACGCAGTCGGTGCAGGGTCAGCTCTGAAAAATGATCACACAGACCGAGAGAGTGGGCGTCTGTTACCTGCTGCCCACAGGACACCACTGTGTACAGGGATGTTTGGGGGAGGCGTGCTTGTGGTAATGCTTCTTTCAGTAAGTTAGGCATATTGCAAGGAGTGGGAATATTTTTCCAAGTCACTTAATATTTGTTGACATTTTTAATAGTTTCACAGCATCTGGGGACTTACCAGAACCTTTATTAAGCATCCAGAATATTTTCCATTGCTCACTATGGTGAAGAATGCTGTAACCGACAACCTTGCTGCTGAACTTCTATGCACACTCCTTCCAGCAAGGGTTGCTGAGGTTTCTTAGCACAAATTACAGGGCCTCCCTGGGGCGCAGGGGTGTCTCAGCACTGACAAGCTCTCCAGCCGCCGCAGTTGGTCCCCGGCCAGGGAGGGACCCCGGACGCAGCAGACCCCGCCTGTCTCCCCGCTCTGCCTCTGGGGAGTCCTCTCACGCCCTGCGCCTCTGGCCTGCACCCCAGTTCTTCGCCGCATCCTGGCGGCGGCGCACAAGTGCAGCCCCTGCGTGTCTCGGCGGCGTCAAGCACGGGCCCAAATCAAGCCTGACTATTCCGAAGCAAATCCCAGTTAGTTCATTTATCCCTGCGTGCCTAGATGTTTCTCAGCGATAAAAATGCTCCCCAAACTCAGCCTCACCGCTCAAGCATTACTGGCTCCTGATGGTAACTGAGACCCAGAACCCACCCGTGTGCGTGTGGGCGCCCTGCCCGCCTCCTGGCCCGCCGTCGGCTTGGCCTTCACCGGGCCCCTGCTGAGAAGTTGTTTGGCTCTACTTTGCTTACTCGTTTTCTTTTTCCTATATATTTTTTTATTTATTTACAAGGTACGAGGGGGAGGGGGACTCCCCAGAGACAGAGTGGGGAGCAGAACCGGCGGGTCCACGGAGGCACACTGCTGAGGGCGCCGCGGGGAGACAGGAGAGGCCTGCTGCGCCTGGGGGTCCCCCCCTGGCCGGGGATCGAACTCGGGCTGCTGCGGCTGCCCATAGCTTCATAGTGCTCGCTTTAACCCGTTGCACCACAGGGAGGGCCCATACTTGTGCTTTAAAGACATTTTCGGAAGCATCTTCCTTACTTAATCCCAGAATTAGTGACACAGTGGCTGTGCCTATGGCGGCGCGATCACGAGCCCTTCGGGGAGTGGGGGTGGGTGGAGAAGTCCCTTGGGCTCTTAGCATCAGTGCATACTTAGCAAAAAACCTAACACTTGTTTATTGGGGGTGTTCGCAATAGGCAGAGCAGATCCTAACCTAACATTAAGGTTCATTCTCTGTACATGCCATAACGGGAAAATCCCGTCCAACTTGTCTGAGTGGGCGGCGGGTGTGAGGACCCACGTTCTCCTGAGTTAATCTTTCTGCCACCAGGGGTCAGTCCTGCATCGAGACCGTCTCCAGGCACGCCCAGCAGCCCCAGCAACCTCACCGCCAGCCTGAAGGCACCCGCGCCTCCAACCACGACACCCCACAACCCCCTGGCGAACATCCTCTCGAAGGTGGAGATCACCCCGGAGAGCATCCTGTCCGCCCTCTCCAAGACCCAGACGCCTTCGGCGCCAGCACTGCAAGGTGAGCCACAGGGCCGGGCTGCGCTGAGCGTCCCTGAGGCCGGCCGCAGCCAGGCTGAGGCGGCCACGTCGACAGGCGTGCAGCGCAGGGAGTGTATTAGTCTGTCACCTGCAAGCTGGGCTTATAAAATAATCCATGTCAGCGCTGAGGGAGAGCGTTCACTGTCACCCAGGCCAGCCCTGCTTTCACTGAGGAAGTCAAGGCCCACTGCGTGATGGGGCCCGCTCGGGTCGCACGTCTGTGCTCGTGCTGGGCCGGGGCTCGAGGCCAGGCTTCTGGCCGGGCCCGCTGCTGCTCACCTCGCCGTGACCCGGGGGCCGCGCTGCGGCTCTGAGTGTGTGCGAAGGGGCTCGTGTATTTCACCGTCAGTAAATGAAAGACAGCAGAACGGCCAGTGGGCTGCTGAAGGTCCAACGAGACAGGATTAGCGCTTCTGTCTGGTATTTTCTAGATGCTGCTGTTTGTAGGTGTTTATTTAATAGCTTATATAGTAATTTCCTTTGTTTTCACGATCTGTAAGCTCTGCAGCTTTGCTAATTACCTATTTTGCTAGATTTGTCTGCTTCCGACTTGTTTTTCACAAAGCTCACCTGCAGTGTGTCCCCAGACCCCAGACACTAACACAGCCCAGCTCAAGCAACCCCATGTAATTGTGAGGAACGAACCGCGGAACGGCGCCTCCGGCCAGCGGCCCACTCCGCAGCAGCACTTCTCACCAGGACCCTCCCGGCGCTGCGGCGTCTCTGGGCCGAGGCCAGGCTGCTGCCGACATGCTGTGGGCGGACAGCCCCAGGGTAGTGCCCAGCCCCACGGGGCAGCAGTGCTGAGGCGGGAAGCCCCGCGTCTGTGGCAAGAGCGGCTGGTGTGAGGGAAAGAAGTTTCTCACTTCAGCCAGTCGTTGCAACAGTGTCACTAAAGATGCTCGTCGGGGAGGATTTGAACAGAGCTGGGGGTGTTCTGACCACGAGGCACAGACTCCAGAAAGCCCCCTCTGGAGAGGCAGGACAGTGTGTCACCTTTCATTTCCTTACAGACAGTTCTCTCAGGAATTCTCCTGGCTTCGGAAAGAACTGTGTCCAGCACCTTAAATAGGTGTGTTCCTCAGAGACCGAAGGAAATGTGGCAGAGCTTTGCTCTGTCGCCGACACCCCGTGACAGTTTTCAGCAGAAAAGAGCCAACTCAGGGGCAGAGGCCAGATTGTGGCTTAGGAAGCTTACGAAAGTAATGTTCGCTCGTGAAAGACCACAGCAATCCGGGTAGCGTCTTTCCTAACAAAATGGTCTGAATAGTTTCCGCCACAGTCTCCCTGGGAGGTATGCTGAAGTATCTTTTTAAAATCAAATGGCGTTATTATGCATCGCATTTTAGTGCTTGAGGACTTCTGATTTGGCAGAACACTGACTGCTAGGTTTTAAACGAGGCTTTTTTAGAAATGAGACATGCTTGTTTCCAGACTAATTGCAGAAATAAATACCGTGTCAATTATAAGGATATCAGTAAAACCGCACACCATTATTTAGATGTAGATGGTATAAAAATATCGTAAGAATGGAAGGGCTTTGAAATTCTTTATCCCCTAAATCTTTTAGAAGTTCTAGATTAACGCTGAAATTTTGAAGAAACATTCATGAAGTGTTAGGAATTGCTTTCTTTCACATACCACTATGAAGGAAGTTGTACTGTATGCCTACAAGCTATAAATTCTGGTGAGCTTTACATTTGATTTCATCTGAATTGAGATGGAATCATTTTTCCAAATACGATGGGATTTATAGGACCTCCGTTACCTCTTTGTCCAGTGTTTTTCTGTTTTTTAAAATTTATTTATTTATGCACACAAGAACTGGGGTACAGGCCAGAGGTGTGGGAGGTGACAGGCTCCACCAGAGACAGAGTGGGGAGCAGAACAGGCAGATCCAGCGAAGTGCACTGCTGAGGGGAGCCGCAGGTGGGCCCGGAGGGGTCAGCCGCGCCCCGAGGTCGCTCCGGCCGGGGATGGGCTCGCGGCCGAGAGCCGCAGCCCGCTGCGACCAGGAGGCCGTGTGTGTATTCAGCTCGGCGCCTTTCTTTTCCTCAGAGAAGATTCTGTTTCTGGGCAGGTCACCTGGGCACGGTGTCACCGTGAGCTTTCACTTTACGCTGGAAAGCTGGCAGGAGCCCAGTTGCCGAAATGTGTTTTTCCGAAAGGGCCAGTGCTCCCGTGGCTGGTGTGTGCCGCTGCGCTCGGCCACACGCGGCGGCTCGGGGTTCCGCTCCCGCCGGCGGCTCGCACCCCGTGTGGATAAGTCTCCGC
Organism: Condylura cristata; assembly: GCF_000260355.1. Taxonomy (NCBI): domain Eukaryota; kingdom Metazoa; phylum Chordata; class Mammalia; order Eulipotyphla; family Talpidae; genus Condylura; species Condylura cristata. The sequence continues at coordinate 918,332 of NW_004567127.1, read as the reverse complement.
CTCTGGGCTGTAGCAGCGCAGGGCGCATTAGCTCGCAAGGTGCAGAAGGCCGGGCGGGCCGGGCACCTGCCGCGTGTGCCAGGCAGTTCCACGTGGAGAAACACCGGCTTCGGTGTTGTTCTAAGAAAAATTGTGCCTCCTTCCTCTTCCTGCGCTGTCTTGCTGGAACCAGGAGTGGCTGGCGAACTCCTCGCCCTCCCTGTCCTGTCATCGCATGTCGGGTCGTGCCCCGCGGGCTTCCTCGTGCGGTCCCCGGCCCCGAGCTGGGTGCGGGTTCGCCCCTGCTGCCCGTGCCGCGTCCCTTCGGCCTTGCCACTTCATCTCTGTCTGGCTCCCCCTGGTGTGGCTGAAACTGCCCGGCTACCACCGTCCGGGTGGTGGGGGGTGTTGCTCTCGCTAACCCGTCTGATCTCCGCCCTGCAGGCCTGTCGTCTTTGCTTCAGAGTGTGACGGGGAACCCCGCTCCAGCCAGCGAGGCTGCGCCCCAGAGCGCCGCAGCGTCCCCCGCCAGCACCACCGTCTCCAGCGTGAAAGGGAGAAATCTGCCCCCCGCCACCCCCGCCTTTCTGCCCAAGAGCTTCGGCTACTCTCCGAACTCGGTGGCTTCTGAAGTCTCCTCGGCTCCCGCCAGCAAGGCCTCCGTGGGGCCAGGCCCGGGGCTCCCGAGCACGACTTTCAAGCTGCCCTCCAACTCGCTGGGGTTTACGGGCCCCCACAGTGCCAGCTCTGCCGCGCCCCCCGCCGAAGTCGCCATGTGCCAACCTCCCGACATCTCCAAGCCAAAGCTGGAGTCCGAGTCCACCTCCCCCAGCCTGGAAATGAAGATCCACAACTTCCTGAAAGGTAATCCCGGTTTCAGCGGCCTGAACCTGAACATCCCGATCCTGAGCAGCCTGGGCTCCGGCGCCGCGGCGGAGAGCCACTCCTCGGAATTCCCGCGTGGCCCCGCGAGCACCTCCGTGGACAACATCGGCGGGACCCCGGTGCGGGACGAGCGGAGCGGGACCCCCACCCAGGACGAGATGATGGATAAGCCCGCGTCCAGCGGCGTCGACACCGTGTCCTTGCTGTCCAAGATCATCAGCCCCGGCTCCTCCACCCCCAGCAGCACGCGCTCGCCGCCCCCCGGCAGGGAGGAGGGCTACCCCCGCGAGCGCGCCGGAGCCCCGGCGGCCTACCGGCCCTTCGGCCTGGGCGGCGAGTCCCCCTACAAGCAGCCCTCCGAGGGCCTGGAGAGGCCGTCGCCCCTGATGGACGCCTCGCAGGAGAAGTTCTACCCGGACACTTCCTTCCAGGAAGACGAGGACTACCGAGACTTCGAGTACTCGGGGCCCCCACCCTCTGCCGTGATGAATCTGGACAAGAGGCCGGCCCGCTCCATCCTGAAGGCGAGCAAGCTCTCCGACGGCCCCGAGTACCCGCCGGCCCCGTCCGGGTACAGCCACAGGGCCCAGGGCTTCGGGGCCAAGGCCGCCTTCCCCCCGTCCGTGAGGGCCCTCCTGGACGCCGGCGACAGCTGCGACCGCCTCCCGTCGTCCCCTGGGCTCTTCGGTGCCTTCAGCGTAAGGGGGACTGAGCCTGGGTCTGACCGGTCACCCTCACCGAGTAAGAATGATTCGTTTTTCACCCCCGACTCCAACCATAATAGCTTGCCTCAGCCTGCCACCGGGCACCCCGGTCTGCCGCAGAAGCAGTACCCAGACTCTCCTCACCCCGGCCCACACCGCTCCCTTTTCTCTCCGCAGAACCCCCTGGCCGCTGCCTCGGGCCGCCCACCCGCCTCAGGCATGGAGAAGGCCCTGGCCTCCGCCATTTCCGCCACGTCGACGATTGAGTTTAAGAACATGCTTAAAAACGCCTCCCGCAAGCCCTCGGAGGACAAGCATTTTGGCCAGGCCCCTGGCAAGGCCGCCCCGGGCGAGGGCGCGGGCCTGCCCGCCCCGGAGCAGCAGCAGGAGGAGCACTTCCGCATCGAGACGCGCGTCTCCGCCTGCCCGGACGTGCCCGCCAGCACGGAGGAGAAGGGGGCCCCCATCGAGACGCTGGGCTACCGCCACGCGCCCAGCAGGAGGATGTCGGGGGAGCCCATACAGACCGTGGAGTCCGTCCGCGTGCCCGGGAAGGGGGGCCGAGGCCACGGGCGCGAGGCCTCGCGGGGGGGCTGGTTCGACCTGAGCTCCTCGGGCGCCTCTTTTGACAACGGCCCCTCGAGCGCCTCTGAGCTGGCGCCCCTCGGGGGTGGGAGCAGCGGAGGCCTCGGGAGCTTCAAAGCGTCGTCGTACAAGGACCGGGCACCCCAGTTTCAGGAGAGTGTCGGCAGCTTCCGTTCCAACAGTTTCAACTCGACGTTTGAGCATCGTCTCCCCCCAGCCCCCCTGGAACACGGGACGCCCTTCCAGAGAGAGCCCGTGGGGCCGGCGCCGGCCCCGCCCGCGCCTCCTCAGGAGCACGGCGGCGTCTTCCCCCGGGACGCGCCCGCCCGCCTGCCTTCCGTGGACCTCTCCAGCCCCTTCACGAAGGAGGCGGCGGCCCTGGCCCACGCCCCGCCCCCGCCCCCCGGAGAGCACAGTGGGGTTCCTTTCCCCACCCCGCCCCCGCCCCCTGGGGAGCATAGCAGCAGCAGCGGTGGGAGTGGTGTCCCCTTTTCTACTCCGCCCCCCCCGCAGCCCCCCGTCGACCACGCCGGGGTGGTCCCCTTCTCGGCCCCGTCGCTGGCCGAGCACGGAGTGGCGGGGGCGGTGGCGATGTTCCCCAAGGACCATAGCTCCCTCCTTCAAGGGACCCTGGCGGAGCATTTTGGGGTGCTCCCAGGACCCAGGGACCACGTGGGCCCCACCCAACGGGACCTCAACGGCCCTGGCCTTGGCCGTGTGCGCGAGAGCCTGAGCCTGCCCTCCCATTCTCTGGAGCACCTGGGCCCGGCCCACGGAGGCGCAGGTGGGGGAGTCAGCAACAGCGGCAGCGGCGCCCCCCTGGGTCCCTCACACAGAGACACCATCAGCCGGAGTGGCGTGATTCTGCGCAACCCCCGGCCGGACTTCCGGCCGAGGGAACCTTTCCTCAGCAGAGATCCGTTCCACAGTCTAAAGAGACCCAGGCCACCCTTTGCTAGGGGCCCTCCATTTTTTGCACCAAAACGCCCATTCTTCCCTCCCAGGTACTGATGGAAGCCAAGGGAAAGGCGCCGGACAGTCTAGAGAGCTGTGGAAGTAGGAGTTTGGATTATCCACGTTTGTTTTCCCTCCTTTGACTTACTGTTTTTTATTATGACAAAGGGCCTCCCTTCCCACTAGGTCATACTCGCTCACGTCTCACTGTTCCATCCGGTCCTCCCTCCTGCCCGCTGCACTTAACCCCAGTTGTTTGTATTTTTAAAGGTGGGGGGGGGGAGGACACGGCAAAGAAACCTAACCCGAGCCGCTTCCTCAGGCCGGGGGCTTGAGGGGCCGGGAGGAGGACAAGTCTCGTTTTACCCCATCTATTGAAGAGGATTATTAACATTTGAAATAAAACTTCCATCAGTGCAGAGAACATCGTGAAATGTTGGGGTGTTATTTGGGGCTTGGCTGTAGTAGCCCAGGAAGGGTTCCTGCCCCCTTCCCTCTCCAGCCGAGGCGGCTGGGGGCGGCTGGGGCCCCTCGTGGGCCTTGGGCCCTGTGCCTTGCGCGCTGGCCGGCCGGTGTGGCGAGGGGTTTGGCCTGGCGAGCGCCGTGCCTCGGCTCCCTCTGCAGGGGAGTGTGGGCCTGGACTTCGGTCCTTTCTTTCCTGTCTTTAAGTCGGCCCTTGGAAGGTGCTGTCAGGTAGCGCCGAGAAGCCCCTGCTGTCATTTTCTTCTACTAAAAAATTGCCTCTCTGTCCTTAGAATCAAGAGAGGGGACTGGCTATAATTTCAAGGTTTAGGGGAACCGCTGCAAAGGAGCCCCAGCGAGGAGCCTTCCCGGTGTGCCGTGCTGCCTGTCCTCCGTGGCGGGGGGCGGCATGGCTGAGGGGCTGCTCGGGTCTCTCAGGCTCTTCAGCTTTCCCGTCATTCTCTCTCCCCCTCCATTTTCACTTCCGCTTGGACCAGAAGTCACTAGAGCCGACAGGTGATACGAGAGTGCAGCTGTCGTGTCCGCCCTGTGTTTTCAGCGTAGGAAGTAGACACTTCACGGGGCCTCCCGTGCTGGTACTTGGCGCCTGTTGCTGGTGTTGGAAGGAGGCTCAGCAGCATCTTTCTGTTCTGTGGCGTTAGGTGTGTGTTAGTGACGTGGGTGTTTTGCAAACAGAAGGACCCCCGGCCGCGCCCGCGCAGCTGGCCTCACCCACTCCCAGCAGGAAGTCGCTTCTCTGCCACGGGAAGTGCTCCCCCGCCCTGCACTGAAAGACCCCCAGTGTGTGTCCAGCTGGTGCCGGGCCGGGCCCGGCTGCGGGCTTGCTCTCCTGGCCTGCCAGTCAGTGGCCCGCAGCGGCGCTGGCGCTCCAGCCAGGGCCAGGCCGTGTGGGTCTGGTCAGGAAGCTGCACGCTGCCCATTTCCTCCCGTCAGCGTGGCGCTCGCTGGTGGACGGAGCTGGCTTTGTCCTCCCGGTGAAGTGTCGGCGTGGCCATGCAGGGCGGAGGGGCTCCGTCCCGGCCCACGCGCTGCGCACGTGAGGAGCCCCCGAGGCCGGGGTGCGCCGCACTGGGGCGCTCTCCCGAAACTGGCCCGAGTTCCTTGCTTGGCGCCTGTGTTCCGTGGGGAGCGCGGCAGGTGGGCTTCCTGATGGCTTCTGGTCCCGCGCTTCGGCCCCGCGGGTCTGTCCCCCCACGAGCACGTCCCGTGACCTCGAGCGGGAGGGGATGGGCCGCGTAGCGGAACAGGAACTACAGTTACCTTGAGTCCTGAGACATTTGTTTAGGGAAACGCGTAAGAGAATGGGGTGAAGGGGGAGAGCGCCGTCCGACCACTGAAATAGTGTTTTTTTCCCAGAAAGTAGGTGGGATGTTTTTCACTCTAGAATAAAAGAATGTGAATTCTTCTGCTGCTCTTGTTAAGCTAAAAGTAGTGTTTACTTACGAGGCTCTCTGACCGTTTGATTTTATCAGGAACGTGGGGATGTCGGAAGCGGCTTCCTGCGTGTGGGGCAAGTGTCGCCGTCAGGCGCAGGGGCCGAGGCGCGGAGGACTGTACCGTGCACTGTCCAGAAGGGGGCTTCCAGGTGCTGGGGGCTGGGGTGCAGTGTTCGCTTCTCTGAAGCCACAAAATCCTCAGTGCTCTGTTTTGGAGTGGAAGTGGGGATTTGCCGGTGACCGTCAGCTGTTGACTAAAGAAAATCTGTCCACAGCCGTGAACGAAGACAACAATGTATATATGTGATGTAATGGGGAAAAGACAATTCTGGTATTCATAACGTGAAACAGAGGGCTTTATTCTCTGTGTCTGTGATTTCAAAGCTCCGCGCCCGTGCCCTGACTTTTGTATTTCAACCTGAGTAAAATAATAATAATAATAAACAAGATATTTTTTAAAGAAAGCATAACATAGTGTGTCTTGGCGAGGACATGATTCGTGTGCAAATAAAAACCGAAGCTGTAGCCGAGGTCGGTGGCCTCTGCAAATCACGGCGGTGCCCGGCAGGCCCGAGCGGGCCTTCCAGCCCTCCGAGCTCAGAGCACTCCCTGCTCCCCGGCCCTTCGGAGCGGAGAATAAGTAGAATTGGGTTTGATTTCAGGGAGGGCTCGGTGGTCGGGAACAGGGTTTGGCTCCGCTTCTGTCGCCGCAGACTCGGCCGGCGGGGTGGGAGCGGCCCCGCGGTCGGCCCAAGCCAGTGGTTCTCGCAGAACTAAGCTCCAGCTGTCACCGTTTGGAAGCCGCTGTAAACTACTGCTTTCCCCCCTTTTTCCCTTCTGTCCCCCTCTTTATTTGGAGTGGGTGGGTGTTAAGAGTAAAACTAGCTATGTTGGGTTGATATTCTCACGTGTTCGGTGTGGAAAGCAAGTACGTGCGTTAGAGGCGACAAAAATGAAATCCTTTTGAAATGTGTATTAATATCATTTAATAAAACAACTAGTTGCGAAGGTTTGACATTTTTCTTTGAGATCTGGGGCTGTGACCACGGGCCCACGGCTTCTCGGTGAGCGCAAGTAGAGGGACCGCCCAGCGCCGGACGCCGCCTGCGGAGCGGGCCTGGAGGCCCGGCCGTCCTGCCTGCGGACCCCTCGAGACTGTCCGGGCTGAAGGTGCAAGGACAGCGCAGCGCCGGGACGCGAGCGAGGCCGGGGCGGGAGCCCCGGCCAGCAGCCGGCCAGCAGCCGGCCCCGCTGGTGACCGGCCTCGCCTGTGACGGGCCCGCCTGCCCCCAGCCGCTCCTGCCTCTGGACACGACTGTTTTGTTTTCCAGTTGAATAAAACCTGGTTTCCTTGTTGTGTGGCCGGCTCCTCCCCTCCCCTAGACCTCATCCTGCTGGCCCCTCCGACTTCCGCTGGGCCCTCCGGCCTCTGGGATCTTCGTGGCCTTTGGGGTTTTCTGTTTGAACCTTTGTGTAATCCACAGTGGGGAAAGAATGCCGGGTGGGGTGAGATCAAGATGTTCAAGGGGTGGCTGGTAATGAAGGGGCTTTACTGTGTGGATCTTTACCTGTGTGTCTTCAAAAAGTTGTGCAGTGGGGAGCAAAGAAGCATCTTTTCAGCCGGCGTGGGGTGGGGTGACGGGGCCCCCACGCCTGCCCCGGCTGCTGCTGGCAGCCTGTGGGGGGCGCCACGCTCGCCCTTCTCTTGCCCCACGCCTTTGCATAGCTCCTGGCTTAATCAAGGAATGTGGGCTCCAGGGGAGGGAGAGCGCCGGCCGGCCAGTGACGGGCGGAATGCTCTAAATAGCAGTCTCGGTGACGCGGCGCTGCGCACGTGCGCCAGACACCCCAGAAGTAGCGCCAGCAGTGGGGTGCACCGCCGTGCTCAGGCTGAGAGCCAGCTCCCTGGCCCCCCATTCCTGTCTCCACCCCCGAGGAAGCCACAGCCTTTAGACTCGGGGGCCTGAAGGTCCTTCCCCCGCACGTTGAAAACGCGCCCCTCACCCTGAGTGGTTGAAGCCAGTGGAGAGGGGAGCGGAACTTGCCCCTGGTACGTGCATACACACCTTGTGAGTGGGTTTTGGGGTATTGGGGCGTTCCTCATACTTGTTTATGAGTAACTGTATGGACAAGTCCGGTCAGCTGCGGTTCACAATTGCTGAGTCATTGCTCGTGGGAGCTGCCCGGGCAGCACTACCAGAGGGACACCCACAGGGAGATGGGGCCTCGGGTCAGCACCTGCAGCCCTGCCTGCCCGCAGGGTGGGGCCGGTGCTGCTGGTGCGTGAGACCCCTGCCTGGGGGTGGGGGGAGGGCGGGGACAGTCAGGCCGGGTTACGGGTGAGGGCGCGGGGAGCGGAAACGTTCAGGAGTGGACGCAGCAGTGACCCAGGTCGCTGTTTTCCTCCCTCCCCCCTCTGCCGGGCTTGCGGGTGTGGGAGGGGGCCAGCGGGCAACGTGACCCGGACTGCAGAGCGGCGTCCACTCCCAAACGTTGACCACGCCCTGGCCTGTTGGGGTGCACAGGAGCCTGCTGTCCCGTGGCTTTTTACTCCCTCATTCCCACGGCCGTGAGAATGAGTGGCGCCCTCTGCCACGTAGTTGGTGGACAAAGAGGACATGGCGCTTCCCACCTTTTTCTGGGGGTCCTTCAGTGGGGTGGTAGAAGGAGCGAAGCAGCAGCCTCAGCCCTGCGGCCCTCCTGCCTCCCTGGCTGCCGCGAGGCCCCACGCTGTCCAGGCTGCCAGGCCCGCTAGAGGGAGGTCCGGAGTCCTCTGCGGACGCTCGCTCGCTGCCTTCTCGCGAGGTGCTGTTCTGGGCGTCGGCCCTGAGCCTGCCCGCCCTGTGCTGGCCCCAGTGTTCCGCTTTGTCCCCCTTGGCCGGGACCTGCCGGTGAGGGCCGTCCAGGGCGGCCGTGCCCCTCCTTACCGTGAGCCCACGGCCTTGTCAAAGCAGCAGTGCCAGCCCTGAGAGCCCGCCCTCTACTCGGCGGCCGTGGGGGTGCGTGCTGCCCCTCATGGCGCTTAAGGCAGAGAAGCAAACCATGGCCCCGACTTAGACGTCATTACTAAGGGGCCAGATCCGTCTGCACCATCCAGGGCCCGTACCTGGGACCAACTTCAGCTTTTCTCAGCACCAATAGCTTTTCTGCCTTTTTGGTGCAGAGCGGGGGGGCGTTCACGTCTAAGAGCTAACACGAGACTCTGACAAGCGGCGAAGGTCGGTGCCCGCCAGTGGAGCCCCTCCCGCCCCAACGGGGTTTCTGGGGAGCCTGGCCTTGCTTCCTCGACACTTTGACTTTCCTGCCTCCTATCCCCTGGCGGAATTTGGTAGAGACCAGCGCTCGGGTTTTTATTGGCCCTTCTCTGCCCCTGGATGAGAGCTCTCTCTGGGACAACGTAGTGTACCTGGGGAGAACGAGGGAGCGGAACCACAGGTGACTCACCTGGCCGCGGCAGCGAGGTGGGGAGAGCTCTGCTGACGACTGCAGGCCGTGGTGCATGTTTTAAAGGTGCATAAGAGGACTGCAACGCGGGGTCAGGCTGTCCTGGGAGGGACATGAGAGCAGAGTAACCTGAGCCGGGAGTAGGTGTTACTCTAGTGGTGCAGGAGGCACCCACCCGACTTTGGGGATAGGCGTTTCCAGGCAGATCCGTGGGTTTGACGCTCCCCGAGGCTGGGACACGCTACTTACAAATCCGAAGTCATGGCAGAACGGTGACTGAGGGGTCACCTGAGCCAGCCTCCTCTGGCCTGCTTGCAGCAGAGGGAGAATGGAGTAACTCCTGACACTCCTCCCTCTCCTGCAACACCAGTCGCAGAGCTGATGAGGCAGCATGGGTCAGCAATGTCTCACACCACTCAGCGCATCGCACACAGTAACAGTCGCACTCAGTGAACGGGGGTAGGTGCGGGGGGCCGTCAGCGTGATCGCTGCTTCCAGAAACCCTCTCCTACAGCAGCAAAAGAGGACAAGGTGGACCTGCACTCCATGTTTACTGCTGCTTTATTCACCATTGGAAAGATATGGAAACAGCCCAAATGCCCAAAAGTAGATGACTGGATAAAAAAGATGTGGTACATGTGTACAAAGGAATATTACTCAGCAACCAAAAAAGAGAAACACATGTCTTTTGCAGCAACTTGGATGGAGCTGGAAAAGATCATGCTGAGTGAGATAAGCCACAAAGAGAAAGAAAAATACCGGATGGTGTCACTCATAGCAGGAGTATAATGGACCAGGCGAGAAAATAACAAAAATAATGAACAACCATAT
>NW_004567127.1:906526-907889 GCF_000260355.1 Condylura cristata | reverse complement strand
TCTCTTTTTTGGTTGCTGAGTAATATTCCATTGTATATATGTACCACATCTTTCTAATCCAGTCATCTACTTTTGGGCATTTGGGCTGCTTCCATGTTTTCCCAATTGTAAATAAATCATGCTGCTGCGTTTTTGCTAACGCCACGCACGTGATCTTTCTCCCAGTCCTGTCTCTCTCTGCATTTCAGGGTCGCTGGCTGCCCCAAGATGGAGCCGCAGGGCGCGGCCTCAGAGCTGCTTCCCCAGACGCAGCTCTGGCCTGCTGGAAGCCTGGATCAAGCAGCTCTCTGTGAGCAACTCCACCGTGATCCCATCACGCTGGCACAGTGAGAACCGACCCTGACCACCCCGCCCGAGGTGAGGGCGCTGGTGGGAACTGCGGTGACCCCACGGCTGTCCCCGAGGCCATGCCCACTCACCGAGTTTAGCACTAGAGACCTCACCGTGCTTGTTTGCCACGTGTAAGGCAGTCGTCTGCGTCCTGGACAGAGCAGGGGAGGGGAGGGGAGGGCGCGACCACGGGGAGCTGGACAGGGCTGGGAGGCAAAGGCCAGGGCAGGGGCGGCTCTGGGGCCAGGGGCGCTCTCGGGACAAGCCGGTGGCCGCAGAGGACAAGACCGCGCCCGCGGCCCTCCTTGCCTCTCCCGCGCCCGCCGTGTCCGCTGTCTACGGGAGGCCAGCAGGTGCCTGCTCCGTCCTAAGGGGCCTCCCGCTCCGGACCTGCAGCTCGGCCCTTGCAGCGCGCCTCCCGCGTCTTAGGCATTTGCATAAATTTGGCCCCAAGGCCGTGAACTGTTGTCCCATTTCGCTGAGAAAACTGAGGCTGAGAGGAAATTTGAGATTAGGGTGCACAGCAGATGGGGTTTCCCTGAGTCCGCAGGTTCCCAACGCTGTGCTCTCAGAGGCGATGTGAAGGCTTTTCTGGCTAGAACGGAAATGGCTTCCTGCCTTTCTGCCCTTCCCGCCCGCTTCCCTCCTGCCCGGGAGCCCCGCGCCCCCTCGCTGCCCGTCGGGCCCAGGGGCCAGGCTGCGCCCGCGGCTGTGTAACCGCTTAGGTCTTCCGGACAGCCGGAACCTCCCACACCGCGGCTCTTGCAGTGAGGGGTGTGCGTCTCTGAGCGCCTGGGGGCGGCGCCAGGCCTGAGTGGCAGCTGCTCCTAGCCAGTAGGCGTGGGCGTTGCTAGACAGGGCGCCAATGAGGGCTCTGGTGGGGGAGAGGCGGCGGCAAGCTGCGGCTGTGCGCTCGGGCCGCCGCGAGCATGGGGCTGTGTCCGAGGTGGCGGCGGCTGTGGCCCCCCGGGCTAGGAGCCTGCGGGCTACACACGGTGCGTGAGGGACCCAGAGCCCCGAGCCGCCTCGGGGC
>NW_004567127.1:901803-906332 GCF_000260355.1 Condylura cristata | reverse complement strand
AGCCGGCGCTGGAGCGTGCGGTCCTGACGCGTGTGCCTGCAGGCGGCGGCGCCGGCCCTTCCGCGCCGGCTGGCGGAGCGTCTCGGCCTCTTCGAGGAGCTGTGGGCCGCGCAGGTGGAGCGGTTGGCCCGCCAGGCCCAGCGGGGACGCCGGCCCATCAGGGTCTCGCTGCCCGGGGGCCAGGCGGTGGACGCGGTGGCCTGGAGCACGACGCCTTACCAGATCGCCCGGCGCATCAGGTACTGGGCCGGGGTCGCCGGTTTCTCTGCGCCCTCAGGCCAGAAGCAGGCCCTGTTGGCCCGTGACACGGTTCCCCTCGCGAGCGTGCGGTTGCTGCAAACTGGCCCCCGGCCTCTGGTTGCTGACACTTTTTCTCCAACCCCCGCCGGCCCCCGCTGCTGAAGCCCGACCCTGGCCGAGACCGCGGTGGCGGCGCGGGTGAACGGGGAGCCCTTCGACCTGGAGCGGCCCCTGGAGACGGACTGTGACCTCGGGTTTCTGACTTTCGCTTCTGCAGAGGGGAAAGCAGTAAGTTTCCGACTTGTGAGGAATACAGTAGCTGCTGAGCCAGGAGCTGTTTGAGCAGCTGTTGCTGACGTTCCTTGTGCCTCAGTTTCTGCATTTGTAATTGGGAGAGAGACCGACCACAGGTTGCTTACTTTGCTTACTCCTGGCCAAACCAGAAACTTACGATGAGTTTCTACTTAGCCTAGGGGTGAAAAGGACAGACAGTAAGTGAAAGGGGAAGGATAGGGGCCTACCTAGTGGCCTGGGGGTTCAGTCTCAGCCCTATGGAGCTGTTGCAGCGGCTGCGGCACGCATTCGATCCCCGGCCAGGGAGGGACCCCCAGGATGCAGCAGACCTCTCCTGTCTCCTGACTCTTCAGTCACCTCACATTTTCTGCTCCCCACTCTGTCTCTGGGGAATCCTCTCACTCCCGTGTCTCTAGCCTACACCCCAATTATTCTACACACACAAAATTGTACAATAAAAGGATAATTAATTAAAAAAAAGAAAGGCGCATCCCCGCACCTCTTTGGTGGGCAAATAACGTTAATGGGTTCTTTCTTCACAAGTAGCACCCAGCAGTCACGCAGCGCGGCGGCGTGACTGAGTGCTTCTCTGGGTCACAGGCCCGCACTGTTTGCGGCCGGCCCCGAGGTGACGGACGTTCATCTCGCCTGTGTGCTCACTGGCCCCGCACTGCCTCAGAGGAAAGAAACCTGCCTCTTTCCTCCAGCAGCACTCATTGCCCATGTCCCTTCGTCTGAGCTCTGGGCGCCTTTTCTTCCTGGCCACCCTGTGACACCCATGCCAGCAGCCGGCTCTGTCCGCTTGTCCCTTCACGGAGGTGACGGGAAGCTCTTTGGCTCTTGGGTGCCCGGCACAGCTGACTGTGGCTCCAGGTGGAAGAGCCACGGAAACGAGCAGTTTCGCCCCAGCGGCACCTCCACATCGTCGCTTCTGCGTCCTGAACCCCAGAAAGCCAGTGCCCCGGCTTTGAGACAGCAGGCGAAGCCCCCTCCAGGGCGTATCTAGCCAGGCTCGCACTGGGGCGCACAGCCCGACCTCCCACTTTCTTGTGCCCGCTAGCTTGGCAGCTAGACCACCCTCCGGGGGCAGGGAATGGAGTCCCGCGTCCTCCGCGGAAAGCTGTGCCCAGGTCGGAGGAGTGTTGGCATCCTGCTAGCTATGCCGGACAGGAAAATGGGCGGGAAGATGTAACAGGCCTTGGGAGGCGCTGTCCGAAGGGGGCCCCAACAGTGTGACAGCTGCAGCGGAGGAAAGCGGACGGCGGCTCGGGCCGGGGCCGGGGGGCTGAGCAGGCTGGGGGTGAGCGCTCCCTGGCTTCCTTTTCTGTTCAAAAGAAAAATCTCTTAAAGCTGTTTGCGTTGTAGCCGCCCTGGAGGCTGCATCCCCAGCCCAGGGTAGCAGTCCCGAGGTGAGCCAGTCTGGCTTCACGCCGTCTCTGCCGGCGAGGGCGGGAGCGGGAGGCCAAAGGAGGTGTGACTCTTGTGAACAGGTGTTCTGGCACTCCAGCGCCCACGTCCTGGGGGCGGCGGCCGAGCAGCAGCTCGGCGCGGTGCTGTGCCGAGGTCCGAGCACGGAGTGCGGCTTCTACCACGACTTCTTCCTGGAAAAGCAGCGGTGAGTAGTTCAGGAAGGGGGTGACCCTGGGGTGGTTTGCTTTTAGAGGCTCTCCAGATTTATTTTCTTTTTTGAAATACAATTGACAGGAAATGGTCACGTAGGTAAAGCGTGGCAGGGCATGGTCTTAGGCCCGCGTGTACTGCCTGTGAGTTCGCCATAGCACACCCACACCTGCCCTCGGGGAGAATGAGGCGCGCTTGAGACGTCTCCTAGCAAGTTTCAGTACACAGTACAGAGTTATCTGTAGTCGCCACGCGGTACACGTAGGCGTAAATCTACAAAGTAGCTTTCGGATCTTAAAAGTTCAAACAGCTTATACCTTATTGGGATGGTTTCTGGGCCTCAGTTTGTTCGATTTGGAGGGAAAAGCTAGGGGAGCCCCTTGAGTTCTCAACTGTGACGCCCACTAGCCCACGCCTTTCCTCTTCTGTCTGACCCTGCTGGGAGTTTACTTTCTCTCGCCTTTATGAACCCTCCGTCTTTGCCTCTTCGCTCCTTAGTGATCAATTTTGTCTGTCCAGACGATCTGCACTGAACTTTTAACTTCACACGGACCTTTTGACCCAGTTTTGTAGCTGGTTTCCTACTTGCGTGGCCTTTTATTTAGTTTGTCCTTTCCAGTAGTCTCGATGTTTCTAGAGAGCAGGGTTGCTCCCCTTAGCCAGTAAGTGTATCACCCAGGTGATGCTTAGAGGCCACCAGCCAGCGACCGCCATCTTCCAGGACAGTTCGGGGCTCGGAGCTGCCAGCCTTGGAGCGCCTCTGCCAGGAACTTGCGGCCGCTGCTCGGCCCTTCCGGAGGCTACAGGTTTCCCAGGAGCAGCTTCGTCAGCTCTTCAAGGTGGGGTGGAGATGCCCAGGTTCCTGGGGCAGAGCCAGAGCAGCAGGGGAAAGGTGGCTCCCCAGCTCCTCTTGGTGGAAGTGAAGACTTCTCTTCACTGCTCCCTTGCCACAGGATAACCCCTTCAAGCTCCGCGTGATCGAGGAGAAGGTGACAAGTCCAACAGCAACGGTCTATGGGTGAGCGCTGTCAGGATCGGGGAGCCAGGGAGAGGTGGGGCTGTGCCAGGGACCGGGTCAGGGAGGGAGGTAGCAGGTGATTTGTGCTGCTCCAGAGAAAAACACACGGGGGGCAGGACTTACCTTTTATCCCCCACTGCTCTCTCGAACAGACCACTTCCGGTCTGCCACAGGAGGGGAGAAAGGTAGTTCGTTAACCCGGGGACCACTGATTGGCCCCTTCTCCTAGGTGTGGCTTGCTGGTCGATCTTTGCCGGGGCCCCCACCTTCGCCATACGGGACAGATCGGAGGCCTGAAGCTCTTAACAGTCAGTGGTGCGGGCAGGGCGGCTCCAGCCCGCTGGGGTCGGGCAGGGAATGGGCAGGTGGTGGTCTCGTGGCCTTTTTCTGTTCTGGTAGCTAGCGGGGAAAGCCAGAGGAGAAAGGTCCTGCGTCCCTGCCTCCCAGACACGCCCAGTCTGCTGGCAGGTGCTGGTCGCCCTGCCGGGACCCAGAAGCCAGTTCAGATTCCAGACTCAGGCGTCAGTGCTGAGGGAGGTGAAGCTGGGGGTGGACAGGCTGGACAGACCCCATAGTGAAGGCTGCTGTGGAGAGAGGAGGTGGGGAGCACCGTCCACGGGCTGGGGTGGGTGACCCGAAGCCAGGGGCGCATCTTTTACAGACTGCTCCCAGGCAAGATGGGTTACTGGGTGGGGTGGGGGAGGGGAGGGCTGGGCCTGTCCGTAGCCGGAGCCACTGCGCCTGTGCTGGCCCCGGCCCTGGCCAAGTGTGTCGCCTCGGTGAGCCTCTTCACCCGCCCCGGCTGGGGGGGAGGGGGGGTCACACACATTTTAAATACAAAAAAGTGAAATCTGCCAACTCCTGTCTGGCCAGTGAATCCGCAGTGTAGACATGAAACTCCCGGCGCGTGTGGGAGTGGCAGCCGCGCTGTGCCTGCGGAGGGCAGTGGCACTCGCCTGCCCTGGGGGTGTCCGGGGCCTGGCGTTGGACCAGGACTGTGGGCGGCTCCCCTGAGCCAGCGCTGCCGAGTGGGGGGCACCCTTAGGGCAGTGGGGGGGGGAGGAAGGCGGCAGGACGGGCGCGGGCTCGGGACACGTGAGCATCAAGATTCCGGCACCTCCACGCTGCAGCGGAGGGTCTCGCGGCTCCGTGGCGCCCTGCGGGTGGGCCGGTGGGCGCGGGTGGGGGCGGGGCGGGGCCTGCTGCTCTGCACACTGACGGCGCCGCCTGTCCTCACCCGCCCTCACCCGCCAACTCTGTTGTGCGCAGAACTCGTCGGCCCTGTGGCGGTCTTCGGGCAGCCCAGAGCCGCTGCAGAGAGTGTCGGGCATCTCCTTCCCCTCGGCCGGGGAGCTGC
>NW_004567127.1:899472-900824 GCF_000260355.1 Condylura cristata | reverse complement strand
CACCCCAACCTCAGCCTGATGTTCGCCCACCGACCCAGATCCTGGCGGGAGCTGCCCCTGCGGCTGGCGGACTTCGGGGCCCTGCATCGGGCCGAGGCCTCGGGCGGTCTGGGGGGCCTGACCCGGCTGCGGTGCTTCCAGCAGGACGACGCCCACATCTTCTGTGCTCTGGACCAGGTGGCTCCCCCAGAGCATTTCTGAGCTTTCTGTGAACCCCAATATTTCTGGTCCCCAGTTGCCCCTGCACGTAGCCTGCCCCCAGCGGCCTGTTTTAGCCCCAAGGCCCGGCCCCGCAGCACACGGCTCACCGTCTCCTTTCCGGCCCCAGCTGGAGGCGGAGATCCGGGGCTGTCTCGATTTCCTGCGCTCGGTCTACTCCGTCCTGGGCTTCTCCTTCCGCCTGGCGCTGTCCACACGGCCGTCTGGCTTCCTGGGGGAGCCTCGCCTCTGGGACCAAGCGGAGCAGGTGAGCAGGGGTGAGGGGCGGAAGCAGAGGCCCCTGGGTGGGCAGCGGGTCTGGGCCGGAGGCCGCCGCCGGCAGGGCGCACGCTGGCAGGCCTCGGTGACGCCCTCTCTCTCCTTCCCTTCCAAGCTGCTTCAGCGGGCCCTGGAGGAGTTCGGGGAGCCCTGGGACCTCCGCCCCGGAGATGGGGCCTTCTACGGGCCCAAAGTGAGTGTGGCCCCACCAGAGCTCTGTCACCCAGCGGGCGGGAGGGCGCGTGTTGACTGAGCCTGTCACTTGGCTTGTAAGGGAGCGCCACAAGCTGGCCTAGGGCGGGGGCCAGCCTCAGGGCGCAGGGTGCTGCTGGGCGGAGGCTGGGGGTGGAGGTCCAGCACAAGTCGGAACTGGACAGGGAAAGGGCGAGC
The DNA here is from genome assembly GCF_000260355.1 of Condylura cristata. Lineage (NCBI taxonomy): Eukaryota > Metazoa > Chordata > Mammalia > Eulipotyphla > Talpidae > Condylura > Condylura cristata. The sequence goes on along the minus strand of NW_004567127.1, from coordinate 899,957 downwards.
GGGGGGCTGTGCGAAGTGTAGGGCTTGAGGGGCCACTTTTGGGGAACCGGGGGAGGAGCCAGGAGCGAAGGCATGAACATGCCTCTCGGGAACGCTGGCGCTCGGGAGGCAGAGAGTGGCCGAAGGGCCTGGGAGTCCGGTTCTGGTGACGGCTGTTTGTCCCAGTTCTGTTTTACGAGGCCAGGTGACAGGAAGAGGAGGGAGGGGGCACCCGCGGGCCCCAGCAGGGGCGGCTGGGATGTGTGAGCGCTGCGCTGGGGCGCTGAGGCGCTGGGGCGGGCCAGGGCTTGCAGCTGGACTTGAGGGGGCGTCCCTGGGGCGGCGAGGGGCCAGCACAGCAGGGCCGCCCTGTGGGGCGGGAAGGGGGTACAGTGGGGTAGCAGGTGGGGGTGGGCTCCCCCGAGGGCGCTGGCCTGAGGGGCAAAGGGGCTGTGGAGAGCGGGATCGGCGCGGCGTGCTGCAGCCAGACGGGCACCGGGGCCGCC
>NW_004567127.1:897781-899074 GCF_000260355.1 Condylura cristata | reverse complement strand
CCGGAGGCCGACGCGGCCCCTGCCCCTCGCCCTGTGCCCCCCAGATTGACGCGCACCTGCACGACGCCCTGGGTCGGCCCCATCAGTGCGGGACAGTCCAGCTCGACTTCCAGCTGCCCCTGCGCTTTGACCTCCAGTACAAGGGGTACGGACCTGGCCCGGCCCCCGCCCCTCTGAGCCTCCGCGCCACACCCGCTCCTCGGTCTTGGGTGCATCGCTGGTGACGCGCCCTCTCTCCCCCTCAGGCAGGCGGGGGCCCTGGAGCGTCCGGTCCTCATTCACCGAGCAGTGCTGGGCTCCGTGGAGCGGATGCTGGGCGTGCTGGCGGAGAGCTGCGGGGGGAAGTGGTGAGGCCGCTGGCTCGGGTTCCGCGCCGCCCTGGGCCGGGGGCATGGCCGCTGCGCCATCAGCTGGACGCCATTGTCCTGCCTGTTTTCTCCCCCAGGCCCCTGTGGCTGTCCCCCTTCCAGGTGGCCGTCATCCCAGTGGGCACCGAGCAGGAGGCATATGCCAGGGAGGTGAGGCGCAGGGGGGAAAGCGAGGCCCAAAGCAGGCCAGGTGGGGGGCTGGGGCTGGGGCCTGGTAGGAAGCGGCCGCGCAAGGCCTCAGAGCGCTGGAGCCGCTCTGGGCACAGTGGCCACCAGCCTGGCCGCTGGGTGCCCCCACTGGGAGGTGAGACAGCGCTGCGGCGTGGAGACGAACAAGTGTGCAGATGCCGGGTGCTGGCCGCGGCGCCGGGCACAGGGGAGGACTGGACAGGGCGGGTCTTCCCCTCTGGACAGCGGAGACGCGGGAGCCGCTGGTGGCCAGAGCAGGGCCGGAGGCAGGCGGCCGTGGGGAGGGGGCTGAGGGGGCTGTCCGGAGGGCCTGGAGGCGGGGGGCAGTGGGTGTGGTGAAGCTCCTGTCGCGACCTCTGGCCCAGGTACAACAGAGCCTGAAGGCCGCGGGACTGGCCGGCGACCTGGACGCCGACTGTGGACTCACCCTCGGCCGCAGGGTCCGCCGGGCCCAGGTCGCCCACTACAATTTCCAGTTCGGTGAGTGACAGGGTTGCAGAGCCCTGGAGCGGGCTCCCCGCCTCCCTCCCCGCCGTGTCCCTTGCTCGCTGGCATCTCCCCCTGGAGGCCTGGGTCTCTCCCGGGCTGGGCAGGCGCCACGGCCCACGCGCCCCTGGACTCCCTCCCTCTGCCGCAGCTTCTGGAATCTGTTAGCTTAATTAACAGAGAGAGAAAGGGATGGGAGGGGTTAATGGGCGTTAATTAGCAGCTTTGTTTGTTCTAGTCCCCACAAGGC
>NW_004567127.1:894436-896231 GCF_000260355.1 Condylura cristata | reverse complement strand
GACGCGCCCGAGCCGCCCGGCCCGGCCAGCCTCGCCCCATGGGGACCCCGTCCTGGGCCGCCGCGCTCCTGGCCTGTTTGGCTGTCGCGTCTGTGACCTCCGAGGGAGGTGAGTCGGGCGGGAGCCGGCCAGCCCCCCAGGGCTCTCGCACAGGGCGACCTCCTTCAGCCGGTTTCTGGGGGGCACCTGGGCACGAGCCTTCAGCCAGGGGCGCAGGTCACGGAGGAGAGGGGCTCGAGATGGCGGCAAGACCACAACTCCGGTCGGCCAGACGGACAGCTGGGGGTGGCGTCCCAGGTGGGACCTCTGCCTGAGGGCCTGTATGCGGGGCCTTTACGGCGCCCCCCAAGCTGCTCAGAACTGTCTTGCTGGCCCCTGACCAACTCCCCGCCTGGTTGCGGGGAGCTGAGAAGGTGCCGCCCTCTGGGCCACTCGCCCCTCGGGCCTGTGCGCCCTGCAACTGCTGCCCCAGGGAAGTGACGGGACACTTCCAGCCGGCCAGTTGTCACTGGAGCCTGTCTGCCCGCCCTCAGCCGCAGGCGACTCCTGCTCAGGCTCGGGGTGAGGAGCCTCGCGGTCCTGATCGTCCTGGCCCCAGTGGGGGACTCGGGCCCACCGGGAGGCCTGGGCTGCGGCCGCTCCGGCTCTCGAGGCCCAGGCTGCTCAGCGGGAGGTGCACACTGCCCGCTGAGAACTAGAGAAGCTTCCCCGGCCGGGGAGGGAGCCCCAGCCACAGCAGGCAGGCCGGGGAGCCCCAGGGCCTGGGGCAGGCGCCCTGTAGCCGAAGGAGGCCCGGGCTCCACCCCGGCACGTGCACACAGCCGGGTGACAGCAGCCGCTGCCCCCTGCCCCCTGCCCCGTGGCCGCGGTCGGGACAGGGCCCGCGCAGGCCCTCACCCCGCCGTGCCCCCAGGTGTGCAGGCTCCCGAGAAGGCTCAGCTGGGGCCCTTTCCAGATGGGAACCAGCCCTTCGAAGAAGGTGAGTGTGGCAGGGAGTGGGGCGCTTTGGGGGTCCCGGGAGCACCGCAGGCCCTGACCATCTCCTCGGCCTCCAGTTGGCTATGCGGCCCCGCCTGCCCCGCCCCTGACCCAGGCCTTCCCCATGGATCCCCCCGACGCCCCGCGGCTTGGCCCCGAGTTTGAGGCCCAGAGTGAAGGTCAGTGCCGAAGCCCTTCTCGGTCACCCCAGGCTTCGTCCGGCCAGGCCCGTCCCGGGGCGGGGGGAGGGAGGCCGGGCAGGGAGTCCCTCACACACGGCCCTTCTGCAGTGCAGCCTCTCCTCCCTCACGACATGCCCCTGCAAGAGACAGGGCCGGTCCCGCCCCGGCTGCCCCTGCAGAGGCCAGGTGAGCCCCCCGCCCCCACGCACGCCACCCCTGTGCCGGCCCACCCGCCTCACGTTGCTTCTCTTGCCTTCACCACCCTGCAGTGGACCCCCCTCAGCCCCCGAAGGTCATCCCGCAGCACCAAGGGCTGCCCCCAGTCCAGGCCCCTCTCCGGCAGAAGGAGCGTAAGTGCCTCGAGCTCCCGCGCCGGCCGCAGCCTCCCGTGTGCGGAGCTGAGGGACGTGACGTCTCTCTTGCAAAGCTGGGCGACTGTGGCGTAAAAACAGCTTTTTGACATCTCTGTGGGTTTTCTCTCGTGACGGAGCTGGCCGGGCCCCCGAGAGGTGCCCGCCAGCCGGGTCTCGCTTACGTGTCCCCTCCCACCGCAGTGGACCCGCCTTTCCCACATCAGAAGGAGATGACCTTACGGGACAAGCAGAGAGGTGAGTGGCCTCGCTGCCCCTTCTCAC
>NW_004567127.1:891224-892852 GCF_000260355.1 Condylura cristata | reverse complement strand
GGCTCTGCCCCGCCGACGCGCCCCGTTGCAGCTGTCTCCCGCGGCCGGCCTCCAACCACACCCCGCTTCCACCCTCGCCTTCCCAGCCCCGCACGTCCACAGTGGCCGCCGCCCTGGCCCTCTGCCTTCCCGTCGGGCACCTGGCCGGGAGCCCCTCACAGCAGGGGGACTCTGGGGGGAGCAGAGTTGGGAGTCGGGCCCAGGGGCGGGCGCTGACCCCCTCTCTCTGGCCCGCAGTGGGAGGACGCCCTGGACGGCTACTGTGACCGGGAGCAGGCTGTGAAGACCCACCACCACTCGTGCTGCCAGCACCCTCCTAGCCCTGCCCGTGATGAGTGTTTTGCCCGCAGGGCACCCTACCCCAACTACGACCGGGACATCTTGACCCTTGACCTCAGCCGCGTCACCCCCAACCTTATGAACCACCTCTGTGGAAACCGGAGAGTTCTCAGCAAGCAGTGAGTCTTGCCCAGCGCTCCCCGGCTCCTTGTCCGTCCCCAGACTCCTCTGGGGCACCCTCGGGGTGCTCACGCAAGGGCAGAATCAGTCTCCCAGCCTTGGGGGGATGTCTGGGGTGCACGGGGACCTAACCCGCCCTCCCCACCAACACAGCAAGCAGATCCCCGGGCTGATCCACAACATGACCGTCCGCTGCTGCGACCTGCCGCCGCCGGAGCAGGCCTGCTGTGCCGAGGACGAGGTGCGTGTGGGCGCCGGCCGGGCGCGGGGGCCGGGAGCAGCGAGGGCGAGCTGCAGGCCACCTGCCTTTGGTACCCCGCACCAGCCCGCAGGAGGAACGACGGGGAGACCCCTCCCCGCCCGGGAAGTCTGTCCCTGTTGTGCCCGTCTGAGCGTGCCGTGGCCGGCGTTCACAGCGCACCTACTGGCTGCCACCGGCGCCTCCCCCTGCGAGGCAGCCTGGCCTCCTGGGGTCCCAGGAAGGGACTCCGGGGAGAGCAGTAGAGGCGGCGGGAAGGGGGGCTTGGGGCACCCAACATGCACACCTGGCCTTGACGGCCTCCCCGCCCCTCTCTCCTTCACCAGAAATCGGCCTTCATCGACGAGCTGTGCGGCTCCTGGCGGAACTCCTGGCACGACATGGCCTTCTGCTGTGACCTCAGTCCAGGGGACCAACAGACCAACTGCTTCAACACGCACTACCTGAGGAATGTGGCCCTGGTGACTGGGGAGACCGGGCCCACCAAGGACCAGGGGGAGCAAGGCCCAACTCAGGGAACAAGTGTCAGCTCCACCCTAGAGCCCAAGAAAGAATGAGTCAGCCCAGAGCCGTGGAGGATCAGATTGGGGGAGCCCCACCCCAGCTCGCCTCCCCGGATACTCAGTAAACACCTCCTGGATTTAGCGCCCTGGTTGCCTGTGACACCTCACACACGACACACCCTCTGCAGCCGCCTGGGCTCCCGGCGGCCGGCCGCTCTGCCCGCGGGCAGCGGCCCCTGCACTGGCCTGCTGGGCCTCACTAAACGGCTTGACTTCACCCCTTGCCCTCCTGAAGTTATTCGCGCCTCGAAGAGCTTCCTCGTTAGCCGACTCGGGCTTCGCGTGGCAGGCAGGGTTCACGCGGGGGCGCCCCGGCGTGCCCCGCTCGGGCCAGGGTTGGCGTCTGG
>NW_004567127.1:887746-889437 GCF_000260355.1 Condylura cristata | reverse complement strand
CCGCTGAGTCTCAAGTTAAAATAAACAGCACAGACCGCGCGTGTCCAGCGGCGGCGCGGACCAGGCCAGTGGGAAGCTCTGGACGTGGGAGCGCGGCGGACGCAGGGCTTTGGGGTGTCGGGGTGTAACCGGGAGGCGCCAGCCTTGGGTCTGCGCAGAGGTCCGGCTCTACTCCCCCGCCGCACCAGCTCCCCAGGGCTTGCGCCAGACCCCCCACCCCGGGGGCTCCTGGCAGGTAGAGTCCACAAGGGGCTGGAAAAAGAAACGCGTCCAGCTGGTCAGCTCGCGGCTCAGTGGCAGGGAACTGGGGCCGCCCAGACTGTCAGCTCTGTCTTCTGGGTGCTGGCCCCCCAGCAGTGAAGTCCCCGGGAAGGTCACGAACAGGGCAGCGCCAGGGAGAGTTTAGCGGCCCTGGGCAAACGGACGGTTCAGCGGTTGGCAGGACGCGACAGCCCCTCACCGTCCCTCAGGAGAACGGGCCTCCTCCCTCACTCCCTTCGCGGTGCTGGCTCGGGGCAGAGGGCGCGTCCAGGCCTGGACGGCCCGGGGGCTCTCAGCCTGGGTCAGCGCAAGAGCGCGGGGCCCAGGGCGGGGAGACCGAGTTCCTGTCCCCCCAGAGTGCCGCAGTGTGCCCGAGGCGTAAAGGCCACGGACGCCGGCCAGCGCCGGGCCGGGAGGGGCTTTCACTGAGCTTTTGTTGGTGAAATAAGTGACCTGAAAGTGGATACTGCGAGCAGGAATCGGTTTAGTCTGCGGTAAAATCTCTGAGGTCAGGCCCTCCCTGGTGGCGCAACAGGTTAAAGCTCGCCGCTCTGTGACGCTGACCGCTGTCTGCAGGGCTGGGCCCGGCCCGGCCGTGACCCCGGGCGCGGCAGCCTCTCCCGGCCCGCCCGCTGCTCCCCTCAGCGGTGTACTTGCTCCATCTGCCTCTTCTGCTCCCCTCTGTCTCTCGTGCCTCTGGCCGGCACCCCAGCTCTTGTGTGCATAAGTAAATATTTTAATGTTTAGCATTTTTCTATGTGCTTATTAGACCTTTTTATGGGTTTTGCCTGAGAAATATCTTTTAAAATTTTCTGTTGTTTACATGGACATTTACCTTTTTGGTACTAAGTTGTAAAAGGGTTTTTTGTTTTTTTTCTGTGTATGAGAGCTGGGGTACAGGCAAAGCAGGGGTGTGTGTGTGAGAGGATTCATGAGACAGTGGGGAGCAGAACAGGCGGATCCACTGAAACCCACTGCTGAGGGGAGCAGAGGGGAGACAGGAGAGGCCTGCTGTGCCCTGGGGGTCACCTCTGGGGCGGGGATCGGACTCATGCAGAAGTGGCTTTGGCTTCTTAGTGCTGCGCGTCATCCCGCTGCGCCCCCAGGAGGGCCCCAGTTAATCCATTTTTAGTCGAGTGTGTAACTCTCTTGGTCTCTCGCTACAAGACCACTGCCTGACCCAAGGTCTCAGAGGTGTCCCCTCTCCGTCCCCATCTGAGAATGCCATCGTCTTAGCTGACGTGCAGACCTCTGGCCCGGTTCCGAGTCACTTCTGTGTGGCGAGCAGCCGGCTCCAGCCTCGGCGGGCGACTGGCTGTGCAGTTGTCCTGGAGCCGGAGAGATGGTTCCTCTCCTTTGACCCTGCTGAGAGGCAGCCGGCCGAGACTCACTCCTGGATCCGGGCAGCGCGGGCAGCAGGCTGCTCCTCC
>NW_004567127.1:884327-886072 GCF_000260355.1 Condylura cristata | reverse complement strand
GGACGCGCCTCGCTGCTCCGCACCCGTGGGGGGCCGGGCCCTCGGGACAGCGGGGGGCTGGTACGAGCCGGATGCCAGCAGCGTCCCGGCCCAGCTGGGGCAGAAAGCTCCGGGCGCACCGGCAGCGGTGGGACCACGAGATGGCCACGCTGGGCTGGCCGTGCGTGGGCAGAGAGCCAGGCAGTGGGCCGGGCCGAGGCGGGCGCGGCCGGACAGGCGCTTTCTGTTGTGTCCCCGTGAAGCCCGTGAACGCGGACTGAGCCCCGCTCCAGTAAGCGAAGCCCCGAGAGCTCAGGCCGGCCCTCTTGCTCTGGACCAGACTCGCCGGCGGGGTGTGCTCCCCCGGGGTCAGCCCTCGTCTCCAGTACGGGCCGCTTGAGGGGATCTGGGTGTCCTCCGGGTGGATCCAGGTTGGGGGGTGCACCCCTGGGGTGCCGGTGGCCTTCACAGATACTCACGGGGCCTGTGATGATCCAGACGGGCAAGGCCCGCTGACAGGCAGACTCCCTGGCCTTCCGCCACCGCGGGGACCCCTGGGGGGCCCGTGGGGTCCGGGCTTGGCCGACTGAGAGTCAGCGCCCCGCTCATGGACAAGACCTGACGTGGCAAGAGGGAGTCAGGCCTCAGCCACGCCACGGGGCGCCTCGGTTTCCTGGTCCCCGAGACGGAAGCACAGCCCAGCGCCTCAGCTGGAGGGCCGCTGCGGGATTAAGGCACAGGCTGACGGGAGCGGGCTCACGCCCGTGCCCACACCGGCCAGGGCAGTGTCTGCGGAGCCTGGTGCCGGGCCCAGACAGTTGAGCCAGGGCGGCAGCATCTAAGACGCCAGGTCCAGCTAATCCCTTGGGAAACTGCGGATTATCGGATTATCTGGGAGCTGGGGCAGGTCCCGGGCGGCCTGGCTTTCCGTCTGGGCTTTGTGGGGCCCCGGGGCGGGGGGTGGACAGCAGCCTGAACGTGGGGCCGACACCGTCATTGGCGTCGCCCGCGCGTCCGGGCCCTCCCTGACAAGCGGGGCCCTTTCCCCTTGCTTCCCTGCCTTCCCTCCCCCGAAACCTCCACACCTCGCGAAACTCCTCACACCCATGTGCTTCACGGGGCGCTGGGGGCTGAGGGGCCCCGATGCCGCACCCCACGGGCCCCAGAGAGCCTCCCCTCTCCCTTCTCCGCCCAGTGGAGCTGCTCCCCGAGTCCAGGCTGCTCTGGAGCTGAACGCAGGCGGGCCGCACCCCGGCCAGTAGCCACCGGCCTCCGAGGCAGCCCCCCCAAAACAGAAGCCCGTCTGGGGCAGGTTTTCAAGAAGCCAGACGGTCCTGCCAGGAAGACCCAGGACGCTAAGACTTGACTTATCTCTGATTCGTTTTATTGTGGGAACGTTGGTTCACAGCACAGTGTGTATTGGAACACAGGTCACAATATTTGGTGCCCCCAGCGTCCAGGAGCCCCCCCACCTGACCGCCCCCTTCTGGTCAGCTCAGTCCTGCTGGACCTCCAGGCTCCAGGGGTGTGTTGGGTTTCTGTTGCGGCCTCCGTCCTGCTCCTCTGTGTCCCACCCACGAGTGACGTCGTCTCCCGTCTCTGCCGGCTGCGTCACGGCTATGTCACTGGTGTCCGTCAGCCCCTCCGGCCCCTCCCGCCGGGCAAGGGCAGGAGTCACCTTTGCCCCACAGGGCACAGCCAGCAGCCCCGCTAAGCGACGCCTGCACACCCGGCCCAGGGGCCCGGCCATGATGAGTATCTTCACG
>NW_004567127.1:881587-882127 GCF_000260355.1 Condylura cristata | reverse complement strand
GTTACCGCAAACCCGGTTCTGCACAAAGGACAGATGCTGGGGGCAGGGACAAACCTCAGGTCTCACCTGGCCCCACCCCTGCCCCGCCCTGTGTTCCCGCCCAGCAATGCACAGCTGTGGGGGAGAGGGAGAGCAGGGGTGGGGTGGTGAGGGGTGTGGGAGGCCTCGCGGGGTGGGGGGTGGGGGGCGGGCATTGGCAGCATGGAGCCGCCCTCCAGGCGGAGCCAGGGCCTCCCAGTGCCCCCACCCCCAGGGTCTGCTGTTGTGAAGGGCCCCCCCAAGTCTCCCCAGTGTGCCACTCGGGCCTGTCCTTTGCAGGCTGATCGAAGCCTCCTCCCTGCAGGCCAAGCCAGGCACGGTCAGCGGACGCCCAGCCTAAGGACGCGGACAGGCCGTCCCTTGCCCACATCAGACTGCACGGGGTGCCGCCTGTGCCAGGGGCTGACCAGTGGCGCCCGCTGTGCCCCACAGGGGGCCTGGGCAACATGGGGCTTGGGCCTGAGACAGCGCCAGGCCCGCCGGGCGCCTGCTCCCAGGGCG
>NW_004567127.1:878779-880721 GCF_000260355.1 Condylura cristata | reverse complement strand
TGGGGTACAGGCCAGCAGTACAGGGGGTGAGAGGTCTCCTCCGGGGCAGGCGGGGATCGAACTCATGCGGAAGTGGCTTTAGCTTCTCAGTGCAGTGCTTTAACCCTCTGCGCCCCCAGGGAGGGCCTTCCCAACATTTTTTTTAAAGATTTATTTATTTATGCAGACAAGATGGGGTACAGGCCAGCAGTACAGGGGGTGAGAGGACTCCCTAGAGACAGGGGGGAGCAGAACAGGCGGATCCGCTGGAATCCACTGCTGAGGGGCAGCGGGGTGACAAGAGGGGTCTGTTGCGCCCAGGGGGTCACTCTCTGGCCAGGGGTGGAACTCGTGCTGCAGCGGCTGCACATAGCTGGATGGCGCTGAGGCTGACCCCTGCACACCAGGAGGCTCACTTCCCAGCACTCTGGTGGAGGCTCTCCTCTCTGCACACACAGAGGTGGCTGACACGGCAGCAGGGAATCGCTGGTGCTGGGCCCTGCAAGGCCCTGGCCTGAGGAATCTGTGACCTGCCCGGAGCTTCACGCCACGCCAGGAGCTGACAGCTATGGAGCGGGTCAGCACAGCAGAGCCTTCTCAGAGGAGGTGGCGCTGGGGCGGGGTGGGGTGCAGGGGCCGTGAGCAGGCGTCGCGTGACATGGGACCACCCAGGTGAGCAACGCTCACCTTAATATGGCCACGGACGCAGACCACATGAAATCAGGAAGCCTTGGGCTAAGAGGCGGGGGGACGTCACTGGGGTGTCTTTGGGGATGTGGGTCCTCGCCTGGGGGCCCAGCCTGGGGGCCTACCCTGGGCTTGCCAGGAGTTACCACGATCTCATCACCTGTGAAGCGAAGGGGCCTGCAGCCGACCTCACCCTAGTCGCCCTCACGATTCCTGCACCTGCCTTCCACGTGACTCCTCCTGGCATCCTCAAGGGCCACGGGGCCAGGACTCAAGCGGCCTCCACTGGGCAGCTCCTGGCACTGTCCTCTTCGGGGGACAAGACATCGTGGCGTGGGGCTGACTGGGGGAAGCCCCGCAGCGTGCTCTTCGGGGTCACACCCACTTGGTTAGGGACTTGGGCCCTCCAGCTCCTGGGCAGGAACCCCACCCCCCCGGGAGCTCCCACGGTGCCCCGGCCACTGCAGGCCTCACAGAGCAGGCCTGCGTGCGGCCTCCGGTCCCGGCTAAGACTGTCAGGCCGCGGGACACTCTGGGCGTCGGGTGAGGGCCGCTGGGGAGGGCGCCCGCCTGCTTACCCCAGACGTGGCGGGCGAGCGGGGCCGGGCAGCACCTCCAAGCTCCGCGGGGCCCGGCGTCCAGACCGGGGGCGAGCCCATCCTGCGCCCCCGCAGCCCGGGCTGGCTCTGCCACGGGGCTCCCAGCGCCGACCTGGGCTCTGCAAAGATAGAGCTGATCTCTGGTGTTTCCCACTAGCCTGAAACAGAGAGAGGAGCAGCTGAACAGCAACTCTGAGGAAAGTCCCCGACACAGTGCGCAGTCGAATGGTGATGCTGAGCAGCTCCACAGCAGAGACATTCTGGGGGGAGCGGGGAGTGGGATCAAAAATGGGGGGGTGCACGGGACTGTGGTGACGGCACAGGGTGACCTGGTGATGGGGAGCCCACGGGGATGACAGCTGAGGTGGGAAATGCACAAAAATACGTAAAAATAAACTATTATATTAGGAAAAAGAAATAGGTGTGAAGTCGGCCTAGAAGGCAGGGTCGGGGAGCCCCGTTCTGGCGCACGAACTGGTCCCTCCACGGCCCTTCCCTCCCAGGGTGGCCTCCCTGAGACCCCAAACTGAACCTGTTTCCAGCCCGGGGAGGAGCCTTGAGCTGGGCTGCGGCTCCTCAGCCTGCGCCGGCCTCAGGGCCACTCCCGCCTGTCACAGGGTCCCGAGTCGGAGACAGCCGGGTGGAGGCCAGGTTCGGGGTTTCAGACCGGCCAGAAA
>NW_004567127.1:873683-877658 GCF_000260355.1 Condylura cristata | reverse complement strand
CGCTTCCTCGCCCACCCGGAGCCGAGCCGGCTCCTGCCCCCACCCGCGGGGGGCTGGGGCAGCGCCGAGCTTGACGCCTTCGCGCACGTCGGGGTACATCCGCGGGAAGCGCGGTCAACGGCGTCACCGGCCACGCCAGGTCCTGCCCGCAGCCACGCCGCGGCCCTCAGCCTCGGCCGGCCCAGGCCAGGGACCGCGAGGCCGCTAAGCGGAGGCTGTTGCTGCCGACTGCACACACTCAGCTGGCCCGAGGTCACACCGCGCCCACACGGCAAGGCTGGACAGGGTCTGGGTGGGCAGCAGGCTCCTTGGAAGTGTTCTCTAAGGTCCTTTTCTTGGGAGAAGAACTGGGGTGCGGGGCCACTGCAGCCCGACTTCGACCCCCCCGGCAGGGAGTGACCCCCAGGGTGCAGCAGACCCCTCCTGTCTCCCCGCTGCCCCGCTGCTCCCCTCAGCAGTGGACTTCATCTGTCTGCCCGTTCTGCTCCCCGCTCTGTCTCTGGTGGATCCTCTCACCCCTTGCGCCTCTCGCCTGTACCCCAGTTCTGTGTGCATAAATTAAAAAATCTTTAAAAAGATAAAAGAACTGGGGTGCAAACCAGAGGTGGAGAGGGAGAGAAGATCCCCCAGAGACAGAGTGGGGAGCAGAATAGGCGGATCCACGGAAATACACTGCTGAGGGGGCAGCGGGGAGACAGGAGGTCTGGTGCGCCCTGGGGTCCCTCCCTGGACGGGGGTCGCGCTGAGACCGCAGTGGTGATGGCGCTGAGACCCTTCGGCCCCCGGGAGGCCCAAAGTGTCCTCTCAGAGTCTAAGGACGAGCTGCATGGAAGCCTGTGTGGGCGGACAGGTGCGGGCTGACCTTCCCATCTCCGGCGAGTATCACTTCATTAACTGCACAGCAGCTACGCTGGGTGTCTGCAACAGCTAACTCGGCCGAGCTCAGACCCGGCAACTGGCGCCCCGAGGCTCCTCGACGCACACATGTCCACTTCCATCCTCAGAGTGTCCGTCGACAGCAGACACGTGACCTGCCGTGGGCTGTCTGGGGGCCATTCGGCCACCGAGGACCCTGCGGCCGACTGTGGCAGCAAACTGAGGATTCTCCTTTGGGGAGTTCTGACCAAACTGACCGCGTCCGGCGAGGCGCCTGGGGGCCAGGACATCCCATTGCTTCTTGATCCTCCTTTTACCAAGTGGGTCACATCCTGTTTCTTCATCATTTCATCACCCCACAGTCAGCTTAGCCATGACAGTGCAAGATGACAACTGGACTGTGCTGGAACGTGCCCTCCTCCGTGGCTACCCCGCGTGTCTGTCCAGCACCTACTGTGTGCGCCACGCGCTGCATCACACGGCGGGCGGGTCCCGGAGAGCCCGGGGCCGCAGGCTGCCCTGACACGGGCCGGGCGGTGGCCGGCCAGGCGGCGCCTGAGGTCAGGAGAATGGCGCCGGGGAGAAAACGTGACACGGAGGCCCGAGCCCCCTGGACAACGGTGCTGAGCCCACCCCTGGTCCTGAGGGGCCCCAGCCTCGGCCCCAGCCTCAGCGGCGGGCCCCAGCCCCTGTGCCCCGGGAGGCAGCCCCCCGAGGCTGGCAACAGGGGCAGCATCGCCCGCAAACGTGGGCTCTGTGTCAGTTCGGTCCCATTAACCAATTACATGAATCAAGTGAACGCCATTAAATGCAGTTCACGAAGAAGTCATTAAATGTTACTTAACTCATCACCCACAAAACTTCCTTAACTCGCCACCAGGAAAAATAATGAAGTGAGCTCAGCTACCTGTCTTGAGCCTGCCAGCAGTAAACAACAGAGACGCATTCGCAACACCGCACCGTAGCCGGTGCTAGCTGTGAGGTTTGGGGCAAAGCGCCGAGGTTCTGTCGCCCGTGCGGGTGACGGCGCTCGCCGGGGCAGGCCCAGGCGCCGCTCTGTTGTGGCTAGAAGCTGCCTGGCCAGGCGCGGGCAGGCCCAGGCTCGCGCCCCTCTCTTTGGCCTTCGTCTGTCCTCCCCCTAAGAGCTACTCCGGGGTGACCATCTGCTTACTGCGCAGTCGCATAAGAACCCCCCGACCTGACACGCTGCCCACGGGAGCTGGGGCACAGCAGAGCCCTCTGCAGGCTGTCTTCAGGCCACCGAGTCACGGGGAGGCCCACGCACCTTGGTCCCCGGCCACTTCTTCGTGGACAGGGCTATTTCTGACCTTCAGCTCCTGGCGCCTGCAAATGTCAAAGGCGGAGGTTTCCCTTCGCAGGCTCCTCCCCTGCCCCGGCCCCACCTTCGTGCTCTGTAGCTAAAGTCCCTGCAGAGAAGTGGACGTGGCTGGGGGTCCCTGACTTAAAACAGCTGCCTCTGCCCCCGTGGGCGGGACGTTCCACTGTCCACCTCGAGCGCCGCGGGCCGAGCGCAGGGGCTTCCCTCTCCCAGCCTGGGCTGCAAATACGCCTCCGGGCGAGGGCTGCACGTCTCCCAGAGTCCCCGGACCAACCGCCTCCCCTGGCGGGGGACGGTAACCCATAATCTCCCCTCGCTCTTTGGGGTCACGGCACAGGACTTGCATGGGTTAGGGGTCGGCACCAGGTGGAGGCCGGCAGCAAATCCGAATGGCTGTCGCGCTTTGGGGTGTATCTGGGGTCTTAAAGTTGTTGCTCTGCTGCTCTCAATATTTTCAAACTTTTGAAAACATCTAGGCAGTACTTCACACCTCCTCTTGAAAAACAAAAACACAAAGGTAGCTGCTTTGGTGATACTCTGCATCGCCACAAAAAGGAGGGGCTCAGGGGCCCCTGCAGCCTCCCCAGGGGCGTCTGAGTCCTGGCAGCCAGACTGACCTGTCTGTCCTGTAGCAATCCCATTCAGGTATTTTTTGAACCCTTGAAAACAAAAAACAAATATGAAATATGAAAAAAGTATAGATGATACGAAAATAGCCCCTGTCTTGAAAAAAAGGTGGGGATGGTTGAGAAATATGGAAGCTGAGCCTCGCCCGGGGAAGCAATTCTTACTCCCAACGAAGCTGTGTCCACTCTTTGGAGATGATACTCGCTTCTGCTGAGAACAGTACTCAGCTCCTCAAGACGGTGGGTTGAAGCCGGGGTACTGCCCGGGAGCTCAAGAAAAGTTCAGTGGGAGTAAGCGAGACCCTGTTACTTTGTGGGGGTGCAGGAGGAAGCTGCTAGAGCTTCGTAGTCATGACTGTTTTCAAGAGGAGTCATAAAGTACACCGGCTTCACGATCCTGACAAGTCACTGAGAAAGCAAAGCTTTGACATGGTTTGACATGCCAAGAACACTGATCCCAGCCACCCTGCGGCTCACAGGTCAATGAAATGAGCATTTAAAACCTTCGGTGACTTTGTCTCTACTCGCCACCATTTCGCACACGCGCATTTTAACCTCACTAGTAACATAAATGACACTTGTGGTTAAATATTGGAACACAGTGTAAAAAGCAAAGCCTGTTTTATTTCTCCCCCACCCCAGCGCCCCTCCCCTGGTGTGGTCCTTGCAGATGACCAGGCTGAGGGGTCTCCTGGCCTGCGAGTCGCGGGAGTGGCCGCTCCGTGGATGTGGAAGGGCAGGGCACAGGCGCCGCCCCCCCCCCAACTAATAGCCCAAGCGAAAAATTTCGTAGATAAACCGAGCCTCAAAATCGGGCCCTGAGCAGTTAAAATCCAGGCTGGCGGGATGACCACGTTCGGGCGCAGTGGGGGGGAAGGCCCCGACGTGGGGGTCAGGGGTCGGGCGGGGCCATTTCGGTTGGGGGCGCACAGCCCCATCGCGGGGCGCGGGGCGCGGGGCTCCCTCTCGCAGGGCCCCGAGGCCGCGCCTCTTGGGCAGGACACAGCCCACTCGGTGCAGTCCAGCGGCTGGGGTCCCCCGTCCCGAGCCGCAGCCCGACCCAGGGACAGTGCCGGGGGCTCCGGCTGTCCCGAGCCGGCTGGGACCGCTCCCGCCCGGGTGGTCAAGCCCCGG
>NW_004567127.1:867532-873283 GCF_000260355.1 Condylura cristata | reverse complement strand
GCGCGCGTGGGGAGCGGCTGTCCGTGGCGCTCCGGCCTCTCACCGCGCGGAGAATCAGCCAAAATTCCTGCGAAGTCACATAGTGAAGTTGGAAAACCAGCCCGGCTGCGGCACGCGCCCGCGCTTCCTGCCCGCCTGGTGCACCCCGGGGGGCGCCTGCCCGCCTCCTGCCGCTGGGCTGGGGGCGCCGGGCTGGGCGCGCCCTCGCTGCAGCTCGGCCTGACAGCTCCACCTGCCGGGGGTCCTGCAGGAGCCCAGCGAGGAGCGCGGCCAGGACCGGAGCTCTGACCCAGGATAGGGGCGCCCCACCGCCAGCCCTGGGGCGCTCCGATGGAGCCCCTGGCGGCCGCCGCGACCCCTTTCCCCCAGGTGGGTCAGCCCTGCCCAGGCGTCCTCCTTGATCTTCACTCCCAGTGTGCAGTGTGGTCAGGGGCCCAGGTCTGTCCAGCGCGGGACCTGCCCGGCAGCAGCGTGGCCACTTCTGGCCTCTCCTCTCCTCACGCTGGGCAGCGAGACACCCAGAGGAGGGGAGTAAAAAGCACAGATGTGTGTCTGTTTCCACAGTGGAGGGTGGCGGCCCCCAGCGGGCTGGGCAGGGGGATAGGGTGGGACTTTTCCAGAAAGGGAGCCAGGCCTGGCCTGGGCCCCGGGAGCTCACGTCACCCCTCCCCCCACCCCACTTCTCCTGGGAACTGCCAGAGCCAAACCCAGCTCAGTGTGGGATTATGTGTCCTGGGTAGACCCAGTCGGGACAGCAGGACAGCGCCAGGCGGCGGAGCGCAGCGCGGGGGGACGGGCGAGGGACCCGCCAGAGAGGGCAGTGACCTTCACCGCTGTGTCCTTCCTTCAGCCCCCGCGCACAGGGGCCGAGCTAGAGGTCTGGGTGGTGGAATGTGGCCACTCAGGAGCACTTGCCCCCGTGGGGTGGAGCTGCTGACCTCAGCTGCTCCCCGCCCCTCGGGCTCAGGGTCAGCTCTGTGACCTCCCTTTCCAATGCTGAGTCTGGGGTCTCGGCGGGGGGCCGGAGGTGAGGGCCCCCAGCTGGCGCACCTGGCCCTGGCTCCTGGGACCCCTCCCTGTGCCTTTCTGATCCAACAGAAACTTTTTTCCTGAAAGCAGAACCGAGGGCAGGATGAGGCGCGGGAGCAGGAAGGGAGGGCAGGTGTGGGAGGGTGGGGCCGAGGGGAGCGGGCCTGGGGGCTGGGGGCGGGGGGAGCCCCCGCCTGTGGCCAGAGCAGGCCTGGCTGGCGGTCCTGACCGCCCAGAACGCAGGCCCGGCCGAACCGCAGCCCTACCCCGTCTCCCTTCCAGGCCCCCCATTAGAGCTGCCAGGAAATAACCCCTCTTTGAACCGGTGCCCACCCTGACCCCAGAGGGGTGAGCCCACCGTGGGGGGTCCCAGAGGGCGCGCCCTGCGGAAGGGGAGGCCAGGGGCTCCCTGAGCTCCTCAGAGGCCCCCAGGAAGGTACCTCAGAATGAGGTGGTGCCCCTGGTGGGCTGGCAGGCGGGGCCTGTTGGGGCGCCGGGGTCACACCTCTTCCCTCTCCTCTGTGGCGTTCAGAGGGGCGGGCTGGCCTCCCCCGTGCTGGCGCTGAGGTGTCCTGCCGCGGGTCCCCCGTCCCAGCCTACCGCTCTGGAGCCTGGAGAGTGACCGTCCGGCTTCTGTCCCTGCATGCAGAGCCCAGATGCCTGAGTAGGCGCTGACTGCGGTCCTCTCTTTCCTGGCCCGCTGCTACTGGGGAGCAATGGAGAAGAGGGCGGGCAGGTAAGAGAGCACTGCCCACCCCTGGGAGGGCGGGAAAGGCCGTGCCGGGAGGCGTGAGGAACTTCTGCTTTCTGAGAAGTCGCCTCAGGATATGGGGAGCCCATGAGGGGCCGTGTCACAACACCCCGGGCTCCCGGCACACGTCCCCCCTTCGGTTTGCAGGCCCCAGCTGTGTCTGATGCTGTTCCTGTCCTTCCCTCAGCTCTGCCTGGACCAGGAGGTGAGCCAGGGAAGAGCCCCCCGGCCCCCCGGCCCCTGCTGGGCGTGTGGCCTGGCCCCCAGCACTGGGTCTCACGCTCCAGGTGCTCTATAATCGTCCCAATTTTGTCCGACGTTTTTGTCTTACAGATGTCACCTGGACACTCTCTTCAGACACCCCACGAGGAGGGGCAGGGCCCTGAGGGCACCTGGGGTTCTTGGGGCCAGTGGGCCTCCTGTTCCCAGCCCTGCGGGGTGGGGGTACAGCTCAGGAGCCGGACTTGTCAGCTCCCTGCGGTTCACCAGGGCCTGGCTCTCCCACCCCGGCCCCCACGACACCCAGAAGCCCTGCTCCCCAGGGGGCAGGGCCCCAGACCCCAGGCTTCCCAAGAAGCCCACCCCCTGTACAGACCACGTCCCCAGGGGAGAGGTGACCCTCTTCCAGGTCCAGCCCCCCAACTAGAGGAGGCCCAGGAGAGTCCCGGCGCCAGGCGGTAAGGGGCACGGCTGTGAGGGAAGGGTGGGCTTGAGGTGACGGCGAGGCTTAGGGGGCTCCTCTCTGGCGCTAGGAGGGACCGGGAAGACTGGGCGGGGAGAGACGATCAGAGCTGTGACCCCAGCCGTCCCCCACACCTTCTCAGGTCCCGGCTGCGCGACCCCATCAAGCCGGGCATGTTTGGCTACGGGAGAGTGCCTTTTGCTCTGCCGCTCCACCGGAACCGGAGGCACCCCCCGAGGCCGCCCGGACCCCGATTCACCCAGCCCCCCAGCCTTCGCTCCCCGACCCCCGGGGCAGAGCCAGCCTCCACAAACCACACCCCTGGGGCTCCGCCCCCTCCAGATCTGTCTGCCCACACCCCGTCTCCCCCTGCAGAGCCTCCACGTTCCGAAGCTGCCCAGACAGGGGTGCCCCTGAGCACCAGGCCTGCCCCCACCAGGGCCCAGGCCCCCGGCACGGCCGCCCCCAGGGCCGCGCTCTCCTCAGGGGAGAACAGCTCCTTCCACATGTCCCTTCGGCCAAGAACACACAGTCCCCAGGGTCGTGCCAGCGCCCGGGGGGCAGAGAGACACCCCAATCCCTCCCTTTCTGCTCCCCGGGGGCACGTCCAACAGAACTGGGTGCACCGGCAGCCTGGGGGGGGCCGGCACAGGTCCGCCCCTCGCCTCGCGGACAGCTGGCCGCCGTCGCTCGGTGCTGGCCCCCACGCCAGCCCCAGCTGGAGCCTCTTTGCGCCCAGCAGCCCTGTCCCCCAGTGTCCTGGGGAGCGTGAGCAGCTCAGAGCCTGCAGCCAAGCGGTGAGCCTCCCGCCGGCCGCCCAGGCCTCTGCCCAGCCTTGAGCCCTGCGGCTTGACCCTCTGGGCCCCAGGGAGGGGCTGGCGTCCCCCCGCATGGAGCTGCCCCCGGTCCAGCCCTGCCCGGCTCGCGTCCTCCCGGCCCTGACGCTCTGTGTCCCCCTCAGCCCTGCCCCCCTGAGCAGCCGGACCCCCGGGCTCTGCAGTGCGCAGCCTTCGACACGCAGGAGTTCATGGGCCAGCTGTACCAGTGGGAGCCCTTCACGGACGGTGAGGCCCGGGGCCCCAGGCAGGGGCAGGCCTGCACGCCTCCACCCGCAGCCGTCCTCTTCCTCCTGAGCCTGGGCTCTCCTCTCTCGCCCAGGCCGGGGTGGAGGGGCGTGGACAGGCCTCCGCAGCCGGAGCAGGGACCGAGCGGGGCCCCCTGGCCGTCCCCGCCCCGGGAGTGCGGGCGTCGGGGGACAGCACTGAGGGGCCCCTCCCATGGGCACCCGCCCCCGGGTCCGGCGTGGCCTCGCCTCACCCCCCACTCCCAGGTGCCACCGCTGACCAGCCGGTGGCTCCCTGATGCCCAGCGAGCCCCCAGGAGCCCCGCGGGCAGTTGTGCGTCCAGGGTCTGCTCAGAGACCGGCCACTGCGCTGCCCCGACCCAAACTCTGCACCCTCAGCCCAGCCCTTCAGGGCACGAGTTGCCATGTTCCCTGCGGCCACGGTGACCCAGGCCGCCTCGGCTGACCCCGCTGCTGGTGGCCGGGGCCCGCAGCTTCCTCCCGGGCAGCTGACCACCCTCTGCCCCGTCTCAGTCCAGGGCTCCCGGCGCTGTGAGCTGAACTGCCGTCCCCGGGGCTTCCGCTTCTATGTCCGCCACACCGAGAAGGTCCAGGACGGGACCCTGTGTCAGCCCGGAGCCCTGGACATCTGCGTGGCTGGACGCTGCCTGGTGAGGGGCCGGGCGCGTGTCTGCGTGCCCAGTCGCACACACACGCACCGCGTCTCGGTCACTGCTGCAACACACCCCTCCCCGTGGCGGAGAGAGCAGGGGCGCCCCGGCGCTGGGCCCCGCAGCCAGGCTGGGGGAGGCCGGGGGTGCTTGGGCGCAGCGCCAGCGGCCCCTCTCCCCTGTCCCCAGAGCCCGGGCTGCGACGGCATCCTCGGCTCCGGCAGGCGTCCGGACGGCTGCGGCGTCTGCGGGGGCGACGACTCCACCTGTCGCCTGGTCTCGGGGAACCTCACGGACCGAGGGGGCCCCCTGGGCTATCAGAAGATCTTGTTCATTCCCGCTGGAGCCACTCGGCTCCAGATCGCCCAGCTCCGGCCCAGCTCCAACTACCTGGGTGAGCACCCCAGTCCCGTCTCGGCCCCCCCAGCCCCGGCCTCTTCACTCTGCTGCCCCCAGCGGGCGCTCAGCGCCGCAGGCCGTCTCCCGTGGGAGCTGAGTGCGGGGCGGGAGTGGGGACACAGCGACCCGCCTCCCTCCTTGTCTCCGCCTCCAGCGCTCCGGGGCCCGGGGGGCCGGTCCATCATCAATGGGAACTGGGCTGTGGACCCCCCGGGGTCCTACCCGGCCGGGGGCACCACCTTCCGGTACAGCCGGCCTCCTCGAGAGGAGGGTGCGGGGGAGAGCCTGTCCGCCGACGGCCCCACCACCCAGCCTGTGGACGTCTACGTGAGCTGCGGGCCTCGGGGCGCGGGGCCGGCGGGGCGGCCGAGGGCTGGGGCGGGGCGAGCCTGTCCTGTTCTAGACGTGCGCCACCTCCCTCCCCACAGATGATCTTTCAAGAGGAGAATCCAGGTGTTTCTTACCAGTATGTCATCTCCTCGCCGCCAGCCCCGGAGAGCCCCGCCCCAGAGCCCCGAGCCCCCCGCCCCCAGCCGGGTGAGCGCTGCCCCGACTCGCGGGGAGGCCGGAGGGCGGCCGCGCCCGCCTCTCATAGCCGACTTGGCTCCTGCAGAGATGCGGAGGGCAGAGCCCCCGCCTGCTTCGGCACCCCGCGCCCCGAGGACGCCCGGCGCCCTCCATCGGCAGGTGCGGATCCCGCAGGTGCCCGCCCTGCCGCGGCCCAGGCCGCCCCTGGGGTCCCCAGCCGGATCCTGGAGACGAGCGGGGCACCCTGAGTGCTCGGCCTCCTGTGGGGAAGGTGAGGGCCGCGCGGCCGTACCCCACACCCTCGTCCACGTCCGCCCATCCCGTTTCCCGGGGGCCACCCTCAGCGCCGCCCCCCTCTGGTGCTGGGCGCCAGGGGCCCCCGGCTCCCCTCGCATCCCTGCAGGTGTCCGGCGCCCCAGCTTCCTCTGCATTTCCCGTGAGTCCGGAGAGGAACTGGATGAACGCAGCTGTGCCACGGCCCCCAGACCCCCCGTCTCCTTGGAGCCCTGCCGCGGCCCCCCCTGCCCCCCATAGTGAGTGTGTCCCCCGGGGAGGCTGGGTCCCAGGAGGGCAGGCGCCCGGTGCCCGTGGGCCGCGAGGAGGGCCCTGTCCCCGGGCACGGGGCCGC
>NW_004567127.1:866472-867432 GCF_000260355.1 Condylura cristata | reverse complement strand
CACACGCCACGTGGCTGCGCGTCTGCCCGCCCCGCCCGCAGCTGGGAGGCCGGCGAGTGGACGTCCTGCAGCCGCTCCTGTGGCCCCGGCACCCAGCACCGCCAGCTGCACTGCAGGCAGGAGTTCGGGGGCGGCGGCTCCTCTGTGCCGCCGGAGCGCTGCGGCCACCTGCCGCGGCCCGGCATCACCCAGGCCTGTCAGCTGCGCCTCTGTGGCCACTGGGAGGTTCGCTCCCCCTGGAGCAAGGTGAGCGGGACTGGGGGAGGCCCTCGAGGTGGGGGCGCAGCGAGGCAGAGCAGTGGTTTCTCCAACTTGTTTTTCCTCGGCAGAAGCTTGTTACAAGCAGGGTCTCATATGGAACCCCAGTCTGTAAGCCGAGAGCCTGAGCTGGGCTTTGGGGCCCAGAGCCTGAGCTCAGCCTGCGCCCCAGCCCACAGAGCCGCGTGCCTGCTGAGCCGGGGTCTCGGCAGCTCCTGGCCCCGCCCCGAGCCCGAGGCTGGGGGCAGCCTGGCAAGCCCCGTCCCTGGGTCCCCTCAGTGCTCCGTGAGGTGTGGCCGAGGCCAGAGGAGTCGGCAGGTCCGCTGCGTGGGAAGCGACGGCGAGGAAGTGAGCGAGCGGGAGTGCGCCTCGGGCCCCCCGAGGCCCCCCAGCAGAGAGGCCTGCGACATGGGGCCCTGCACCACGGCCTGGTTCCACAGCGACTGGAGCGCCAAGGTCTGTGCCCGTGCCCCCAGGACACCCTCGGAGCCTTCCCAGCCTAGGGGAGGGCTTGTCCAGCAAGCACCTGCTGTGTGGACACTGCTGATGCAGCACAGCTCAGAAGGCCAGGGCCGGACTCTGGCAGGGGGGCCCCGCCGCCGTCCCCTGCCGGCCGGGAGCAGCGCAGACCCTGGTCTTGCTCAGCCGCCGCCCTGCCGCCCACAGTGCTCGGCGGAGTGCGGAACCGGGATCCAGCGGCGC
>NW_004567127.1:863535-866372 GCF_000260355.1 Condylura cristata | reverse complement strand
GCCGGGTGTCCTGCCAAAGCACATTCCTCTGAGGTGGCTCACGCTGGGCTCCTTCCCGCCCCCGCCCCCACCCGCACCCCAAGGTAGACGGCCTGCCCTGCGTTCGTCCCAGGCCCTTTGCCCTTCCGCGGTCTGAGCGGGGCCAGCCCCTCAGGCTCCTGTGCCCAGGAAGGGGGCAGCGCCACCCCACAGACGCGTCCGTCGGAAGCACCTCGCCCCACCTCTGCACCCCACCAGCCGGGGCCCGCGTCCTGCAGACGTGGTGGAACTCGTGACGCTGCCCCGACGCCAGCCCGCCCTGTGCTGGGCCCCGGGGCAGCCTGAGGCCCGGGGGCGCAGCCGTGGCCGGCCGGGGCTGGCCCCGGCAGACATCTTGGGAGAAGGGAAGGAGGCAGCAGAAGGGGCGGGGAAGGAGAATGAAGCTGACTTGGGCCCGGCGGAGGCGCGAGGAAAAGGGGTGTAAGGAAGGCCTGGCGCCCCGGACCCTGCCAGGGCGTCAGCGGTGGGGGCGGGGAGGCGCGCCCGGGCCCGCGCCGCGGCCGCCCGGGGGACAGCTGCCCTCCCAGCGATTCCTGGAAGCCGCCGGCCGGCAGGGCGGAGGCCCGGCTCAGCTGACTTCCCTGAAGTCCCCTCCCCGCAGGGCCTCCCCGGGCTGTTGCTGGGCAGGTTTAGAGTTTGGCCAGAGCCTGAGAACCAATCGCAGGTGGGGAACGTAGCCACCGCCCCTCTCAGGGCTCCCCCAGCCCGAGCACCTCCTTTTTCTGGTAGCTCAGGGCTCCCTCACTGCTCCAGCCTCTGACCTTCCAGGATGTGGCTCCCCTGGGGCGCCCCTCCCCTCTCACTTTAAGGCCGGGATTAAGTGCAGCCCCTCTGGACCCTGCCCCTGGTCGCAGAGGTCGGGAAGGGGCCAGTGCCGGTCTTCAGGAAGGGGAAGCTGACCCTAAGCGACCCCCTTGCCAGCCCCTCTGAAAAGCCGTGTGGCCAGACACCTCCATGACCTCTGAGGCTCTCTGCAGGGACCTGGGGGAGGAAGCTGCCACCCAAGGCCAGGCCAGGCAGCGGAGGGAAGGGCTGGGGGACCCGGACCTGTGAGCTGGGGAGACAGAAACAGCCTGATGTGCACAGGCGACCCAGGGGCTGCAGGGCCCAGGGCGCCCCGTGCTGATGCTGGGGGAGGGGCCTGGTTGTGCCTCAGTGTGCCTGGGCGACAGTGGTGTGAGGTCTCGGAAGTGCAGCTGGGCATTAGTCCTCGCTCCTCCCCCTCGAGACTCCCCCCCCCCCAGCAATTACCAGCCCTATTAAGCTGTAACCTTCAGGCTAAATTTAGCTCCCAGACTTCCCCAGCCCCGTCGCCCGCTCTCCGCACCCAGTGCTCCGTGGACTGCGGCGCGGGCACGCAGCGTCGGGACGTCATCTGCGTGTCCAAACTGGGGCCCGAGTTCAACGTGACCGCCCCCGGCAACTGCTCCCACCTGCCCCGGCCCCCTGCCCTGCAGCCCTGTCAGGGCCAGGACTGCCAGGACCGGTGGTTTTCTACACCCTGGAGCCCGGTGAGGCCCGGGCCCTTGCCCTGCTGGGCGGGGCTCCCCCAGGAGGGGGCTCCTCTCCGCGGTGCCAGCCCCTGCCCCCACACCCCAGCCCAGGATCAGTCGGGCTGGTTCAGCATTGTCCTGCTCCCTGTAGACTTGAGAACTGATGGGCCCTGCCCTCTGGGGCTTCGCGATGCGCCCCACCCCGCTCCCCACCCTGTCCTGCCCGAGAAGGCAGCGCCTGGGAATCAGGAGCCCGGCCGTCAGTTCTGACCGACAGCTGGGGTCTCCCCAGTGTTCTCGCTCCTGCGAGGGGGGTGTGCAGACGAGGGAGGTCCAGTGCCTGACTGCCAACCAGACCCTCAGCATCCGATGCCCCACCCACCGGCGGCCCTCCAGGAAACGACCCTGCAACAGCCAGCCCTGCAGCCAGCGCCCTGGTAAAGAGCCCCTCTCCCCAAGCTCCGAGAGGGGAGTCAGCCGAGTGTGGGTGGAGGTGAGGGAGGGCCGGTGGGAGTGGGCAGCTCACCTCCAGAGGGGTGACCCTGGTGACCAGGCCCGCTGTTCCCAGATGATCAGTGCAAGGACGACTCTCCACACTGCCCCCTGGTGGTGCAGGCGCGGCTCTGCGTCTACCCCTACTACACGGCCACCTGCTGCCGCTCCTGCGCCCACGTCCTGGAGCGGTCTCCCCCCGAGCCCGCCTGAAAGGGGCCCGGGGACCCTGTCCTCGTGGTTTTTCATCAGTCACCCATTGACCTGCCACTCTGTACCCTCCGGGTGTCCTGCCTGTACTAGTCTCACCGGGGACTTCCCCCAGGGTGGCTGGAGTGGTGAGACGACTGAAGCTGTGCAGGCGCCACAAGCCGCTTCTCAAAATGAACAGACCGAGGGGGTGGGAGCGGCTGGTGCCTCTTGCCCTGGGACTTTCCTAGGAAAGCACGTTCAGAGTCCCCCAGTAATCCGGGGCCACGCCCAGGCCCCCGACTGTCCCCCAAACCTAACTTTTCCCAAATTCTGGCCCCCCGTCTTCCAACCCGGCCTTTCGTCGGCTCGCCGTCCCGGCCCCCAGCCCTGCTCTCGCAGTTGGCCAGGGTGGGCATCCCCGCCCCCCCAGAAGAGACTACTTCCTCCCCCAGGGCAGGGACCAGCTGGGCAGAGCGGAAGAGAAACGCTAGCAGGAGACACCCCAGCCCTTGCCCTGCTCCCCACCTCCCAAAATACGTCCCACCCCAGAACTAATTTATTTTTTATTAAAGACGATTATGACAAATGAGAAACAGGCTCTTCATTGTCCTCGAAGGAACC
>NW_004567127.1:862723-863435 GCF_000260355.1 Condylura cristata | reverse complement strand
CTTGGGCACAGGCGGTCATGGCCGACCTAGAGCGAGGGTCCACCTCAACCCGGCGGCCCTCGAAGCCAGCACCGGGGTGGGCGTCGCTGGGTGAAGCTACACGTTGGCAGGGGGCGTATTTGTCACAGGTGAAGTGGCATCAGCTTTAAAGGGCAGGGAGGGAGGCACCTTCCACAGGAAACATGGCAGGAAAGTACCTAAGTCTGAGTCTGTCAACAAGAGAGAGCTGGGTTAACCTCAGGCTTTCGGCTGACAGCTTGACGTTCGGAAGGAGGACGGCTCAGAGCGGCTCGAAGACGAGGATTTGAGGAAGCAAAGTGTGTGCAAAGCTGGGCGAGGATGAGCTCTGCGAGGGATCCATCCCGGGGGGCCGCCAGAGGGATCCATCGGGGCGCCGGCGGGCCAGGAGCCCTTGGGCCAGCCTCTGCCCGGCAGGAGGGCTCCTGGGATGTCCGGGCTGCTCTGGGGTGCCTCGCTTTGTGTGGGGCTCTGAGACTGTCTGGGAGGAAAAACGGGGCAAGGGCACGCTGTTCTCTGGGGTCCCCCTGGGCTCAAAAGGGGGGGGGGGGGCACAGGCCCTGCCCCCTTTGTTCTGTTGCTGTTGGCCTGAGAAACGTCCAGATGTAAACAGTGTGTAACCAGGGGTTACACACACACGGCACATGCAAATCTGAGGTCACTTGGGCCCGGCGGAGGCGCGAGGAAAAGGGGT
>NW_004567127.1:854190-862507 GCF_000260355.1 Condylura cristata | reverse complement strand
CCCCCCCCCCGCCCTCGCAGGCTCTGACCATGGATTCCTGGTTGCCTGCCTCTTGCATCACGGCCAAGGCTCCTTGCGTTTTGGTGAGGGTGGGCCGCCGCCTTCCCTAGAGGCCGGGGAGTGAGTAATTCCCCTCCCAGACCGAATCTGTGGTGCAACCACCCAGCTGCTGTTGGGGCAGGAGGCGTCTGGAGACAGGTGTAAGCAGACGGCAGGGCTGTGCTCCCACGAGCGTCATGTCGCTCAAGTTTTCATTTCCTATCATTTCAGCATGTCATGGTATTTTTTTCCCACAAAAATGCACTTTTCAACCCCAGCTCATGGTAGCTCGTGGCAACGCTGGCGGTCGTCGACTGGCCCCCCCCCCGAGACTTTTCCATCCAGCTGGTGGCTCTGTCCGGCCACAGAAGGGCCCGCCTTTGTCCCCTCTGGGCTTCAGAACACAGCTGGAGAATCTTCTAGTCCACTACCCGTCTGCGATGCTGGTTTTCAGTGGCTTCTCCTGGGAACCCAACCACCCGGGAAGGGCGAGCGGGGCAGCCGGGGGCTCGTCCCGAAGCTCCTCGCCCGGCAGGCTGCGAGGCGCAGCTTGTTCTCTTGCTCTCTTGCGAGCCCCGCAGAGTGACAGGAGACAGCAGTTACACCCAGCTCACAGGGAGACGAGTGTAGGCCCGCGGCTCCGCTCTCGCGTTCCCCTTGGTGGCCCTCACCTCCAATCCCGGGGGGCCCCTCGCCTTGTTCTCAATTTCCTCAAAACACCACAGTGATCCAGACTTGGCTTTAAGAGTTCTTGTTTTCAAATGCAATTCAATACTTTCAGCATTTTGGAAAAATTATCTTGTTTTTCGACCCAGAATTTCAACAAATTATCTTTTTAAATGTATTCAGTATTTTGGGTTTTTTAAAGACGTATGTATGGGCCTCCCCAGTAGTGCAGTGGGTTAAAATGCAGCACTGTGAAGTTATAGAAGCCGCTGCTGCAGCACGAGTTCGATCCCCAGCCAGGGAGTGACCCACAGGGCGCAGCAGAGCCTGCCTGACCCGTCTGCTGGGCCCCTTACAGCAGCGGATTTCAGTTCATCCGCCTGTGCTGCTCCCCACTGTCTTTGGTGAATTCTCACACCCCCTGCACCCCTGGCCTGTACCCCAGTTGTGTGTGCATAAGTACACCTTTTGTATTTCTTTAATTATTTATGCATGCAGACAGCACTGGGGTACAGGCCAGAAGTGCAGGGGGTGAGATGATCCACCGGGACAGAGTGGGGAGCAGAACAGGCGGATCCACTGACATCCACTGCTGAGGGGAGCCGTGGGGAGACAGGAGAGGTCAGGCGGTTACTCCCTGGCTGGGGGTGGAGCCCAGGCAGAGGATGACTGGTGATAGTGCAGAGACTCAATGCCTTGGCCACCAGGGAGGCCAGTCAGGTGTATTCAGCATTTAAACAGTGTGACCTTTAAGGTACACTGTCATGGAAACAGGCTTATGTGGTGACTGAATGGTCCCTTAAAGTTTGGTCCTTTACACACTGTACTTAAAAAGCAATGCAGTCTTTTTTAAAAAGAGATTTTATTTATTTATGCATACAAGACCTGAGGTACAGGCCATAGGCGTGACAGGGGGTGGGGGTGGGGGCAGTGAGAGGGCTCCCCAGAGACAGAGCGGGGATCAGCACAGGCGGATCCATTGAAATCCACACTGAGGGGGCTGCGGGGAGACAGAAGTCTGCGGCGCCCTGGGGTCCCTCCCTGGCTGGGGGTCGAGCTGCCGCTGCAGCGGCTGCAGTCGCTTCATAGTGCTGCACTGGAACAGGGAGGCCCACAACCAAGTCTTCTTCCGGATCACCTATGGAATGTTCGCTCTGCATTAGATGTTTCCTCATACACCCTCCATGGCCGCCAGTGATGGGAAAGGGGTACACACGTCGCTGTCCTGACTGAGAAAAGGGATTGTTCCTCAAAGAAGAAAACAAGCCACCTCATTTCAAAACACACAGACAGGCCTCTTTCGACACGAAAGTCGTTTCCTTCTTTCTGTTTCTCTACACTGCCTCAGGTTTCTGAGAAAGGAAAATATGGTCGTCACCGCCCACAACCTCACCCTCCAGTTTTCTTTTCTTTTTTTTTAATGACTGAGAGAGTTAGGAGTCTTCTGCTCAAGCCCATCTGTAAGAACCCAAACTTTGTCAAAGGGAGACCAAAGTCCTTCCCTAGGTGGGCTGCGGGGGCCTCACTCAGCGCTGGCTTTCAGGGTCTAAGGAAAAAACAAACTGTCCTCAGGAAATGTCAGTAACAAAGCAGTGAGGGACAGCTGCGCCCTCCAGGAGCCCAGCTGTCTCCTCCACAGCCCGCCCTCCATCTCCTCAGGCCAGGAGGTGGGTGGGGAGCTGTCCAGGCAACCCCGGCAAGGAGGTGTGGGCCTGTGGGCCGAGGAGAAACCCAGGACTCAAATGCACAGGAAGCCACATTTCTGGGAAAGCCACCTCCTGCTCTCGACACCTGGCCGCCTGCAGATAGACAGCCCAGCGGGGGCAGGGAGGCGAGGACCTCTCCAAACCAGCGGACATGGAAGCGAGCCTTGCTAGGCCTGGTCTTTCGCTAGGGTGTAAGTGGGACCCTCCGCTCGCTCACCATGAGCCGACAGCCCAACCCGAGTCCCGCGCGGCTCTGGCGCTCTCCCAGCACACCTTGTCCCAGGCGCCCTGGAATAAACACACATGTGACTGCAGGAGGGTGGGCAGAAACCCAAGCGGTGGCGAAGTTCTGAATGGAATGCAGCTCCGGCCAGTCGGGGCGCGAGGCCTCTGGCAGGCTGCGGACTTGCACAGAGAAGCCAAAACAATGAGCTCACGGGCAAGAATGCGGCCGTGGGCAGCCAGCGCTGGCCTTCAGCACCAGGCTGGGAATAGCTGTGACCGCAGCTCCCACGGGAACAGGATTAGGAGGAGTGGGAGCAGCCATTCAGCATCACAGGGCCCAGTTATGTAACTTTTGGGGGCTGTCACTCTTTAAAAAAGACGGGGGCACTGTGAAGCTGTCAGCAGAGGGACCCCCGGGCACAGCAGACCTCTCCTCTCTCGCTGCTGCCCTCAGCAGTGTGCTTCAGCAATCTGCCCGTTCTGCTCCCCACTCTCTCTGATGAAGCCTCTCACCCCCATACCTCCGGCCTATACCCCAGTTAATTGTGTATATAAATATTGAAAAATGACAAAAAGCAGAGGCCTCAAAACGGCCCTTCCCTGGCCCATGGCCTGGAGGGTGAAGCCCAGCTCCCAGAGCCCTCAGGCAGGCCTGAGAAGCCCTCCTCCCCCAGACCCACCCGGGGCACTTTACCCCCCAAATACACAACCCCCAAGCGGGCGGATGAGGGCAGAGACTTTTCTCCCCTACCACAATTTCCCAATGTTTTTATGTAGGGCCGAGGGGAGAAACGGGAGAGGCTGTAGTCACTATGTAAACGGGAAGGCAGGCAGGGGAGACAAAAAATCACCTACAAATCTCCCTTCACACCTCCACCTCGAGGTTTTCTTCTCCAGCTCCGAGCTTTTGTGCATGTTTGTTCCCTACTCGTTCTTCAAGACCCACCTCGAAGCTCTCCTGGACGCGCTCACCACCTTCTTCCTGCCACCCCGCCTCTGGGGCTGAGAGTCCTGCTCCTAAGGATGGCTGTCCATGACTTTCACTGACAGCAACAGCTCTAACCTTCTGCCAGGACTTCCCTGTGCTACAGCTTTAGCTTTATCAGGGACTTCTCAGCACCTGCGCCCCAAGAGCAAGGACCTTCCTCACAGAACCACAGCAACACAGCCCGCGCCCTGGCCGACTTCCTCCTCGGGAACCAGCAGCTCCCCCGCACTGCCGCCAGCTTTGACTTTCCCAGTCTCCCCAACCTGACTCCAGGGCACCCCTGGACTCCTGCACCCGCCAGCCAAGCTGCTCGGTGGCCCTGTCGTGGCGCACAGCTGAGAGGCCCAGAGCACACCTGGCTGCCAGAGCTGTCCCATGTGCCAGCTTACGGCAGGAGGCATTCTTACTCAGGTAATCCCTGAAGAGCGAGGGCTAAGTGGACATGGAAGCCCCGGCAGGGAGGAGCCGTGCCAATGGGTGTTTGAAGAGGTACAACCCGTTTCTGACCAACAGGACAATTCTAAGCAGGCTGGGAAAGGAACAGGAAGAGAAAGATGTAGTTTGAGAAAAAGGGCTTGTCACATGGTCTTTTTTTTTAAACCTCAAAAGAACCTTTGGTGAAGAACACTGAAATTCCAGAGAAATGTGTCAGTCGGCCTGAGGCAGACCCCAGCCCCCACCTCTCCACATGCTTCACATAACTGAGATAACACCAATTTCAAAACCAAAGGAGGTCAGAGTTTCCAATCCTGAATGGATGGGCCTTTGATCAGTGTGGGAAGGCCCAAGAGTTTTGCAATCCTGAAACAGGGGC
The DNA here is from genome assembly GCF_000260355.1 of Condylura cristata. Lineage (NCBI taxonomy): Eukaryota > Metazoa > Chordata > Mammalia > Eulipotyphla > Talpidae > Condylura > Condylura cristata. The sequence continues at coordinate 858,069 of NW_004567127.1, read as the reverse complement.
GCCAGAACAGAACTCACAATGGGCTCACCCTGGCATCGACGGCCAGGCCCAGGCCAGGCCCAGGCCAGGACCCGGGCATCTGGCTGGAGCCACAACCCATACCAGTTGCATGAATTATTTCACTTTCCGTAAGAGCCTCCAGCTGTCACAAATGCTGGATTCTCCCGAAGCCAACAGTATGAAGCAAGCAAGAGCTGCACTCAAAGTCAAAACAGGAACTGAAAGTCTCGTTTTCTCAAACGAAGGGGATCAGTTTTGGTTCTAGCAACCAGCTGACCGGCTTTCAAAATGGCAAGCTAAGGCGCCCTGCCCGATTCCGGCACAGCCCGAGTGGGCGCCGCCCCCAGGCGGCTCGGAGTGGCTCGGGGTCCAACTCCGTTCAGTCAGCTGTTTCTGCAATGTAAAAAGCTGCGCCTCCAGGTAGCTTCCAGGCCTTTCCCAGCTGCTGCCGGGCAGCAGCAGGGGCTGCAGTTGGCCCACTCGGAGCTCAGGGACTGAAGCCAATATGCAAATCCACTTGAGCATTTTCCTGGTGCGTCCAGGCCCTGTTCATGTAGCTAAAAATACCGGGTCGTTTTCTAAAATTGGCTGATGCAGAAGATTCCTTTTGGGGAGAAGGAAAAGTACTAAGACATCAATGCCAAAACTTTACCAAAACTTCAATTCTGACTGCGCCATCTCAAAAGGTTTAAGATGAAGAATTGGGAGGGGGGGGGGGAGTGAAGTCTCTTAGAACTACAGGAAACACTTGGCTGAAAGGAAAACCAGATTTGGACTTCTAAGCCTGACGTGCAGCAGTCGCCACTCGTCTCAATGAGGTTACTCTGAGGGAGGCAGATCACCTTCACGGGGCCTCGCGCCTCGCCTATGCTGCCTGGCTCAGCGGCTTCCCCAGGCTAGCAGGCGAGGAGGCAGGCAGGCCACAGGAGAAAACACCCATACCACACCTTGCATTTGAACAGAAGGTTTATTATTTTCTCAGGGAAACACTGCATTTCACAGCCCACATTAACCTGCCTTCGGTCCCAAGCCTTCCCGGCACAGCTGCGGACTGGCTGTGCAGCCTGAACCCCGAGAACGCACCGCCCCACTCCAACTGCACGACTCGCCGAGCGGCACAGGACTGGCGTGGCCGCGCAGCCTGGTCCGGCCCGGCCGCAGACACTTGCCTCAGCTCCCCTCAGACCACCCCTCCCTCTTCCCAGAGCACTTCAGCCCCCGAACCATCACCACCCCAACACAATGTTTCAGCAAAAGCCTCACCTACACCTCCAGTCATACCTAATGTTGGGGAGTGGGCCCCCAACTCCACCAGCTGTGACATGTGCACATATTTCCACAACTGGGCAGGGGTACACAGGCCTTAAGTCACCACAGGTCTTGAGAACAGAAACTACATAAAGTGCTTGTAGGTAGAGACACGTGATGTAAGTGGTTTATGAGTTAGATTACCTAGGGCTGGGAGGCGGGCGGGGCGCTTCCCCATTACATTCTAGGCGTTTAACTTGGCCTTTTATTTGGAGTCCAGACTAAAGGTCGTTTCTGAAGCTTTTAGTTTACTAGTAGCTTTTATGTAACTCTTTTGAGACTTAATTTTATACAAAGTGGGCTCCATTAACATTCAAATGCAAAGGAATATAGAGAAAAATCACAAGATTGTTTTCCTCCCTGCAAATTCCACAGGGACTTTTTTCTAAGTTAACTACAGACAAACCAGTAAGGTGCCTTGAAGGACTCCTCCCACTCACAAATGCCACCCAGCCCAAGATGAAACCTGGGGGAGCATGGCCTGGGGAAGGGGGGGGTAACTCAGGTTACTAGTAGAGAATTCTACAGACAGAACTCAGGCATGGCCAAGTTCAGATGGAGAGAAAAGTCTGTCCAGGGAGCACAATGAGCAGCCAACATTCAAATCAAGGATAAGGTGAAGTCTTGATCAAATCTGAAACCCAGAGATGCCAGTGCAGTAACTTGAAAACAAAGTTTGGGAACAGTAATAGAAATGAAAAGTATGCATTTGTTTTATTGATCAACTAGGCTTAGGCCTGTGCTTGACAAGCAAGCCTAACAATAGCACCATGGGTAGACTCTAGCCTGCTCTTCTAAGACATCATTTTACATTTATTATGCAAACAAGGGATCAAATGTCTCATCCATCTGATGTGATCTTTTTATACACACTAAGACGACCCATTTGGAACAGCTGAAAACTTTTCAGTAAAAGCCTTGAAGATGAGCTCATGAACTCAATTTAAATTTTACCAGTTCAATTTGGTCAAGTGAAAACACTCACGTGTTAAGTAGCTGCCCATTTTGAAGTCATCACCCTGTGGTGCACTCCCCTCACCAAAACACAAACCCTTAGAACTTCACCTTGACTTACTGAAAACGTACATGTAACAAAGTGAAAGGACTAATTCCACTCAACTCTAGATTTTTTTAAAAAACCCTATCTAAGGAATACTTACCAAAACCAGACCAGAAAATTAAAGCCTGCATAGTTATCAGTTGTTCCACTACAACCAAACTGCATACAATTGACAACGTTCAGAATAGAAAAGCTCTAAGAAATAGGTTTCTAACGAAGCTGTAAATTTCAAAAGGGTATGAAAAAACATGTAAGTCTGAGACTCCGGTTTACATTTCAAAGAAATATACTTTTCTGTAAAAATATATACAATTTTTACAGACACACATTTACAAGTTGTTTCAAAATTGAGGATATTCCACATTTTAACTGCAATCATTGAACCTTAAGTCAAGTATTCTCGGCCATCACTAGGCTAATAAACTAAACCACTCAAACCAAACCAAAGGTACAAACCCCGAACGCTCGGACTTTCTATTCAGTCAGGACACCGGGAGAGCGTTTCAGACAACAGCTTTCCCGCACTCCTGGGCAGTGCCGAGGCTCTGGTCATAGTTCTGTTACTGTAGCTTAAATGCACCAATGACTGGTCTTAAAACACCCCCTTCCCCATACAGGAAGTGAATACTCCCGGGGCTCCTCTACTGAACTATGACCAGCCTGGCTACCGGCCACTCCCCTGTGCTAGACAAGGAAATTGCGTTTCTCCACCCTACCATCTTCACTAAATATCAAGTCCTCCCTCGGCCGCATTCCAACAGCTTGCCCATTTTAAACTAACTTTGCTCCTTGCAGACAGTGACTCTCCAAGGGGACATTCCCAAGCATTTATTCCTGTTATCCACAATGCCCTGGCCACTTGCTTTTCTACGCTGTAGAGCAGAACTCTTGGAGGGAACAGCCTGGGCAGCTGAAGTCCAACTTCATAAATATACTTTTTCACAGCAGTTGTTATGTGGTCTTGGTGGCTAGAGTTGGTTAAGAGTCAATTATTGCACTTAAAGGCTATCTTATTAGATAGGCCAAACCCGCTCCGACTCCAGCAACACCTGCAAAAGCCAGCAGCACGTTTCGGATGCCACCTTCTAGGTCCTCTACGTGGAAGAAATCCACAAACCCATCCTAGAAAACAGAACAAAAAAAGTCACTTTCAAGTACGGATTTCGACAGGCTTGCAAAAGCTACATTTAGCGAACACTCACGAAGGGATTCTCCATCCCCCCCAAACTCAAGGTACCACTTGGCCGCAAGACACACATCCCACCCAGAAGCGGGGGCGTCACAGCAGCACCGTAACTCTGAGCCTCGGGCCCCAGGGCTTCGCACCGCAACCCAGCAGAACCCCGTTCCTCAGCGTGGCTCCCCACCCCCTCCCCTAACCAGAACCATCTGGCTCCAGGTGGAACGCGCAAGCCCCACCCGTCTGTCCCGAGGCGGGAGGGGGAGCGCGCACCACGTGCTCTACCACCCCCCAGCGACCCTCGCGTCCCCACAACTGGAGCACAGCCACG
>NW_004567127.1:850118-852545 GCF_000260355.1 Condylura cristata | reverse complement strand
CTCGAGGGGGAGACACTCGGAGTTGAGGGGGGGCGCCCTGGGGGGGACGGCGGCCGAGAGGGGGCAGCCGCCCTGGGGGCGCCCGGCGCCGGGCACCGGTCTCCCGTGGGGCGACTTGCCCAGGGTGCCGCGCCCACCGCTTCCCGCCCTCCTCCCTCCCTCCGTCCGAGCCCCGGTCTCTTCCGAGGAAAAGCCTCGCCCCAATAGCCCCCTGAGGCGCCCCCCCACTTGATTCAGTACAGGCCCATTTGACTCTAGGGTGTCTCCCGGGACCAGGGCCCAGTGGGCGCCCCGTCTGGCAGCCGCCGTGAGGGGGAAGGCTGGCACCCCGGGCGGTGGGCTGGAGAGGTGCCGCCCCTCCCCAGCCGCGGGCACCATCAGTGTCTGCTTGGGCCATTCCCATCGCCATGTAAATTTGCTGTTTTCTCTCACGTCTTTGAAAGGTTTTTTCCTAGAACCTAAACTCTTTGAGCTACCCCATTTAAGCAAAAATGTCAGCCTCCGTACCCCTCTCCTGAAGCCGCTCATCCAGCTTCCATTCCCACCACCCTGCTGAAACCTGTATCTTACAATTCTAGGCCAGGTCACCGGTGACCTCTGCACGGCTTGGGGCCAGGAGTCCCGTTGCCCTCTGCGTTTTACTTGAGCTCCCAGCGCTGCTTCATATGGTTAATGGGCTAATCGGTTAATCGGCTAATCGCTCCCTTCTTGAAACTCTTTCTTCACGAGTCTCTTAAGGCAACATACTCAACACTGTGGGTGCGCTTGGGTTTTATTCACCCCCTCACGGGCGCTGCTTGATAAAGACACCCGCTCCCCTTTGTCGTCCAGCACCTCTGAACGATGCTGAACGATGCTGAAAGCCGGACTCGGCCTGAGTGATACACAGGCTAGAAAGGTGGAGTGTAGTCTTAATGTTGACAGGTTTTTTGCAAGATTTATTTTTATTTATTTATACATATAAGAACTGGGGTGCAGGCCAGAGATGCAGAGAGTGAGAGATTCTCCAGAGGCAAGAGTGGGGAGCAGAACAGGTGGATCCACTGCTGAGGGGAGCAGAGGGGAGACAGGAGAGGTCGGCTGCGCCCTGGGGTCACTCCTTGGGGTGGGGGTGGGGGGATGGATCTCAGGCAGCAGTGGCTACAGAGAGCTTTCCAAGCTCAGACTAACCCCTGAGCCCGGGAGGCCCCTGATTATTAGCCAGAGCTTGAAAGGCCACACAAAGAACTTTGATCTTTTCTGGGCAGGTGGACCAGCGAGTAGGAGTGCACCTTGCTCCGGGCTCATTTAGACTCGTGACTCTACTTGCTTTGGAGTCTTAGAATGAATGGACTGATGGAGATGGGATTGGGAGCACAGCAATAAATTAGGGTGTCACTGCTTTTCCATGGGCCAGTTAATGGTGACCTGGCCCCAGGTGGTAGAGGAGATGGAGAAGATGCAAGAGAAACAATGTGGAGGCGGAGTCTGTGGGGCTTGATTCTGAGGATGACAGGACAGAGTGACTGTGGCATCAGGCAGGCGTCCTGTCGCACAAGGGCCCTGGTAGACCACCGTCCAGACACAAGGACAGCCCCAGCGGAAGTGTGTGCAGGCTAGAGCAGGCGTCGGCGTGTCCCAGCGTGTCTGATCGTCAGCACGTTCGTCAGCACATCTTGGGGGTGGTTCCCTTCTGACTTCCGGTCTCAACCAGCCAGAGGGACTTCTGATCTGTGCACACTCAGGTCACTGTCCTGCCCACAGTCCTGCAGCTTAAAAGGAAGTGCCAGTTGACTTCCTGGCTGTCATCTGAGTAGACAGATATTGAATTCTTGCAAACTTCCCCAAACTGTGAGCACATTTCCTTCTCAAACTGAGCTCTGTTTCAGTGGATCTATTTACATGATTTATTTTTTTTAAGATTTATTTATGTATACACACAAGACTCAGGGTGCAGGCCAGAGGTGTGGGGGCTAGAGCGGCCGGTGCGGTGAGAGGACTCCTTAGAGACAGAGCTGGGAGCAGAACAGGCAGATCTGCTGACATACACCACTGAGGGAGCCATGGGGAGAGGAGGGGTCTGCTGTGCCCTGGGGTCACCCCCTGGCTAGAGGAACTTTGTTGCCACTTTGCAGCAGGGACACAACAGTCATGAGCCAGTGACAGAACAGTCATGAGTAGGTGACACAACAGTCGTGAGCTAGTTTGCAAATCAAGACTGCTACTAGAACAGAAGTTCTTGTGCCACTTATCGGAAACGCACAGGCTAGTTAGACTGGTCATTGGACAGTGGTGGGGAGTAGGCTCTGTGGGGGAGGGTAGAGTGGGGGACAAAGTTTTACGGGTGACAGGGGCCTCCCTGGTGGTATAAGGGGTTGAGTCTCAGCACTATGAAGCTTTCCACAGCCCCTGCGGTACCAGTTCCATCCCCGGCCAGCAAGTGACCCC
>NW_004567127.1:847786-850018 GCF_000260355.1 Condylura cristata | reverse complement strand
GCACAGCAGACTCTCCTGTCTCCCCGCTGCCCCCTTAGCAGTGGCTTTCAGTCCACCCACCGTTCTGCTCCCCATCTGTCCCTGGTGAAGCCTCTCACTCCCCACCTCTGACCTGCAGCCCAATTCTTGTGTGCATAAATAAAACTAAAAATCTTTTTAAAAATTAAGTTTTATGAGTGACAGGGAAAGGGACATCTTGACCATACATGAAGAGACATTTGCATCAACAAAATATGATGTTATCACAGGCAGAGTGATCCTGAGACCACCATCAACAGTCACACAGTGGTGGAGGCGCGCCCAAGCCTGGGCGTGATACGGCTGCACTGCGCTGCTGGGATTGCAGCAAGTAGGGGCAGCTGCGGCGAGTGTCCAGCTAGTGGCCGGCCCATAGGGACCACAGCGCTGCAGGGGCTGCCAGTAGGCTGACAGAGCTGAGGCATCACCCTGCGCCACCACCGAGGCCTGATTTCCTTTACACTGGATGATGAGGTGTCTCAGCTTTTGGGCTGTCTGCATACTGAGCGGGCCATTATTTTCTAGATGACCAGTGCATGATGTTTTAAAATCATGTCTGGATAAAAGAGCCGTTGAAATTGCAAGCTGGGGGCCCTCCCTGGGGGCGCAGCGGGTGAAAGCACAGCACTGAGAAGCTAAAGCCGCTTCAGCATGAGTTCGATCCCCGGCAGGGAGCTGACCCACAGGGCGCGGCAGACCTCTCAGGTCTCTCCACTGCTCCCCTCAGCAGTGGACTTCCTCTATCTGCCTGTCCTGCTCCCCACTCTGTCTCTGGGGAGTCCTCTCACTGCCCCTGCACCTCTGGCCTGTCCCCCAGTTCTGTCTGCACAAAAAAATAAATCTTTAAAAAAAAAGACATTGCAAGCTGGGTGGATGGGCTTCATTGCAACAGGTCACAGGTAATTCACTGGCTGTGCTTTGGCATTCTAGTGCCAGGTAACCTTGCCGACAGGGGCGACTGTGGCTGGTGTGCTGTGGGGGAGAAGATTCCCAGTGACCAGAAAAGGATACTAAAATGCCTCTCTTTTTTTCCACTTACTTACATAGCAGGATACCAGACACTCCCACAGATGAAATGTATGTACAAGATTAAATCTAAAACCACGTTGGCTCCCCCTCCCCCCATGGACTTTATTTTAATACCGGCCAGTCACTTAGCTTGAGAGCGATTTCACATTTATCAGCGTGTCTGTGTGGAAGAAAAAAAATATCATTTTCCCTGTATCCTTTCTGAGTCTACTGAGATACCCCCGATAAATACAGATTCACAGGTTGAGGTTTGATAATGTGTACTGGGGGGGAGGGGGAGAGAAACAGCAACTCTCATGGTCTAAACTGCATCCAAGTAACATTTCCAGCTAGAGACAAAGATGTTGGGGGTAGGGAGGCCATGGTGGGGAGCCTCCAGGAAAGGCATAGTAAACAAGGGTATGGTTGTTGTGCTGACAGAAACTGCAGCTTCTCTGTAGATAAGAGTTTCTAGATCTTGGGCCTGAGGGAGGCACCCTTCAAAATGGTTTCCCTTACAAATGTAAATATCTCCTACAAAAGGGTAACTTCTCTGTGGGAGAACATTTCAGATTGTCTGCACCTTGAAAACCATGAGCCTGGAATAAGCTTGATGCCAGAGAGGGTTATTTTGTCTTTCCGTCCCACCTTTGAAACTTCGAGTGAGAAGTTTCACAATCCAGAAACTGAGTCCATAGTTTGCTCAATTACTCCGCAGAGCCAGTATCTGAGGCTTGAAAATAGGTCAGCGAGTGAAACAGTTGTTTCCTTTCAGGAGGAAGTCTCGCAGCTGGGAAGCTGGTTTTAATTAAGGCAAATATTAAGAGATCCATAAATCTATAAAACAATGACTGTATTCTCTTGGAAAACATGTCACAATAACCTGCAGTTGGTTTAAAAGTTACTTTACAGTGGATTCACATGTTTAAAGTCTCTTCTTTCTAGTATGGTAAAAAATGGGTAGACATAGCCCGCATAAACCGAGTCTTTCGGGTTCACAGTAATTCTTAAGAATATAGGTGGGGGCCTCCCTGGTGGCCCAATGGGTTAAAGCCCAGGGCTGTGAGCAGACCCGCACCGGCCCGCTGCGCCCCTCAGCAGTGTACTCTTCAGTCGGCCTGTTCTGCTCCCCACTCTCTCTGGTGAGTCCTCTCACTGCCCCTGCACCTCTGGCCTGTACCCCAGTTCTGTATGCATAAATAAATA
>NW_004567127.1:837209-847105 GCF_000260355.1 Condylura cristata | reverse complement strand
CTTATAAAAAAGAACTTCAGGACCGAGGTGACAGAGTGGCCAGGGCGGGGCTGTTGTCTCAGGGCCACGAGAGAGGTCGCACCGGGACGGCAGCAGAGGGACCGTCCGCTGGGAATCTCTCAGGCCGCAGGCGCCGTGGGGCGGCCCCCGTGGGGCGGCCTGTGGCCTCTGGGAGGCCTGCGGCGGGGACAGGCCTCAGTGGTCCTGGCACTGCAGAGGCGCCCACCTCCCTGTGGAAACTCCTCCAGAAAGGTGGGGATCCGGTTCACGCCCCGCCCCCTCCCGGGCCTGGCCCATTATACTCCTGCTGTGAGCGGAACCATCCGGTATTTTTCTTTCTCTTTCTGGTTATCTCGCTAAGCATGATCTTTTCCAGCTCCACCCAAGTTGCTGCAAAGACATGTGTTTCTCTTTTTTGGTTGCTGAGTAATAGTCCATGGTATATATGTACCACATCTTTTTTTATCCAGTCGTCTACTTTTGGGCCTTTGGGCTGCTTCCATGTTTTTCCAATTGCGAATAAAACAGCAATAAACAGGGGGTGCAGGTATCTTTTTGAATCAGTGTTTTTGGTCTTTTGGGTAGATACCTAGGAGTGATCCCAGTTCACTTTACCTGAAAAGCAGCTAGTTCTCAAGGAACACGGTTTTCGCATTAGACTGGGACTTAGCCGCTTATACCTGAGTGACTCTGGTCAGCTAGTCTGAACTTCTGCCGGTGCCCAGGACTGTAAACTCCTAAGCTGGTCATATGCAGATTGAAAGGCTAATGAGAGAGGCCCAGTCCTTCCCTGGGAGTTAGCCCTGGGCGAGTGACAGCCATCACCATGTTATACTATGGAAGTGATAATATCAACAACTCTGAGGCATAAATAGTACAGTATCGGCCCTATTCCTACAGCAAAGAAAAATTAAGCATAGATTTGGGAGCTTTGCTTCCATTTTTTTTTTAGATTTATTGATGTACAGAAGAACTGGGGTGCAGGCCAGAGTTGGGAGGTTTGAGAGGACTCCCCAGAGACGAAGTGGGGATCCACTGAAACCCCCGCGGAGGGGGCCACGGGGTGACAGGAGAGTCCACTGTGCCCCGTGGGCACTCCCTGGCCTGGCAGCAGTGGCTGGAGAGAACTTGACGGCGCTGAGAGGCAGCTGAGAGGCAGCCCCTGCCACCACGCAGGTCCTGAGGCCTGATTCAGAGCCTAGCTGGCGCGAGACAGGAGGACCGAGGAGAACGAGGAAGACCAGTGTTTCAGGAGCAGACAGAAAAAGGTGTCATCAAAGAAGAGTTTCCTTAGAAATAAACCTCATCGTGTCGTTGCTTGTCAGGGTCGCCCCGACAAAATACCACAGACGGGGTGTTCAATCTTCAAAGCTGATGTCCTCCGTCGGGCCTGGGAGGCTGAGGCCCAGAAGCAGGCACTGGCTGGGAGATGCTCAGGCCGCAGCCTGCGCCCTCTGCAGGGGCGTCCTCCTGGCCAGCACCCCATGGACAGTGACCCAGGCCTCTGGGAGGACTTGTCAGCGGGAGGTGCCAGACCTGGGGCTCAGCTGTAGTGGTGGGGGAGGGCGCTGGGGGTGGGGGGAGGGGGCCCCTCAGGACATCTCAGGGCCCTTTACTTTCCCACCAGCACAGAGGACAACTGCCTGTGATTTTTATCTTTTCATACTTTTAAAGGTTTTGTAGGAAGGGGCTAGACGACCTTGCGGCGACCTTGAGCCCGCGGACACAGTGGGCAGAAAGAGCTGTTTTGCCAGGGAGCGAGAGGGCCGCTACAAAGTTGATCTTCGGCAAGCGAGGGCGGAGGGCTTCCTCCGGGCAGCTATTGTTGCCTTAATCACCTCTAGGGCGTGACCAGGTTGGTTTGTAGGGAGGGGGATTCCACAATGGGCTCCATCTCCCTAGCCCAGCGGGGGCCCCCAGCGCCCGCAGACGCTCTCCAGCCGGGAGCCTGGGGGTGTTTATTTTCCATCGCTGCTTTAACAAGGCTTTTGCCCGCATCCCTGCTTGTGGCCTCGTGACTCCCAGCGCAGTACTCTCAGCCTCCATCAAATCCCCCACCATATCCGGCCCAAAAACTTTCGGGGAGCTGAAGGGCAGCTTCACCTGGAGGGGCGCAGGGGCAGCCCCTGGGCCACAGTGCTGCAGATTGGGGGCCAGCCGGGAGGGGCTGGGGCGAGGCCCCCAGCTGCCGCCCAGGCCTTGGGCGAGGCCGGGTCCTCGGTTCCCTGTGGCCAGGGGTCAGCAGAGCCCCCTCCCAGCAGCTCTCCCCGAGGCCGTTTGCGGAGACGGGGAGGCCGGGTGACATTTTCCAGGGCAGGTTTGTCAGGACACAGGGGCCCAGGAGCTGCCAGCCTCCTGTGTTTCATTAATTATTTTCCTTAGAGGTTTATTTGTGCAGACAGAACTGGGGTGCGGGCCAGAGGGGCAGGGGCCGTGAGAGGACTCCCCAGAGACAGCGGGGAGCAGGACAGGCGGATCCCCTGAAACCCACCGCTGACGCAGCGGAGAGACTGGAGTCTGCGCGCCCGGGGCCCTCCCTGGCCGGTGGAGCTCAGGCGCGTGGCTGGGGCAGCCTCGTGGGCCGCTCTGACCTGGCCGGGCAGGGAGGGCCACGCGGGCAGGGAGGGCCACGGCCCACTCCGTAGGCCTGTTCTCACTGCGCTGCCTCTGGCCCACGGCCCATGTGCTGCGCGACAGCCTCACTCAAGCTGAGCAGCCTCCCGCCGCGGTGACTTGCTCATTCTCATCTACGGGATTTTTGTTCCTGTTTCTCGAGTTTCGCAACTTCTCTATGTAAACTCCTATCTGAAGCAGAGTTCTATGAATTTTTTGAGGTCTGAATGGAACATGCATTTCTCCAGAGAGGCTGTTTGTCTCTCTCAAGAGCCTGGGGAGACGGCCAGTCCGCCACTGCTTTACAATAACTCTAGGCTCGAGCCTGATTGCTGGTGGGGGAGAGGTGAGTTTAGGCCGCAAACCCAGAGAGGAAAGCCTGTGAATTCCCAGGAGCGTGGCCCTGAGTCAGCGCGGAGATCAGCTGGGGAAATTTCCTTGCTGCTCTCTCTTCCAGGGTGGTTATTTTCTGGTTTGCCCTTTCACGGCGCGGAACTCACCGAGTCCCAGCCTCGCTCGCTCGGGGGATTCCAGCTGCCCTGCAGGGCCTGCTGCCCCAAGCTGCCGCCTGGGCGCGTGGTCCCAGCAGAGACCAGCGCGGCCCGACTGGCGCTCCCGGTTTGTTTGGGCCCCTTGGCGAAGGCCTGCGCCTCCCGTGTCCCTGTGTCTGGGGCTTGGGCCTCAGGTGGCCGCTGCTCTCCCAGCTCCTAGCCCCGGGCCTGGTCACAGGAAGGGGCTGGAGTATCCAGTCAGCATGGAGGGAAGAGGAAAACTGAGGCGGCCCCAGAAAGGCCAGAGAATACCAAGAGTGGAGATAAGGACTGAAGTTGGCCTGGCGTGAGCGCACAGCGGAGAACAGATTTAATGAATTAGGCAAAAGCTGATTTCACTGGGTTAGAGCCAGTAGAAATCGAAAACTTCCTTTCTAAAGAATCTGAATGAAAAAGCAGAAGGGTCACTGGGTTGAAGCCATTTTTTAGAATGAGGATTCAAACACACTTGTAGGATGAGGAAGATGACCTCGATCTCGCAGAGGGACAATGACGCCAGAGAAGATAGTTGGTTACTCGGAACAGAGGTCAGGATAAAGCCCCTCTGGGGAACCCTCTGTTCTCGGCAGGCAGGAGGGGACTGCGGGCGCCCTCAGGGGTCAGGTTAGAGGTCAGGGCTGGGGAATTGGGCGTGTCTGTTTCCCTCTGAGGTGGGACGTCAGACTGTCCACCAGAGGCAGAGGCAGAGGCCGACTGGAAAGACACCCTCGAGGGGAGCAACTGTGGGAAACCCATCAGGTATCGGCTTCCTGTGGGACTGTCCAGTCACGGCTGGACGTTCCTGGCACCGGGCTGACGGGCAGTGAGCTGATGCTCTTCCATCAAGCACCAGCCGCAGGCCCTCCCTGGTGGCGCAGCGGGTTAAAGCGCAGCACTGAGAAGCTGAAGCCACCTCAGCGTGAGTTCGGTCCCCGCCCCGGAGGTGACCCACAGGGCGCGGCAGACCTCTCCTGACCCGCCCGCTGCCCCCCTCAGCAGTGGGCTTCATCAGTCAGCCTGTTCTGCTTCCCAATCTCTCGGGTGAATCCTCTTACCCCCTCACTGCACTTCTGGCCTGTACCCCAGTTCTGTATGCATAAATAAATAAGCAAACAAGCAACCAACCGGAAGGGCAGGAAACACCTTTATCCCCAATACCCAGAACAACCCTTGGCACTTGATAAATATTTCCTGAACAAATACACATAAAGATTAGATATACCTGGAACTGGAGAGTGGTGAGTCACTGGAACCAAAGAACAAAAGACAAAGGTAAACAAGGGCGTGGTCAAGCGTCATAGGTCACTGTCTGGGAGCCCACAGTGGACAGAGAGCAGCAAAGCCACAAAGATTCGGCCACGGACCTGCCATTGGCCCAGATAAGGTGACACAAAGTGAAGCATGAATGACAACTAACAAATCTTTAAAATCTGTGGATTCTAAGCTGGAGCAAGCCCACCCCGAGAGGAGCCGAAGGACTTCAGGGGAGTTGCAGTGTGCATGGTTTGCTGCTCAATTTCAACACTCTTCCTTTCGGCCTGAGACACGGGGTTCAGCCTCCCCGCACGAACTCTGAAGCAGGGCCTGCGGCTGCAGACTCCAGCTGCACAGGCTTCTGAAAAGCGTGTGAGCAATGGCCAGAATCCTGCTGACCGACACCGGAATACCCAACTGGAGTCTCTGGGACAGAAACCAGGCTTGGCCCGTGGGGGCCTCGCGGTGCCTGAGAAACAAACAGTTAAGCACGTTGACGACATCACGTCTGCGGGCGGTCGCCATCCTGGTGGAGGACAGAATCCCGCGGGTCTTCGCGGGCTAACGGAGGCCCCGCCTGCATGCGTCCATGTGAGGCCGCTACAGGAGACGGCAGTTGAATAGAGGACGGCGAGGGCCAGGCCCCTACCCCTCCACCGCGTGTCAAACACAGTACACACTCCACGCCGGGTCTTTTCATACTGGCAAACTTTTATTTTTTTAATGGATTTATTTATGTATGCATACAGTAACTGGGGTACAGGCCAGAGATGGGGGGCGAGAGGATTCCCAGAGACGGGGTGGGGAGCAGAAAGGGAGGATCCACTGAAATCTACTGCTGCGGGGAGCGGTGGGGAGACGGGAGCGGTCTGCTGCACCCTGTGGTCACTCCCTGGCCGGGATCGAACTCGCACGGGAGCGGCTGTGACTAGCGCGCAGTGCTAAGCTTTAACCCCCTGCGCCACCAGGGAGGGCCCAATACTCACAGTTTTTTTTTTTTTTTTAAAGATTTATTTATTTGTACATACAGAACTGGGGTACAGGCCAGAGACTCAGAGGCGGCGAGAGGCTTCACCAGAGAGCAGAACAGGCAGATCAATGAGTACACTGCTGAGGGAGCAGCGGGCGGGTCAGGAGGGGTCTGCCGCGCCCTGTGGTCACCTCTGGGGCAGGCGGGGATCGAACTCATGCGGAAGCGGCTTTATCTTCTCAGTGCTGGGCTGTAACCCGCTGCGCCCCCAGGGAGGGCCCGATACTCACAGTTTTAATACAGGTGAAGACTGGTGAATTCTAAGACAGTGGCGTCAGGACTGAATGATCACTTGCCAGGCGGCGGTGGAAAAGATCAACTCAGGAGTAATCAGTTCAAACTACGCGATCTCAAAGTTCCAACTAAACTAAGAGTCTTATTTTACAATCCATCGGTCTCATCACATTTACAAAACCTAACGCTGCGGTCTGTAGGGCTGTTTTGTCACGGCGCGTGTCAGCCGCCACAGGTATCAGTGCGTGGCAAGCGGACGGTGGTCGCAACTGGCTGGTGGCAGTCACGGGCCTGGAGAGTCCTCGCCAGAGTCCTCGCCGCAGCTCTCCGGCGGCTCAGTATCCCACAAGGCTGCACTAACAGAGCAAGCTCTGTTCTTCTGCCTCTGTACACTTCCCTTCGTGGAGGAGTCTTCCCTGCACAAGAGGGGGATTCTGGCACCTTCCTAATGACATTACTTGTAGGTAACAGCCTGAAACTCACTTTAAGTGAGTCAGACGTGTCTCAGCAACCATTCAGCCTTGCGCACCGCTGGGGCCTCCCGCCCCACACTGGGGGCCGTAGGGGCTGCCAGTGTCAGCCCAGGGGACGCGGGCCGCTTAGACTTGGGGGCACGCTTGGGGCCCCGTTAGCCGAGCCCCTGGGGAGCTTTCCAAGGGCAGCGTCAGCTTCCCTAGGGACGACGGGGCCCTTTTCTGGCCACTGCTCTCCCTTGCACGCCTGCTTCCGAGAACCCCATTTTCCAGGGAACGCGGTGGTCTCCCACCATGGCCCAAGAAGTTCTCTTAGGTTGGAACAGCCCAACTTGGGCCGCAGCGGCCAGCAGACTGGACTCTCGGGAGGGGGCTCTTCCTGCGCTGGGGGCCCGTTCCCCAGGACGCTGTGGTGGCCGCCTTTGCCCTGATCCCTCCACAGAGAGTCACAGTTACCCCGGCAAGTACCCCGGCTTCCTTGGTCCTTCGGGGGCCCCTCCTGGCGTGAGGCCCAAGCACGCCCCACCTCTTCTGGGGCTCTCGCAGCTCACCGCACACAGCACGCGGTCCCTGCGCGCCCCTCAGTCGCCTGTGTTTCTGTCTGGGCCCCCGTGGGAATGTTCCGCCCCGCCCACGGTGTAGCCCAGCTAAAAGCAACGTTTACAATCTCGGGGGGGCCTCCCGGTGGGGTGGCGCCGTGGGCTGGACGCAGCACTGCCAGCCGGGAGCAGCCAATTCGGTGCAGTTCCATCCCGGCCGGAGGTGACCCCCAGGGCGCGCCAGGCCTCTCCTGACCACCCGCTGCCCCCTCAGCAGTGGGCTTCGTCCATCTGCCTGTTCCGCTCCCCGCTCTGTCTCTGGGGAGTCCTCTCACCGCCCCTGCATCTCTGGCCTGCACCCCAGCTCTATATGCACAAATAAATAAATCATAAAACAAAATCTGGTTAAGTGTAAAAAAAAAAGCGTAAGATGGAATCGTGCATCAACCCTCCTTTACCAACATCCTTCCGCGGCCCACCTGGACTCCAGGTGACTCAGCCAGGCGGCCCGGGCCAGGTCACAGGGTTGTCACCAGTCAGGCAGGTGAGCCAGACAGGTGAGCCGGACACGCCCCCTCTGAGCGCTAAGGAGCCAAGGCCTGGGCTGGCCGCAGTGACCCCTGCCCCGAGGACAAGGCCAAGCCTCCCTCTTGGCCCGAGACCCTTGTGCCAGGTGTGCCCAGGGCAGCCGCGGTCCAGGCGGCCAAGAGCTTGGCTTCCTGCCGTTGGCGAAGTGGCCTGAGATAAATCGCCTTTACTGAGCTTCATTAAAGCACAGTAAATACACTTACCTTTTAATTCAGAATTTAATTTTGAATCAAATCATTTCTGTGTGAGCAGTCTCCTTGTAACAGTGCCAGCACCGCAGGCCAGGCGAACGCGCCGCGGCCTCCTCCCCGCCGGCAGCCTCGGACCTGGCCGCAGTTGCGGTGGCGTCTCTCCGGGCCCTTTCCAGTCCCATCTCTCTGTTCCCGAGAGAACAGTGCACACACTGTGCACTCAGCAGGGGGGAACTGAGGCGCCCCACTTCTTAGCTGGGGGACCTGAGACCTGCAGGGCCACGTTGCCTGGCTCCAACTGTGGAGCACCCCAGCGGGGCTCCCTGGGGCGCAGGGGCTCAGTCTCAGCACTGAGGAGCTGTCTGCTGCCCCCACAGCTGGAGTTCGATCCCCAGCCAGGGGGGGCCCCAGGGCTCAGTGGACTCTCCTGTCTCCCCGCTGCCCCCTCGGCGGTGTGTTTTTTCAGTCCATCTGCCTTTCTGTTCCCCACTCTGTCTCTGGGGCGTCCTCTTACCCCCACACCTCTGGCCTGCACCCCAGATCTTCTATGCAAAAAAAACAAAAAACCAAAAACCAAAAACCTTAAGATTCATTTTATTCATTTATGCATACAAGAGAGGACTCCCCAGAGACAGGGCAGGGAACAGACCAGGCGGATCCATGGACACCGGGAGGCAGGAGGGGTCTGCCGTGCCCTGCGGGTGTCACCCATGGTGGGGAGCGAACTCAGGCTTCAGTGGCTGGGGACAGCTCTACAGTGCTGAGACTTAACCCCTGCGCCGCCAGGGAGGCCCCAATAAATCAAGTCTTAAAAAAACAGACATACCATTTAGAAAAATACCATTTCTCCCCCGTTGCTCCCCAGGGTGCGGCCCACACCCACACAGCCTTGCCCAGCCCCCACGGGGAAGCCCGGCCACCGTGGCTGGTGACAGTCCCTGGGGCAGGCGCAGGGCGTTAGCATAAAAACAGATTCCAAACAAGGGAAGATTCCCTCACTGGAGCATCTGACTTATTCCTAACAGAGGCCGTGGGGCGAATCATCCTCCTGCAACAGGCCGTGGGCGCAGGCGAGAGGTCGCGTGTCTGTGGCCGGCAGAGGAGCTAAGAGCGCGCTGGGCAGTGGGAAGTGGAGGTGGCCACAGAGGAGTCCGAACTGGGGTGACAGCAAGGGGGGGCAGAGGGTGCCTTTCCGGCAAGGGCCGCCGGCGGTCTCCGGCCGGTCTTGTGACAAGTCTGGCGCCCAGTGGGGCTGGGAAGCGCAGGGGCTGCAGAAGACGCAGGTTCCTCTGCTCCCCCGAGCCTCCGCCCACTGTCCAGGAGGGACGCACAGCAGGCTGTAGGGCCTTGCGGCCATGTCTTATTTTAACCAAGTATGTAAATCCCCGGCCAGGAGGGGGATCCCCACGGCGCAGGAGGGGAAGAGGACAGTTTTTGCTTCCCATTTTCACCCAGGTGCCACTTTCGGGGCCACGAGGGGCAGAGCGAGCGCAGAGGACCCCTAGGGATGAAGGTGTGGGGGGCAGGTGTCGCCAGGGCTGAGCAGACCCAGCCCTGCCTGAGTTAGGGGAGCCCCTTCCTTAGTCAGTGGGTGGTTCTGCAGCAGAGAACCCCAGGGGATATTTGGCAAAGTTTGGGGACTTTTTTGACTGTTCTGAGCTTCTAGTAAACAGCATCTAGAGATGCCACTAGACACCCTAAAATACACAGGCGGCCCCACAACAGAGAAGTATCTGCTCGAGTGCCAAGAGTTGAGGAGGAGAAGCCCTGAGCGGGAAGACGCAGGTCCCACAGAGGCCTCCGGTGGCCCAGGCCCCCGCCCGCCTCTCAAACTTCGGCCCAAGAATTTACAGTTGACTTTTTCCCCAAGATTTATGTATATATGCATGTAAGAGCTGGGGTGCAGGCCAGGGGTGCAGGGGGTGAGAGACCCACAGAGACAGCGCACGGGCAGATGGACCAAAATACACCGGGATGGGGAGCGGGTCTGCCGCCCCCGGGGGTCACTCCCTGGCCGGCCGGTACTGGGGCTGCTGGCGGCAGCCAGCTCCAGAGTGCTGAGACTGAACCCTGCACCACCAGGGAGGGCCTGGACTTACTTCTAACAAAAACAAGGAGATGCTGGAATCCCAGCACTGCCGTGGGATCAGCCTCCTCGAGAGATGACGGCCTCGGGCGCCCGGCGGAGGCTGCGCGGCTGCAAGAGCCACGCTGGCTTGGCCTCAGTTTCCCCGCTCGCAGGTGACAACTCTGAACTCGGTGAACGTGAGCGTCCCCTTTGCGCTAAGGCTGAGCTGTGAATCGCTCTGGCACAGAGCTGTGGTGGTCTGGGTCAATGGAGAAGGAAGTGACTCAAGGGTGGCTGAGGGAAGTCGCAGGCTGAGTCAGATTTTCCTCATCACAAAATGTGTCTCCACACGGAGTGCTGCAAACCAGGCCCCTGA
>NW_004567127.1:832950-836979 GCF_000260355.1 Condylura cristata | reverse complement strand
GCCGGGCCGGGGTGGGCAGCCGGCGGGAAGAGCCCGCACAGGCCTCTGTCCACGTGAACGCGCCAGGCGGTTCACGGCGACGCGCTCAGGTGTGTGCTCCGTCCTAGCGGCCGAGCCCAGTCCGCGTGGGAGCAAGGTCCAGGGCGTGTCCAGCAAACACGGCGCCTCCGCTCCCGCCTGTTTGTGCCAAACCCCCCTGTTCCCCGCAGGGCCACGCGCCGCCTTCCGCACCCCGCACCCCTCTTCCTGCGGCCAGGCAGCGCCGCTGCGTTATGGGGGGCGTGGCCTTTCCCTGCCTGTCGTGGGGCTCACGGAAAGGCCTCCCAGGCCAGCCGTCCGCGGAGCCACCCGTCGGTGACATCCTGGGAGCGCAGGTTCCTTCGCTCGCTGCCCGCCTGCTGTCCGCCAGGGCCGAGTCACGCGCTTTCGTTGTCTCTGGATGTTTATAGATTTAGCTGACGTGAAAGCAGTAAACAGTTCATTCTTCTCTTTAAAAAAAGGTTTATTTGATTTGTTTCTGCACAGAAGAACTGGGGTGCAGGGCAGAGGGGTGGGGGGTAAGAGGACTCCCCAGAGACAGAGCGGGGGGTAGAGCAGGCGGACGGACTGAGACACTGCTGAGGGGCAGCGGGAGCAGGAGGCTGCTGGGCCCGGGGCGCCCTGGCCGGGATAGGACTTGGCTCCCCGTGGTGACAGCCTGAGACGCAACCCCGAGGCCACCAGCGGCTGGAGCCCCCCGACACCCTTCCCGAAGCTGAGGGCACAGCAGTGAGCAAGAAAAGGAAGAAAAGTAAAAAGAGAAAGAAAAGGAAGAGGAAACATGAGGGAGAAAAGAAAGGGAAACAAACAAAAACTGGAGGAAGGGAAAGGAGAGGAGGAGGAAGGAAGGACATCAAACCTGCTCCTTGGTCCAGCGGCGGCCAGCGCCCTGGGGGCGGAGCTGCCACCTCGGGCTCCTGTGACTCACAGGCACCCACAGAATTTCCCCTGCCTCCTCGCAGATGACGCCTCGGTTTCCCCACGACAGCGCTCGCTGCACAGCCCAGGGGGGTTTCCCCTTCTGTTTCAGAAAGTTGGGGGCGCGAACACCCTCCCCGGCGGCATTTCCAGGCGCCCCGAGCGTCGCCCCCGCAGGTCTGGCCGGCCCCCCTGCCCCCCGGCGCCCAGCCACTCCGCGCCCCTCCTCCGTGGCAAGGAGCGCCCGGCTGGACTGCCCCACGCCTGTCCCTGCTGGCCTTGTCATCAGGGGCCACTTCCAACTTGAGGCTCCTGAACACCAACATCGTTGCGGAGGGCCCCCCCAGACATGCACCCTCGATCCTGGTGCCCACCCTGCCCCGGCCTCTGGCCCGGCCACTTCCCTGGCTTGGACTCACCTGCCCTGACCCTCTCAGGGCCTCCCCGGCTCCCCCACTCCTGCCCCAGCCAGGCCGAATCCTGGCCGCGCCCCTCATAGCCCCTGGAGGCCCCGGTTCTGAGCGCCTGGGCGGGCACGGCCCCACAGGCTGGAATCGGAGCCTCGCCTGCCCCGGCAGGGTCTGGCCGGCCCGCCGCACTCCCGCTCGACACCCCGCCTCAGCCCCGGTTCGGCCCGAACTCCGCAACTCTCCCCCCGCAACTTCCACCCACCCACGGGGGACAGTGACGCTGTCAGGCACGGTGCTGGCCCCAGGCCCAGCCCCCCTCTCCGGCGCTCCTCAGGGCTCTCAAGCAGGATGGGCGCCAGCCTTGCCGGGCGCTGCTTGGCTGAGCCGAGGCCAGAGCCACTGGCTGGCCCGTCCCCCTGCGTGGCCCCCTGCGTGGCCCCCACCTGCCTCCTCCACCCGCCGGGCACCCCTCTCCAGGGGCCTCGCTGTCTCTGCTCTCCTGCCCCTCACAGGTGCTAACCCCTGGCCCTCCTGCTCCAGAAGCGAGATCCTAAACCCCACAATTCCTGGTCTCAACAGGGCCACTACCTGTCGGGTCAAACGGACACCTTCCAGGCAGTTAACAAGGATTCTGTGGTTTTATTGTTTTTGGCACTAAAATCTCCTCCAGTTATCAAATACATGCTTATTGCCAAAATCTTGAAAAGGATAGAAAGTGAACACCCCCCTCATACAGACAACCCACCCAGACGGCCTCCCCCTCAGGCACCCCCACACCCGAACACACCCCGCAGACACCCCGCGCAGACACCCGGCGCAGACACAGCCTCCCACCACACACCCCATGCCCAAGCCATAACCCCAACGAACCATCCTCTGCACATTTCTCCCTGGGGTTCCGCCTCCCTCAGGTGAGTCGGCGCCATGTTTACTTCACCGGCTGCGAACAGCACTTGGCAGCACAGAGCTGGTCCTGCCCCAGCCTCCAGCCACAGCATCTCTCCGCCTCCCGCGGCCGGGGCCCTTCCCTGCGCCGCCCCGCGAGGCCAGCTCCGGCGGCCAGGGCTCTGCGCCGTCCATCCCGCCGCTGCCCACAGATGACTCTCCCCTCCAACCTCCGGAGTCCCCCGCCCCAACCGTGCCCACAGGCACCCAGGTCAAGGCTTTGCCCTCCTGAACCCTCCGGGCCAACTCGCCCTGCGCTGTCCCATCGGCCGGGCCGGCGGGAGCCCAGGCCGCGAGCGGACGTGTGCGTCCACCCCTGCCCGCGTCTCGCCGCGTGGGGCGTGGTGACGGCACCTCCTTTGCACTTCTCGGGTCAGGCTGCTTCTCGTTGCCGCCCGCAGACCCCGCGCTCACGCGGCCTCGCTGCGCCCAGGAGCGTCAGCGGCCTGGGGCTCAGCCCGAGTGTCCTCCGGGGACTGCGTCAGCCCCGCGCAGTCCCTCGACTGTCTTTTAAGTTTGTGGAACGCAAGCCTCTGAGCCGCCCCCACCGGCCCTTCCACCGGGACGACCCTTCCCTGTCCAGCCATCACCTGCCCCCCGCACCCCCCACCTCCGTTTACAGCCACTGTCCATGCAGAGGTCTTCCCGGCTCTTCTGCCCCGAGAGGAGAGAGCCCTGCTCTGTGCTTCTGGAGCATTCTGCGCTCACCTCGGTTTCCCCCCGCCGCAGCCCCTCTGTGCGTCCCACTGTGCCCCAGTCTGCAAGTTCCTTGAGGACAGAAACCACCTCGCCAGCGGCTCTTGCTCTGGCAGGCGCGTGTGCGGCCTTTTAGGACGTGAGCCGAGGCGTCTCTGAAACTCCGCTGGGCGGCCAGGTGCCGCCACAGCCCTTCCCTCCGCCCGGCGCCCTGGCAGCTTTTTCTGCCCGCACGTCTGTGCCAGCTTCTCCTTGCCTTTTCCTCATAATCCTGTCCTTTATTATTTGTAAAGATTTACTTATTGGTGCACACAAGACCTGGGGTGCAAGCCAGCGGTGTGGGGGTGACAGGGTTCACCAGAGACGGAGCGGGGTGCAGAACAGGCGGAGCCACTGAAATGCACAGCTGGGAGAGCAGCGGGGAGGCAGGAGGGGTCTGCTGGGTCCTGGGGGTCACTGGCCCGCGGGGATCGAACTGGCTCGGCAGGCTGCGGGCAGACTGACCGCCGTGCAGTAACCCCTGGCCAGCAGGGGCTCCCAGGCCTGGTTCTACCGGAGCCCGAGTGGCCCCCACGGCTAGGCCTGCTGCCGCGGCCCGGAGCTCCGCGCCGGAGGTCTGAGGGGCGCCTGCACGCCGGCCACCCAGCTCCGGCAGGGCCGCGGACACCGGCCAGCGAGTGGGCGCACCCACTTCCCCAGCCCCCTCGCCTAGTGACCCCGCCCTCAGGACGCTCCGCCTGAGCGGTGGGGGCGGCTCGCGCCATCTGGAAGCGGCCTCCCAGCAAAGCGTCTGGTCCCTCCTGGCCGCAATGGCCTGTCCAGCCACCCACGCTAGCAGGTCCGAGGGCAGCCGCGTGGGAGTGCACCAGTGCCCGGCCAGCGCGAGCGCCCCTCCGGGAAACCTGGCCTGCGGGTAACTGGCCGCCCCGGCCTGCTACTTCCGCCAGCGACATTCTGTGTCTGCCGCGGCTGCCTCTGCTTCCCGACGGGCGGACGGGCGGACGGGCGAACGGCGGGGCGG
>NW_004567127.1:812035-832353 GCF_000260355.1 Condylura cristata | reverse complement strand
GGCCTGGGGGGGCAGGGCTGGACGGGCGGGGCGGGGCGAAGGCTCAGGGCGCCCCTCAGGTCCCTCCAGCCCCGCATCTCTTAAGACCTGAGGCTGGTACCTCTGTGCACTGGCTACAGAAACGCCGGGAGGGACGCGAACCCGGGGTCTTGCACCCTAGATGGAAGCGGGGGGGGGGGGGCCCAGCCACACCCCACCAGGGGTCCCACAGCGGCCTCTCCCCTGGGCCGTCCTCAGTCTTCCCTTTCCCGAGCCCCAATAAAACACACCAACTGCTGCAGCGCATTTCTGGGTTGGGCGTGTTCGTGGGTCTTCTTTGTTTTATTTCAAATACTGAAAAAGTCCCTTGGGCTCCGTGGGGCTCCCCACGCTCATGGCCCCGTTCCCCCGCATCCATTCCAAGGACAGCACTGACTCCTGTGAACAAGCGGGGCGAGTCTCGCCGCCCTGCGCAGCCGGGGCGGAGCCAGGCCCGCGCCTGTGTACATGGCCAGCTCCTTGGCCCACACAGCGCCGCTGCCCGCTGCCCGGCACACAGGGGTCGTCAGATCTTCATCTACTTCACGGCCGCCTGGTCCCACCCACAGCTCCAGCCCCGGGACGGAGGAGGCCGGTCGGGAATGTCGTGGCCTCCACGCCCGGGTCCAGGGCCCGTCTCCCCCCACCCCTCCTGACGTGCTGAGATTTCTCCCAACAGTTATTTGGAAAAAAGGTACAACAAAAAGGTTCAAGGTCTTGGTGCTCAGCCCAAGGGCTCCATGCGCTGGGCACCGACGGGCAGGGGCTTCTGCCTCTGCAGCCCGCGCCCGAGCCACCTCCTAACCCCGGGCTGCAAAGGCAGGGAGGGGCAGGAGCGGACGGGGGGCAGCGTCTCAGGATCTGGCGGAGCCCCGGGCAGCATCATTCAACTTGGCCACTGCGGACGAACACAGAAGAAAGAAAGAAAACACTGTCAAGTGATCAGGGAGCAGCCCTAAGTGCACCCCAGGCCTCGCCCGCCCCGCCTCCTCCGCACTGGGCTCCCTGGCGGCAGCCCCCGGCCCAGACCGAGGCCGGGGAGCGGCCAGCCTTTATATTCCCGGCGAGATCCGCTGCCCCTCGATGCCCACGGACGCAGACAGAGACCCAGACGCGGGCCGGCGCGGGCTCCCGGGCTGCAGCGCGGGGCCCAGCGAGGCGGCGGGCCTGCCGGGCGCCAGCGACACGCGACTTTGGCGGCTGTGGTCATCTGGGCTTGAGCCCCGACCGGGGCTGGGCTTTACAGCCACCCTGTGCCCTGCAGCGCCGGCCTCCGCGGTGAGGACAGGAGGCAGGAGGCGGCGGCAGGTCGTTTGTTTCTCAGCTCTGAGAGCCGGGCGGAGAGAGGGCGCCCACCTGTCCCTTTGTCCTTTCCTGAACACCAGAGCGCGGTGACCTAAACTGAAGATTCAGGCTGACCGAGAGAAAGCAGCTCAGACAGAAAAGTACAAAATTGAAGAAGATCGGAGATGAAGAAACGTACAAAATTATATATATATTTATATATATAATAACATGACAGATCTATGTACAACACGCTGGGACAGCTGAGGAGACTATACAAGGGCGCTGGGCGCTCCCCTTCCCCGGAGCTTCGGACTGAGCAAGACAGCGTGAGCCATGGAGCAAGAACACAGACATCATGTAGTTACAGGTGACAGTCAGGGCGGGCAGGGCTGGGCGGGGGACTCTGCTCTCTCCTGCCTTCCTCACCAGCTTCTCCCCACCACAGGGCCGCTGGAGGGCTGACAGGCGGGCACCCGCACACAGGCGTTTGGCCCCTCAGAGTGCTGGAGGGGAAGGGGCAGCGGGTGGCCCCTTCCCCTCTGCTGTACCTAGCAGGTGGCTTCATTCAGATGCGGGCCAGCCAGTGGCAGCTTCCTCACCTGCCGCCCCCGCCCCCGCCGGGCCGTCAGCAGGAGCTGGGCCGCTGACTCTGGGAAGGCAGACTTCTCGGGGCTTCTTCTCTCCAACCCTCCCAGCTTCCTCTGCGGTGAATCACCTCCGGAAAACCTGCTGCTCCAGCCCTGCAGGAGCACTAAGGCCTGGAGGCCGGCTCAGCTGGTCCCCTTCCGGCCTCCTAACCAGACGCTGCCCGATTACACCTGCCTGGCTGAGCCGCGCCCTCAGGCCAGAGCAGCTCCTCAGTCGCCGCAGACCTTACGCAGGGGCAAGGGGCGGGGGCTAGAAGTGCGCACGGCTCGCTCGGACATTTCTGGTCTCCCCCCTCTAGACGCTGCCACTCACGAGGCCCTGTCCGGATGCGTGGCCTCCGGTCCCAGCTCTCCCCGCGGTCTTAGCCGCCCCCTCTGGTCCGCTCACTCCCGGGCCTTCTTCACGTTCAGTTTCACGACAAATAGCAGTTTTCCAGCTAGCATTTTTAGGGTTTCAGAAGCAGAATCGACTTTATTTACATCCAACCCTATTTTAGATGAGGAACTAGAAGTCCCGAGAGGCCAAGTGCCTGGACCGAGGCCACTCGCCCGTCCTGCAGACTCCTAAGCCAGCGCTCTCCCCACTGCCCCGGGAGCCTACAAGGCGGCCTGCTGGAGGAGACGGGCGTCAGTCTGAGGCGATCACGCCCCCAGTCTTTACATAAAGAGCCACGACAAACCGCACGAGACACTGACTACAGGCCAAGTGGGCGCTGGAGGTTTATGCGAGCAAATCAGTTTTTCTTTCGGAGGCGTCTCTAAGCCGGCCGCAACGGGACGAAGCAGCAGCCTACAGGGCGACACTTAGAAGCACAGAGAACAGAGCTCGTCCAGGCGACCCGCCGACTTCCCCACTACGGCAGGTTGGTCTTCGGGCGCCAGACCCGTCGTGGACTTCCCAAGGCTTAGCCAACTCAGGGAGAGTCTCTTCTCAGAGGAGACACACGCCTCCCCAGGTCCTCACACGAAGAGGAGGTGTGCAGCGCCACCCAGCCCAGTCCTCCCTCCGGGCCCCACCTGGGAGGGAGTGGACAGCTCGCTTTACCCCAAGACGTGAGCTCTGAGCCCCTCTTCCACCATACGCCCTTCTCAGCAGCCGCCGGCAGACTCAGTCCTTCCTGGCTGGCAAGCTGAGAAGGCCTGACTGGGTGCCCACTCCATCCTGCCTATGATATACAAAAGTCCAGCGGGGGAGGAAGGGGACGAGAGGGGGGCCCAGGTTACCCCGCAAGCTTGCTGGTGACGAGCGAGGACTTTCTCTGGGGCAGGTCCTGTGGGGTGGGGATGTGGTCTCCGGTCACCAGGTTCTTGTCTGGTCCTGCACTGGGCAGCTGCTTATTCTTCATCTTGGCTTTGGCCATGTTGTAGTCTCCTGAGTCAAAGTACTTTTGCTGAGAGACAAGAGGGCGTTCAGACGAGTGAGCAAGCCTGGCCGTCCTCAAAAGCTAGCAGACTCCCATCCACGAGAAACCCTCACCCACACCCAGAGCTTTCGAGTCTGCACTGATTAACGCCCACACGCACGGCTCCCTTCACTGTGTGCGTGCCTTCCTCACGCCGTGCCCTGCCTTTTCAGGCCCCTACGCCACTCCCAGCCAGAGTGGGTGTTTTTGGGGCCGAGAGATAGTCCCTACTGAAAACTTTTATGCCCACATCCTTCGTAGCCTCATCAGTGCAGGATGAGTCCATCAATCACTGCTTGGTCACAAAGGCTGGCTGAGACCTGCGGGAGTGGTGCAGGGAAACGCGTGAATAGAACCATGAAGTGTCCATCTGGGGCTGCCCTGCAGCCACTGACCGCTCCCTCAGGAGGCTCCGTTTCCCGGCCCTGCACTCATAGCCACCCAGCTCCCGTCAGGTGCCTCAGGCCCCAGCGAGCCTGAGGCTGACTGAGGAGCAGGAGTCACTACAAGGGAGTGTTTCTCTGTGTGGATAAAATGGAGCGAGAAACAGGGAGCAACGTCCAGCCAACAACCAGCAAGTAGCAACCAGCAGGTAGCAATGTCAAGCCAACAACCTCAAAATTAAATTTTTTCTCTCGGATTGTGAACAGAAACTGGGCTGTTCATGAGGCGAATGTATTCCTGTGGCTCGCAGCACTCCCACACATGTTCCACGGCTGTGGCAGCCTGCCTGCGCCCGCCTCGCGGCAGGACTAGACTGCGAACCAGCGCCACAGACCTTATGACTAAGACTCAACTAGGCGTCTCCAGAGGGACCTGTTTCTCGCTCCATTTTATCCACACAGAGAAACACTCCCTTTTAGTGACTCCTGCTCCTCAGTGGGCCTCAGGCTCGCTGGGGCCTGAGGCACCTGACGGGAGCTGGGTGGCTATGAGTGCAGGGCCGGGAAACGGCCGACTGCACTGAGGGAGCAGTCAGTGGCTGGCGCTGACTTCAAGGGTCTGAACAAACCTATCGCTCATTCAAGTTGCGGAGACTGCAAGGCCGATGATTTGATCCTTTCCTGAAATAATGCACCCCAAACTTAGGAGCTCTGACCCTGAAAGGTCGAGCCCCCATCTGAGCGGGCAGGTGCCTGGGGCAGACCACACACAACCTCTCAACATCCTTCTCCCTCACCCCGCCTCCACCCAAACCCCATTGAGCCGCAGTTCCCTACAAAGGAAACCAGACAACGGCCGACCTAGGTGCCTCGCTCTTCAGGCGTTCCCAGCTCAGCACGCAGCACAACCTCCACAGGCCTCACCCCTCACACCCCCGAGCCCAGTAGGAGCGTAGGCCCCGTACCCCTTTCTGGAGTCTCTTCATGAGGAAGTCGGAGCCTCCAGGCTTTTGTCCGAGGCTTGGGTATTTGGCCTTTAGCTTCGCCTCCTCGGCTCTCTCGGGGAGGATTCCTTCTTTCTCCTGTGTGTCCTGCCGGGAGAAAAGGGTCCATACACTTGAAAACGGGGAAGCCACTGGGATCTGAGCACCTTAAAGCTACTCTACTTTCCCTGAGGCCCTGGGCAACACGGAGCTGCGCCCTCGCGGCTGGGCCTGGCCAGTCCCGCTCCAGGAGCTGGACAAGGGAGGAAAAAGACACCGGGGATCTCAGGGCAACCAGCGAGTGCGCAGTTAAAGGCAACACTAGGCGGGTGCCCGACGGGGCTGCTGAGGCCTGAGCAAGTTCCCAGCCAGAGGTGAAGGGGTGCTCAGGGGGGCCACTCCCCGGGGCCCACCCAGGTGATGGCCGGATCTGCACTCTGTAAACACTGGGCGCAGGACGCACAGGAAAGCGGCTTCCACCCTCAGGGAAATTAACATTCTGCGGGGTTCACGAATGACCCACTAACCTTGCCCCAAACTCAACGCCGTCCCTGAGGCGCAGGGGATGTTGCTGGGGTCACACCGAGCTCGGCCGGCCGCAGGCCACGGCTCGGGGCTGCGCTCCGCCAGCTGGTAGCGGGCCCAGCCACGACTGAAAAGGCCCTGAGGTCCAGCTGGGGCTTTCAGGGGCACCCCACCGCCCTCCCCGGAAAGCTGCGGCACCGGGGCACCGGCCCAAGTCGCGCACCCCCGGCGCTCCCCGGGCGCGTCCAACCGGCGGCCGCCCCGCGTCTCCTCCGGGCTCCACCGCACTACTCGCGCTGTCTCTCGGCTTCCTTCTGTTTTCGGATCAGCCTGCACTGCCCGCCCTGGGCTCGCGGCCTCTTGCCCGTGCGGGTCGCCGACGGTGGGCGACACCCCGCGGCCCACGAGCTCGCCTCCAGGGAGAGCTGCCGCCTCAGCCAACCCCTGATCACCGCTCTTCTCCCGCCCCCGACGCGGCTCCTTCAACGTCTCTGCCGCGACCGGGGTCGTTCCGAGCCAGGGCGAGGGTCCGGCCGGCGTCGGGCCGCCACCCACGCGCTCACACACCCCTCCCGGGACCACCGGCCCTTCATTCACCCACTCTTTCCCAACACCCGCCCCGCGCCCCGCTCGGCCAATCACGGCTCAGTCTCGGTGCGTCGAGCGGGTGGCCCGCTGACCAATCAGCAAGGGTGCGGCCCTGACTGACAACCGACCTAACGAACGAGAAGCCAGAGCAGCGAGCCCGGTTGCAGCTCACCCAGCGTGACGCAGGAAGTGGCCAACCCCCGCGGAGCCCGAGACCATGGCGACCAATCCGCACAGCTGGGAGACCGACTCCCGCCCCATCACGCTCGCCCCCGGCTCGCCCGCCCGCACCCCCTCCATTTCACCTGCTTCTCTTCGCCGGTCTCCTCCGCAGGGTTCTCGTCTTCTTGTTTCTGGGACATGGCGGGGCCGGGGCTGTGGGCTGTAGGGGACCCGGGAAATCAACCGGAGGAGGGAAGGGGGAGGGGAAACGGGGACAACCTGCGCTGCTTCTCCGGCTCCTGTCACTAGGGTTGCTCAGTTAAAATGGCGGCCCTGGCCAGTGACGTTGCGACCGCCCCGTCCCTTCAGAGCCAATGGTAGTGGGGTAGACGGGGCAATGACGTAACGATTCACCAATAGTCGCCGCGTGGGGGGTGGGCTCTGCGGGGGCGACGGGCAGGCGGGCGCACCAATCCGGAAAGAGAGTGAGCCTCAAGGCCCAATTGTAAGCCGAGGGGCGGTGCCGCGAGCTCGGGCCGGTCTGCCCCTTCGGGGGCTCGGCTTCCTTCCGCTGCTCCGCCTGCGCCCGGAGCCGAGCGGAGCCGCGCGGAGTCGCGCGCGGGAGCGCGGGGTGGGGTCCTCCGAGGTGGAGAGTGAGGGGTCAGCTCCGCGCGGCCTGACCAGGCGGCCGTCTGGCTCCTCCCAGAAGCCGGGGTGGCGCGGACCTCCGCTGGTGGCCAGCGCGACTCCGGCGGGAGCGGAGGCCAGCCCGGTCCGAGCCGGCTCCAGCTCAGACCTGTGCGGGCGCCCTGGGAGCGAGGAGCCCCGAGCGCAGCCCCGTGCGTGGCACCGGGAGACGAGGCCCTGTCAGTCACAGCGACGCTGCGGGCCTGGCGGCGGCGCAGGCTGGCCCTGCCTGGGGCGGGGGGGGGGCAGCGGGGCGCCCCCCGCGTGCCCGTGTACCCCAGTGACGAGTATTTTTGGTGATGATCAAAAACACAGCCTGTAATACTTAAAAGCAAACATTGGCTTAACACTAGCCGCACTGCAAGAGTCACACAGAATTTAAGTCGCCCCGACAGCTTCTTGGGGGTCGCCTTGGGCTGTTCCATTTTTCTGTATAACTAGGTACACGCATACTGAACAGTCAGAGAGGCGCTGCGAACCCGGATTACCGCCATACAAGGGACTCTGGCGAGCTCTGCAGTGTTGATAGAGCTGTAGATGGAGGTGCCTGGGGCTCAAGCGCAGCCCTGGGGTCCCGGCCAGGGAGTGACCCCAGGGCCAGCAGACCGGTCTCCCACTGCTCCCCTCAGCAGTGCATTTCAGTGGCTCTGCCTATTCTCCCCACTCTGTCTCTGGTGAGCCGTCTCACCCCCTGCATCTCTGGCCTGTACCCCAGTTCTTTTGCCTGTAAATAAGTAAATCTTCAAAAAAAAAAAAAAAAAAAAGGAGCTACAGAGGTGGGCTGCTTGGGAGCGGCGGTGAGGCACTGAGGAGACAGACACTGGAATAAAGGCCAGGAGCAAGGGCACCGCCCTTCAGAGAACTCTCGGGAAGAGCCGACATGCGGAAAGCACCCTGAGGGAGGCCCTGAGCACCTTACCAGCCTGTCCCTGCTCTTTTGGGGGTTCTAAAAAATGTCTGAGTTTTCCAGGACAGGACCTAATTCTTTTCAGGTTATGAGATGAGCTGTCTGGGAATAGCGCTGAAATGTGTCAGGTACATTCTCCTGGAGAAGGTTCCTTAAAAGCCACGATACCCAGGTTAAGGCAGGTGCGGTTAGCACCCCAATGGGCAGGCTGAGAACACCGGGACTAGCTGCGCCCTCACCTCAGCTTACCTCCTCGGCAAACCCGTGCTCCTAGGAGTAGTTTTATTTTTGTTAAGAAAATTTATCTCTGCACACAGGCCAGAGGTGCAAGGGTGGTGAGAGGCTTCACCAAGACAGAGTGGGGAGCAGAACAGGCAGATGGAAGGCAGGGAGACAGAAGTCTGCCGCACCCCGTGGGTCCCTCCCTGGTGAGCATCGCACTTGTGCTGTGCTTGGCTCCCCAGTGCTGCGCTGTGGCCTCCAGGGAGGGCCAACTCGGTATTTTATTTTCATGAATTATAGACAATAAAACACAATGCTGTGTTCTCAGATTTTAACGTGCACCTCTGGAGACTGTGCTTAGAGGCCGTTTCCGAAGCCCCAGTCCTGGGGACCAACTCACTAGGAAAGGGCATTTCCACCCCTCACTCAGCGATTCTGTCTGAGAAACACTGTCTGAAGGATGACTTACGGGACTGAAGCGTCGTCTGAAATAAAAATAACGGACATATCCACAACCTGAGCCAAGACATCGCCTACTGGCGCCTTCGCTACAGACAAAACAAAGAAGCGAAGAACAATAAGAACATTACAAGCAGAGTGACATTTTCCCACGTTCAATTCGATGTCACTCACATTCACCACGGTAACTGTCACGGTCGGGTCCTGTGCATGGTTCACACTTAGCCCTAATTCTTAGCTCTCTGAGCTCAGGCGTCACTTGTCAGTCAGCGTCCCGGGCAGAACCCACCCTCTCCTTGGCCGCCGAGTGTAACTGGGTGACTGAGCGGCCGGCGTCCAGGTCAGCGCGGGTGCGCCCTGCTTCCCGCCTCCGTGTGCTAGCTAGAATGTCGTGTAACCCACACAGGACGAAACAACGGCGTGTACCCTCGCATGACGTGACAAGGGCGCTGCTGGCCTGTGTGTGAAAATCTTATTTCCAGCTAAAGTGACTCAACTGGGAGAACGATCAGAGGGCCAACAGCGGCTCTTTCTTTACAGAAGAGGCGACTGTGTGCCTGATGTGGGACGCCCTGTGCCGCGAACATGACGCAGAGTCTGATGCGGACGCCCGCCCGCCCGCCCGCCCACCAGGGGACGGCAGAGGCCAACGCCCGCCAAGCTTCAGGAGAACTGAATCACCTGCTACCCCCAGTCAAGCTGAAACTTTCCACAGGAAAACCTGGTTTCAATTCTTGCCAGATTGTTCAAATGGAAAGAAAAATTCAGGCAGAGACAACATACGGCCAGGTCTTTGTTCTTTTACAGTCAGACTGAAGCTCTACTTAGGGTGACAGTTACAGTTTCACATGAAAGTTGTTATCTCTAGTCTTCTAGGTGACAGCTAGTGTGAAAAATGAGGACAAAGTATTGACTGACCTGGGGCATACTATGGGCTACAAAGGTTTGGGGAGGAAAAGAAAGTTGCAATTATTCCTATAGTAACTTCCGATCCGGAGACTTGCTGCCATCCTGAGTCGTGGTACCAGCGCTCCACACCCGTTTTCTCTGCAAGGGTCACACGCAGGATCCATGAAAATTAACAGCCTAAGACATGCCTGATGTTCGCGCAACTTGGTGCCTGTTGTTTTTATTCACAAATACTGGACTTGATCCATCAGCAGCTCTTGATACCAATTGTCCCTCTGAGTAGGATTCTTCCAAATAAACATCCCTGCACTCACTATTGAATTGAGAAGTGTTTTAGAGGTTCTGGAGAAATGAGACCACTGATGGGAGGCACCTGTGGCTGAAAGGGGAAGCTATTTCTGGAACCCCATAGACTAGACGAGCCCCTGGGCTTATGCAGGAAGGGGGGGGGCAGACGCTCGGTTTAGACCTTCTGCTGGAATCAGGGTGCTGCTATTCAGCCAATGCAACTGAAAATTCCCTCACTCCAGCCACAGTGGGGACACGTAAAGTAATTTCAGAAACCAGGAGGGTCGTGCTGACAGGTGGATTCTCATGCTTCAGCTCTCTCCCACCCACTCTCCCTTACAAATTGTAATGCTGATGGTGCCAAAGAGGTGGTTGATAGATTTTATTTTCATTTAGATTTTTGTCCTAATGAATAAAGGAATGGGATAATGCTGAGAGGGAAAAGAAAAATATTTCTGATTCTGGAAGTGGGAGACCAGGTAATCTAATTTGTACTATTCTCATTAGTTTAGAAAAGGAAAGAACAGAAAAAGTCATTAGTGGGATACACAATCCCAGAGACAACCTGCTCCAAAAATTAGTCTTTTCCCCACTGCTCCTTATGCAAAGGAGCAATTCTTTCAATAAGTACATTACTTAGCAGAGTCTGAGAGTGAAGGCCATGTAAATAAGACTGAAAAACAAACTTTAAATGATACAACAAAAGGTTTAAAAGATCTCATTCACATTCTGTGGCTAGAGAATGCCAAATCCCTGTTCCTGCTTATACAAAAGCACAGTGGGTGGAAATAAACCAAGAAGAAAAAGTGCTTACTGGGTACGAATGGGTTCACCCAGTGTGTCTACCTCTGTGGGAATCTAGGGAGATATAAAGTCTGCTTAGGATGGTTAAGATCTATCGAGAAGCCCTCAAGTTGCTCTCCCCAAATCACTAGTCTGATTCAAGAGAAGGAAAAAAATGATGAAAGGATTTCATCACACAAAAATTTGTGATGGTGCCTCTGTCACCGTCAATAAGGAGAACCCACCTGGGCGTTAGGACTTATTGAAGGCAGCCAGCACGGCCCAGATCATCTCTGAGGCACTGTGCTTTGTCCCTTCTACTTCAGGGTCCAGTTCTACTAGGTCCTTGGCTCGATTCATCGCCACATCATACTTGTCGTCTGTCAGAGAGGAGAAGACATTTTCGAGTACGTCGGAGGAGTGGGCGAGCACCAGGAGCGCCAGCGTTCGCTTGTCCATTCGCTGCGGGTCGTTCACCCACCGCTCGAGCACGCTGTCTTGAAGTCTCTTCACTAAACGCTGTTTCTCTGTGGTGTTGGTCACTGGGTGAGTAGTCATGTCAAAGAGGAGAAAGTTCTGCTTCTCCGTGGTCAGAATG
Source organism: Condylura cristata (assembly GCF_000260355.1). Classification (NCBI taxonomy): domain Eukaryota; kingdom Metazoa; phylum Chordata; class Mammalia; order Eulipotyphla; family Talpidae; genus Condylura; species Condylura cristata. Next base: position 821,504 of record NW_004567127.1, on the reverse strand, counting down.
CCCTTCTCTACTAGGTTCTTGGCAATTCGCTCTCTTACATTTCTCAGCTGGTACTGTAATTTGAAGGGGTTCCAAGTCTCACCTATCGGGAACAGAGAGAACTTGACCAACATCATAAACCACGCGACCTAACAAAACATCTACAGAGCATCCCACCTTCTAACTGCCACAGGACACATTCTTCTCAAGGGCACACAACATGTTCTTTAGCATAGACCACCTGGTAAGCCAAAAAATAAATCTCAACAGGTCTCAAAGGATAAATCCCATATAAATATCTTCTAGTACCACAATGAGGTGAAATTGGAAATCAGCAATAGGAGGAAAACTGGAAAATTCACAAATGTGGAAGTTAATCATAAACAAAGTGTTAAAGAAGAAATCACAAGGGAAATTAGAAAGTACTTAGAAATGAATGAAAGTACAATATATCAAAATATACAGAAAACAGTTAAATCAGTGCTCAGAGGAAGTTTACACAAAGGCTTGCATTGAAAAAGAAGCAAGCTCAGAGTGGTCACTTAACACTATGAAGAACTAGGAAAAGAAGAGCAAAGTAAACCCAAAGCTAGCAGAAAAGGAGAAAATAATAAATATTAGATTGGAGATAAACAAATTAGAGAACAGAAAACAACAGAAAGATCAAAGAAACTAAAAGGTGGTTCTTTGAAAAGATGAACAGAATTGACAAACCTTTAGCTAGACTGCTAAAAGAAAAGAAAGATGCAAATCACAGATAACAGAAATCAAGTGAGAATATTATAACCTTACAGAGATATAAAGAATGAATGCTAAGAGAATACTATGAACATGGACCTTCCTGGTGGCACAATGGGTTGAAGTGCAGTACTGCAAGTGAGCCACAGCCCCTTCACTGTGAGTTTGATCCCCACCCCGGAGGTGACCCACATGGCCCGGCAGACCTCTCCTGACCCGCCCACTGCTCCCCTCAGCAGTGTACTTCATCAGTCGGCCTGTTCTCCTCCCCGCTCTGACTCTGGTGAATCCTCTCACCGCCCCTGCACCTCTGGCCTGCATCCCACCCAGTTCAGTATGCATAAGTAAATAGATCTTTTTTATTTTTTTAAGAAGAGAATACTATGAACAACTGTGCCTATGTTAAGAACTTAGATAATGTGGAAGAAATGGACAATTTGCTTGAAACAGGTCATTTCAATTGACTACAGAACAGAAAATCTCAACATCAATAATAAGAGATTGGATTAGCAATCAATAACCTCCCAACAAAGAACACTCCAGTCCGGGTGGCTTCACTAGTGAATTCTACTTCAAATTTGAGCAAGAGTTAACATCAACCTTTCTCAAATTCTTCTAACTGAAGACGGAACACTTGAAAAAACTGTGTTGCATCTCGCTGAAGTGACTCTGGTTCACGTCGTTAGACAAGATTTGGTGGCACACGTGGATCCCAGCCACCGGCCCACTGGGTTAACCACCCCAAACCTTCCACTCCGGTAGCCCCAACTGTGTAGCCAGCTTTTGAGGGTTTGTTTGGTTTAGTTTTGTTTTGTTTGTTCCTTTTCTTTGTTTCCTTATATTCCACACAAGAGTGCAGGAAGCCGTCAGTGTCTTTTCTCCTATTTTACTTAGCATAACCCTTCCAGTCCCATCCTGTTAGCAATGGCAACAGCTCACCCCCTCCCTCCGTCCACGCGTGTGCATGTGTGTGTGTGTGTGTGTATGTGTGGTGTGTAGGACTCCACTGTGCTCACACACCACATCTTCATCCTCTCGGCTACTGTCGGGCACTCAGGCAGGTTCCACAGCTTGGTGACTGCAGACCGCGCCGTGAGCACGGGAGCGTGTCCTTCTCAATCAGCGTTTTCTCATTCGTTGAAGAGAGACCCAGGATGCGGTTGCTGGGCCGTATGGTAGCTGCTAGTAAATATTTTTTCTTTTTGGCATGTGATTTTCCAGACAAACTTTGTTGAAGATATTTCCCTTTCCTTGACATCTCTGTTGTAGATTAACTGTCCATGTAAGTGTGGGTTTGTTTTTGGGCTCTCAACTCAAGCCCATTATTCTGATTACCATAGACTGAAGTCCAGGAGTGTGATTCTCTCTCTCTCTCTTTTTTTTTTGGTCAGGACTGCTTTGGGTTTTTGGGATCTTTTGTGGTTCCACATAAAATTTGATAGTGTTTGCACTAGTACTTTGCAGAATGTGATTGGGTGCTTGGTAGGGGTTGCAGTCTGTCCTGGCTGTGTAGCGTAAGGTGGCCACTTTGATACTATTAATTCTTCTAATCCAAGAGCAAGGAATCTTTTCCCATTTCCTTGGGTCTTTTATTTCTCTTAACAATGTTTTCACTGGACAGCTCTTTCACCTCCTTTAAGTTTATACCTAGGTATTTAGCTCTTTAGATGAAGTTGAATGGGCTTGTTCTCTGATTTCTTCCTCGTCTAGCTCATATACAGGCACAGAAATGCAACAGATTTTATATACTGACTAGTCACCTGGCACTTCATCAAGCTGATTTATTCTATTGAATAGTTGCTTTAGGATTTTCCTAGTACATTATCAGGTCATCTGCAAACAATGATAGTTTTACTCCCTTTTCCCCACAATTCAACTCCTTTTATGTATTCCTCCTGTCTAACAGCTGTAGTTAGGTCTTTTAATACTACGTTGAGTAGTGGTGGCGAGAGTGAAAATCCTGGTCTTTTATTATCCGGCACTCAGAGAAGATTTGTTTTTCTCCACTGACTGTGATGTTAGTGTCTGGTGTACGGTTGGTTATATGCTCTTCATTTGAACATCCTGTCAAATGTCTCTGCATTTATTGATATGACATGATTTTTAGCTTTCCTTTTGATGATGACTTTTTTTAGCTGAACTACTCTTGCATTCCTGGAGTAAACATCACAGTCAATGGGTGAGATCCTTTTGACGCATTGTTGAATTCAGTCTGCTAAGACTTTGTTGAGGACTTTTATATTTGTTTATCAAAGATATTGGTCTGTAGCTTTTGTTTTCTTTTTGTGATTCCTTAATGCTTTTGGTATCAGAGGAATATTGGCCTCGTGAGATGTGTTTGAAGCATCTTTTTCTACAGTTTTTCTGAAGAAAGGACAGATATCAGTTCATCTTTGAAGATCTGACAGGGCTCATTAGCAAAACCATCCGGTCCTGGGCTTTTGTGTTTTGGGTGACTTTTGATTGTTGCTTCAGGTTCCTTGGTTGTAACTGATCTGTGCAGGTTTTCTATTTCGCACTGATTCTGTCTCAGAAGGTTGTATATGTCTAAGGATTTGTCCATTTCTTCTAGATTATCCAGTTTATTGGGGTAAAGATGTTCACAGCACTCTCACGGTCCTCTGTATTTCTGAGATTTCTGTTCTAACTTCTCTTTTGTTCTGGTCCTATTTACTATAATTTTCTCCCCCTTTTCTCCACGAGAATTTTCTCTGTGAGCCCTGCTAGATGAGAATTTCAACAGACATTTCTCCAAAGAAGATATACAAATGGCCATGAAAAGATGCGCAACATCATTAATCACTAGGGAAAGGTACATCAAAACCATACTGATATCACTTCATAGTTACAGGATGGCTATAATTAAAAACAAAACAAAATGTAAAAAGCCACAAGTGTTGCTAAAGATGTGGAGGAACTGGAGCCTTTATGCATGGCTGGTGAGCATATAAAGGGGTGCAGCCTCTCGGGAAACAGCTCTCAAAATACAGATGCTCCGGACACGCCAACAGCTGCAATTCCCGGGCACATCCCACAGGAGTGAAAGCCTGGCGCCAGGGCGCACAGCGACAGCATCCAAACTGCCCAGCGGGGGAGACGGTCAAGGGGCCCGTGACAGACGAACACACCCAGTGTGACAGCTGCGTGTGCACGTCTGGGGACGATTGGTCTGCTCTAGGTGAGATCTGGATACTTGCGACAGCATGAATGGGCCCTGCGAACCCTGTGCCTTGTGAAGTAAGCCAGACAGAGAAGGCCAAGAAATACAAGCTTCCGCCTGTCGGAGCTACCTGTGGAGGCTGCTGGGGTGGGGGTTGAAGAGGAGGCAAGTTTGGGATAAGGAAACTCGGGGTGTAGACAGAGGCGACGACGACATGGCGCTGTAGATGTATGTAAGGTCGCTAAACTGTACACTTGAAAGTGGCTAAAATAGGCCCTTCCTGGTGGCACCAGGGGCGAAAGCGCAGCACAGCGGAGCTGAACCAGCCGCTGCTGCGCCAGGACGACCCGGCCAGGGAGGCCCCAGGGCGCTGCAGACTCTCCTGACCCGCCCGCGGCTCCCCTCAGCAGTGCACTTCAGTCCATCTGCCTGTTCTGCTCCCCGCTCTGTCTCTGGGGCGTCCTCTCGCCCCTGTACTTCTGGCCTGTACCCCAACTTTCATATGTATGAACAAATCTATCTTTTTTAAAAACAAAAGAAAAAGAATGGCTAAAATAATATTGCATGTATCGTTTTCTATAATAAAATATATACCCAAAGAACATAAAATGATCATAAAAAACTTGACTCTGAATGTTTATAGCAGGATTAGTCAGAGTAGCCAGAAAAGGTAATAACCCAGCAAATGGATGAATGATCAGCAAAATGGTCTATGCATGCAGTGAAGTACTACCTGGAAAAAAGCAGGAGTCCGGTTAAATTTGGGGAAACTCTGAAAATACCGAGGGTTGTATCCGTGACCACATCCTGGCTGTCACCTATTAGCCTCGCAAAATGTTACCTGCGGGGGATTCTGGGCAAATAAGGAATCTGTATTCTTTCTTACAGTTGCATGTGGACCTACAAATATCTCAATACATTTTCAATTACAAAATTGTTCCAGCTGATGACAGTGGCTGCCGTCTGAAAGTGTGCTGTGCAAGATTTATCTAAGCTTTTATTCCAAAGATCTAGTTACTCATAGTAAAGTTTTTGAATTTGCTCCTAAAAGGGAAAAAGGATGGAGTGCTAGTATGTGTTTCAACATGCACAGACTGAACATCCTAAATCACACGATTCGTAAGTTTATGGCTCCACTCATATGAAATATTCAGCACGGGCCATCTACAGAGACAGAACGTGTATTGTGGGTTGCAGGTTGGGGAACTCTGGAGAACAAAACTAGCTGCTAGTGATCATGGGGTTTATTTTGGAGGTGAGAAAATGTTTTAAATTTAGACTGTGACAATGATCGCACGAGTGGATGACAGAGTCGAATCCACTGAGTTGCATATTATAAACGAGCCGACTGTGTGCTGTGGGAATATGTCACTAAAGGTTTTTGGACAGCGAGCCCTAGTTCTTATTCAACCCCCTGAATTTCTGTATTTCTTTTCCTGATCTGAGTAAGAAGAGGAGAAAGATCACAAATGGTGGAATTTTTGAGTCGTTTTGCATGATCTTACCAGTGAGTAGTTCTATCCATGTTTGGACAGTTTCTGTGGGTTCAGTGGCTTTGATGTGTTTGAGAGTTTCATCCAGTAAAACGTCACCTGTCGGGCTGTCTGACCTGAGCAGTACCTTTCAGGAAAGAGGTGAGGAACCTGGTTCATTCCATCATTCAAATTCATTTTCGTCAATACACTACACATTGATGGTTAAGTGTCGCAGAAAACGCAAACAAGCAGTAGAATGGACTGTCCCTGCGCTTAGGAGCTTCAAATAATATGGGGTGATAGTCGGGAGACGAAGAGACCCTGGAAGTGATCCCTGGTGATCAAATGGGTATAAATGATGACAAAGGAAAGATCCAATAATAACTCTGAGCCTGGAACAGCCTCTTGAGGAACAATTGCCTGCTGGAAGCATCAGGGTGCAGGGTCCGGCCACCAGCTGGACGTGACCCTGGTTGGAAAAGGTGGGAAAAGAAGGTGGGGCTGGAGACGTGGGGTTTAACCTCCTGGAGATCACAGACGAAGCGGGACACGAACGACATCTCCAAGCATCATGCCAAGGGAGCCAGACCCGACTCGGGTTCAGAATGGACACGTGGAGGAAACAGAGAAGCCAGCGCCAGGGAAGGAGGCCGTCTTCGACAGAGGGGATCCACGGCCCGGCGCCACACAGCGGTTGAAAGAGAAGCCAGAAGCTGCTGGCCCCTGAGAAGGGGCTGTCCAGAGTGAGGTGTGGCAGTGACAGTGGGGGACAGTGGGGCATGGAGACAGATGGCCCTCAGGGCCCGGCGCGCGTCCCCAGCTGTCCGGGGCCGCCTGGGGATGACCAGCGCTCAGCAAGGCCAGCGCCCGGCCCCGGCACACGCCCATTTCACAGGGTAGTGACGGAGGGGACCCGGCCCAGCGCGTCACATCCTGACTTCACTGAGTCAGAGGCGGCCGGCACCGGGCCCCGCGCCGACCGGGCCTGGCCGCCCCTCTGCGTGGGACCTGACTGCCCGCGAGGCCGTGTGGGCGGCAGCGGCCCACCCATGGGCTGCCGCGTCGCGCCTCCCTGAGCGAAGCGGGGTGCACGGGCGTGTACCTTTCTGTCCAGCAGCCGTTTCTTACGCACGGTGGTGGGCTCCAGGGAGATCCGACCCCGCATGGCCAGCTCTATCAGGATGCCGCCCCGCAGGCCCGACGATATGCAGTCGTTCCAGAAGGACGTGTAGCCCTGCAGGGGAGAAGGGGAGAGAGGCTGCCGTCCAGCCGCCCGACCCGCTTCCCCGCGGGCTGCGACTCCAGGCCGGCTGGGTCTGCCCACGTCAAGCTGCTTGGTGACTTCCTTTGGTTTGGCTGTTAGAAACTGGCATGACAAATTTTAAACTTTTGAGAAATTGGGCTGCTTTGAAATCTGTTTCCAAGACACTCTACATCTGGAGTCGGACCTAAGTTAAACCAAGCAGAAAAACGCGGACAACGGGCCTCGCCCCTCTGGGACGTGCGTTTAGGAGCACGCTGTGGCCGGCGAGTCCAGGCCCCGCCGGCCACCTGTAAGGACAAGCCCAGGGCTCACTGCACAGTTCGCAGAGGGACAGTGGGGACAGTGATACCTTCCCACGTTTGCTGTGGGGAGTAAATGAGACGTCACACATGAGACAGGCCTGGGGTGCCGGGCAGGCAGCCGGCACCTAAATGCTGTCTCCCTTTCCCAGCAGCCCAGCTACTGGGAGACAGCACAGGGAGCAAGAGGTTCTAGAGACGGATCGATGCAGGCAGGGCTGGGCACAGCCAGGGGCGCGGGGGGCGAGAGGCTTCACCAGAGACGGGGTGGGGAGCAGAACAGGCCGACTGCCGGAGCACACCGCTGAGGGGAGCAGCGGGGAGACGGGGGGGGGGGGCTGCTGCGCCCTGGGGTCCCTCCCTGGCTGGGCTGAACTCGCTGAAGCGGCTGCCACCTGCTTCGCAGCGGGAAGGGCCCGAGCCAGGATGATCTGTGAGCTCCAATCTCATCATGTAACTGTCTCCTTCCCGTTTAAAATTTTGAGGCGCTTCTCGCCCTCAAGTCCAGACCCCTCTGGACAGCATTCAAGCCTGGGGCTGCTGCAGTCTCCTCTGGGAGCCTCCCCGGCGTGGAGCTATTTTGCGAGCTCCTGATGCCTCGCCACTTCCCCTGGCGCTGGACACGCGGCCCTCACTGTCCAGAAGCGCCCATTCGCGCGTTCCCCGGCTCAGCCCCTTCTGAAGTGCTGAGGGCCTAGAGCCACATTTTTCTTCCTTTTTTACATTTTATTTGTGCACACAGAACTGGGGTACAGGCCAGAGGTGCAGGGGCGGTGAGAGGGCTCCCCGGGGACAGAGTGGGGGGCAGAGCAGGCGGTGGCCTGAAATCCACTCCGAGGGGAGCAGCGGGGAGACCCGAGTCTGCTGCACCCTGGGGCCCCTCCTGGCGGGGGTCGCGCTCGAGTGGAAGCTGCGGCCGCTCGGTGCCGCGCTCTCGCCTGGCCAGCGGGGCCATGTCCGCCGTCACCTCGCCGGCCCGCCTGCCCCCACCGGCCACGGGCCTCACCTGGGTGTGTCTGGGAGTCCTGCTCTAGCATTTATTATGTCGCAGTCAAGTGTTTGCCCCCAGTGGGCTACAGACTCTCCGAAGGGAGTACCTGGCTGGTGCATACTCTCAGGCTCCCAGCTGGGTTAGGTCCGTCCACGCCCTGCCTCGCAGCTACTTCAGATCGTCCTTGTGACTTCTCTTTGGAAGCGTAGGCTTGTCACTTTAGATGACACTTGCTTTTATGCAACTTACCCGCTTAGTTAAGGCTGAGGCGTGACTTAGTCCACATATTATTCACTGAGGCCTCGCTTTTATGTACAACTGGTGACTTCAGGACTCAGCAGATGGGCAAACATTTCAGTCACTTCAACAGCAAGCTGAGCAGCTTCCTCACTCCTGCCTGATACTGTCCTGTGTCAGCGGCAGTGGTGGCCGACGGCCGAGGGCACCGTGACTGCGGCTCACCGTAAGCAAGCGGCGGGGGCCAGAGGGTGGACGCCCTTGCGCGTCACCGTACCTCATGATACGTAACCCTCTTCAGATGAGTCCTGGTAACTTTACTGAGGCACGTGCCAAGCAGGAAAAAGGTTAAAATACACGTACAGCTTTAAAAAATAGTTATAATTCTGAAGCCCGTTTTCCTCTAACTATATCTACCTGCCTTTTCCTTCTTTTTTTCAATCTATCTGAATTTTCTGACCGGCTGTGATAAAGATGATGTGCTGACGGACCACTGCTCTAACACACAAGACACTTAGCACATACACATGAAGTTTACCATTCCATTGTGAAATTAGCTTAACCAATTCAACCAAAGATTCACATATGAAGAAAAAGAGCAGATCTTAGGATCGATAAACACAATGGAATTCGCACGTTGCCTCCTGACCAGCAGGGAATCGTGGGGGTTGGCAGAAAGAGGTGTTTGGACAGTAAACTTTCTTTTGTTCTGACTCTAAAAGAACAAAGGTCACATAACAGAAATGTGTGACGAGGGGATGAACGCCTCCCAGTCGGATAAACATTACGCACGCACAATCTTGGTTTTACACACATGTATAGATTCTATTAGTATTATTTTTAGAAGTGAAGTAATGCCAGGCGACAGCCCCCCCCCCAGCGCTCTGGACCTCTCCGCATCAGCGACCGCGCAATTCCTCCCTCGCTGTAGGGGCGCTTTGCTGTACCTCAGACCCACGATGGTTTCGCCAAGCTTTGGCTGATGTCTGCTTAGGTGGTGCAGGGAACGGCCATGACAAATTTTTTTATGAAAAAGATAGTAAGTTCTCCTTTAACAGCATGGTTAGGCGCTTGGAAACTGCCGGAAAGAGAAATGACTTAGAATGAAATCCACCTTACCACAGGCCTTGACATAGGTGACAGGGAGCTTTGCCTGCACACTGTTGGTGGGGATGGGTGCAGTCTCTGGGGAAACGGTATGCAGGGGCCTCAAAAAAGTTAAAAATTGTATCTACTATATGGTCTAATAACCCCACTTTTGGGTATCTATCCAAGAGTATAAAAACACTAGTTTGAAAAGCTTTTAAACTAAACTAGTGTTTTTTT
>NW_004567127.1:801908-811935 GCF_000260355.1 Condylura cristata | reverse complement strand
TAGCATAGACCACCTGGTAAGCCAAAAAATAAATCTCAACAGGTCTCAAAGGATAAATCCCATATAAATATCTTCTAGTACCACAATGAGGTGAAATTGGAAATCAGCAATAGGAGGAAAACTGGAAAATTCACAAATGTGGAAGTTAATCATAAACAAAGTGTTAAAGAAGAAATCACAAGGGAAATTAGAAAGTACTTAGAAATGAATGAAAGTACAATATATCAAAATATACAGAAAACAGTTAAATCAGTGCTCAGAGGAAGTTTACACAAAGGCTTGCATTGAAAAAGAAGCAAGCTCAGAGTGGTCACTTAACACTATGAAGAACTAGGAAAAGAAGAGCAAAGTAAACCCAAAGCTAGCAGAAAAGGAGAAAATAATAAATATTAGATTGGAGATAAACAAATTAGAGAACAGAAAACAACAGAAAGATCAAAGAAACTAAAAGGTGGTTCTTTGAAAAGATGAACAGAATTGACAAACCTTTAGCTAGACTGCTAAAAGAAAAGAAAGATGCAAATCACAGATAACAGAAATCAAGTGAGAATATTATAACCTTACAGAGATATAAAGAATGAATGCTAAGAGAATACTATGAACATGGACCTTCCTGGTGGCACAATGGGTTGAAGTGCAGTACTGCAAGTGAGCCACAGCCCCTTCACTGTGAGTTTGATCCCCACCCCGGAGGTGACCCACATGGCCCGGCAGACCTCTCCTGACCCGCCCACTGCTCCCCTCAGCAGTGTACTTCATCAGTCGGCCTGTTCTCCTCCCCGCTCTGACTCTGGTGAATCCTCTCACCGCCCCTGCACCTCTGGCCTGCATCCCACCCAGTTCAGTATGCATAAGTAAATAGATCTTTTTTATTTTTTTAAGAAGAGAATACTATGAACAACTGTGCCTATGTTAAGAACTTAGATAATGTGGAAGAAATGGACAATTTGCTTGAAACAGGTCATTTCAATTGACTACAGAACAGAAAATCTCAACATCAATAATAAGAGATTGGATTAGCAATCAATAACCTCCCAACAAAGAACACTCCAGTCCGGGTGGCTTCACTAGTGAATTCTACTTCAAATTTGAGCAAGAGTTAACATCAACCTTTCTCAAATTCTTCTAACTGAAGACGGAACACTTGAAAAAACTGTGTTGCATCTCGCTGAAGTGACTCTGGTTCACGTCGTTAGACAAGATTTGGTGGCACACGTGGATCCCAGCCACCGGCCCACTGGGTTAACCACCCCAAACCTTCCACTCCGGTAGCCCCAACTGTGTAGCCAGCTTTTGAGGGTTTGTTTGGTTTAGTTTTGTTTTGTTTGTTCCTTTTCTTTGTTTCCTTATATTCCACACAAGAGTGCAGGAAGCCGTCAGTGTCTTTTCTCCTATTTTACTTAGCATAACCCTTCCAGTCCCATCCTGTTAGCAATGGCAACAGCTCACCCCCTCCCTCCGTCCACGCGTGTGCATGTGTGTGTGTGTGTGTGTATGTGTGGTGTGTAGGACTCCACTGTGCTCACACACCACATCTTCATCCTCTCGGCTACTGTCGGGCACTCAGGCAGGTTCCACAGCTTGGTGACTGCAGACCGCGCCGTGAGCACGGGAGCGTGTCCTTCTCAATCAGCGTTTTCTCATTCGTTGAAGAGAGACCCAGGATGCGGTTGCTGGGCCGTATGGTAGCTGCTAGTAAATATTTTTTCTTTTTGGCATGTGATTTTCCAGACAAACTTTGTTGAAGATATTTCCCTTTCCTTGACATCTCTGTTGTAGATTAACTGTCCATGTAAGTGTGGGTTTGTTTTTGGGCTCTCAACTCAAGCCCATTATTCTGATTACCATAGACTGAAGTCCAGGAGTGTGATTCTCTCTCTCTCTCTTTTTTTTTTGGTCAGGACTGCTTTGGGTTTTTGGGATCTTTTGTGGTTCCACATAAAATTTGATAGTGTTTGCACTAGTACTTTGCAGAATGTGATTGGGTGCTTGGTAGGGGTTGCAGTCTGTCCTGGCTGTGTAGCGTAAGGTGGCCACTTTGATACTATTAATTCTTCTAATCCAAGAGCAAGGAATCTTTTCCCATTTCCTTGGGTCTTTTATTTCTCTTAACAATGTTTTCACTGGACAGCTCTTTCACCTCCTTTAAGTTTATACCTAGGTATTTAGCTCTTTAGATGAAGTTGAATGGGCTTGTTCTCTGATTTCTTCCTCGTCTAGCTCATATACAGGCACAGAAATGCAACAGATTTTATATACTGACTAGTCACCTGGCACTTCATCAAGCTGATTTATTCTATTGAATAGTTGCTTTAGGATTTTCCTAGTACATTATCAGGTCATCTGCAAACAATGATAGTTTTACTCCCTTTTCCCCACAATTCAACTCCTTTTATGTATTCCTCCTGTCTAACAGCTGTAGTTAGGTCTTTTAATACTACGTTGAGTAGTGGTGGCGAGAGTGAAAATCCTGGTCTTTTATTATCCGGCACTCAGAGAAGATTTGTTTTTCTCCACTGACTGTGATGTTAGTGTCTGGTGTACGGTTGGTTATATGCTCTTCATTTGAACATCCTGTCAAATGTCTCTGCATTTATTGATATGACATGATTTTTAGCTTTCCTTTTGATGATGACTTTTTTTAGCTGAACTACTCTTGCATTCCTGGAGTAAACATCACAGTCAATGGGTGAGATCCTTTTGACGCATTGTTGAATTCAGTCTGCTAAGACTTTGTTGAGGACTTTTATATTTGTTTATCAAAGATATTGGTCTGTAGCTTTTGTTTTCTTTTTGTGATTCCTTAATGCTTTTGGTATCAGAGGAATATTGGCCTCGTGAGATGTGTTTGAAGCATCTTTTTCTACAGTTTTTCTGAAGAAAGGACAGATATCAGTTCATCTTTGAAGATCTGACAGGGCTCATTAGCAAAACCATCCGGTCCTGGGCTTTTGTGTTTTGGGTGACTTTTGATTGTTGCTTCAGGTTCCTTGGTTGTAACTGATCTGTGCAGGTTTTCTATTTCGCACTGATTCTGTCTCAGAAGGTTGTATATGTCTAAGGATTTGTCCATTTCTTCTAGATTATCCAGTTTATTGGGGTAAAGATGTTCACAGCACTCTCACGGTCCTCTGTATTTCTGAGATTTCTGTTCTAACTTCTCTTTTGTTCTGGTCCTATTTACTATAATTTTCTCCCCCTTTTCTCCACGAGAATTTTCTCTGTGAGCCCTGCTAGATGAGAATTTCAACAGACATTTCTCCAAAGAAGATATACAAATGGCCATGAAAAGATGCGCAACATCATTAATCACTAGGGAAAGGTACATCAAAACCATACTGATATCACTTCATAGTTACAGGATGGCTATAATTAAAAACAAAACAAAATGTAAAAAGCCACAAGTGTTGCTAAAGATGTGGAGGAACTGGAGCCTTTATGCATGGCTGGTGAGCATATAAAGGGGTGCAGCCTCTCGGGAAACAGCTCTCAAAATACAGATGCTCCGGACACGCCAACAGCTGCAATTCCCGGGCACATCCCACAGGAGTGAAAGCCTGGCGCCAGGGCGCACAGCGACAGCATCCAAACTGCCCAGCGGGGGAGACGGTCAAGGGGCCCGTGACAGACGAACACACCCAGTGTGACAGCTGCGTGTGCACGTCTGGGGACGATTGGTCTGCTCTAGGTGAGATCTGGATACTTGCGACAGCATGAATGGGCCCTGCGAACCCTGTGCCTTGTGAAGTAAGCCAGACAGAGAAGGCCAAGAAATACAAGCTTCCGCCTGTCGGAGCTACCTGTGGAGGCTGCTGGGGTGGGGGTTGAAGAGGAGGCAAGTTTGGGATAAGGAAACTCGGGGTGTAGACAGAGGCGACGACGACATGGCGCTGTAGATGTATGTAAGGTCGCTAAACTGTACACTTGAAAGTGGCTAAAATAGGCCCTTCCTGGTGGCACCAGGGGCGAAAGCGCAGCACAGCGGAGCTGAACCAGCCGCTGCTGCGCCAGGACGACCCGGCCAGGGAGGCCCCAGGGCGCTGCAGACTCTCCTGACCCGCCCGCGGCTCCCCTCAGCAGTGCACTTCAGTCCATCTGCCTGTTCTGCTCCCCGCTCTGTCTCTGGGGCGTCCTCTCGCCCCTGTACTTCTGGCCTGTACCCCAACTTTCATATGTATGAACAAATCTATCTTTTTTAAAAACAAAAGAAAAAGAATGGCTAAAATAATATTGCATGTATCGTTTTCTATAATAAAATATATACCCAAAGAACATAAAATGATCATAAAAAACTTGACTCTGAATGTTTATAGCAGGATTAGTCAGAGTAGCCAGAAAAGGTAATAACCCAGCAAATGGATGAATGATCAGCAAAATGGTCTATGCATGCAGTGAAGTACTACCTGGAAAAAAGCAGGAGTCCGGTTAAATTTGGGGAAACTCTGAAAATACCGAGGGTTGTATCCGTGACCACATCCTGGCTGTCACCTATTAGCCTCGCAAAATGTTACCTGCGGGGGATTCTGGGCAAATAAGGAATCTGTATTCTTTCTTACAGTTGCATGTGGACCTACAAATATCTCAATACATTTTCAATTACAAAATTGTTCCAGCTGATGACAGTGGCTGCCGTCTGAAAGTGTGCTGTGCAAGATTTATCTAAGCTTTTATTCCAAAGATCTAGTTACTCATAGTAAAGTTTTTGAATTTGCTCCTAAAAGGGAAAAAGGATGGAGTGCTAGTATGTGTTTCAACATGCACAGACTGAACATCCTAAATCACACGATTCGTAAGTTTATGGCTCCACTCATATGAAATATTCAGCACGGGCCATCTACAGAGACAGAACGTGTATTGTGGGTTGCAGGTTGGGGAACTCTGGAGAACAAAACTAGCTGCTAGTGATCATGGGGTTTATTTTGGAGGTGAGAAAATGTTTTAAATTTAGACTGTGACAATGATCGCACGAGTGGATGACAGAGTCGAATCCACTGAGTTGCATATTATAAACGAGCCGACTGTGTGCTGTGGGAATATGTCACTAAAGGTTTTTGGACAGCGAGCCCTAGTTCTTATTCAACCCCCTGAATTTCTGTATTTCTTTTCCTGATCTGAGTAAGAAGAGGAGAAAGATCACAAATGGTGGAATTTTTGAGTCGTTTTGCATGATCTTACCAGTGAGTAGTTCTATCCATGTTTGGACAGTTTCTGTGGGTTCAGTGGCTTTGATGTGTTTGAGAGTTTCATCCAGTAAAACGTCACCTGTCGGGCTGTCTGACCTGAGCAGTACCTTTCAGGAAAGAGGTGAGGAACCTGGTTCATTCCATCATTCAAATTCATTTTCGTCAATACACTACACATTGATGGTTAAGTGTCGCAGAAAACGCAAACAAGCAGTAGAATGGACTGTCCCTGCGCTTAGGAGCTTCAAATAATATGGGGTGATAGTCGGGAGACGAAGAGACCCTGGAAGTGATCCCTGGTGATCAAATGGGTATAAATGATGACAAAGGAAAGATCCAATAATAACTCTGAGCCTGGAACAGCCTCTTGAGGAACAATTGCCTGCTGGAAGCATCAGGGTGCAGGGTCCGGCCACCAGCTGGACGTGACCCTGGTTGGAAAAGGTGGGAAAAGAAGGTGGGGCTGGAGACGTGGGGTTTAACCTCCTGGAGATCACAGACGAAGCGGGACACGAACGACATCTCCAAGCATCATGCCAAGGGAGCCAGACCCGACTCGGGTTCAGAATGGACACGTGGAGGAAACAGAGAAGCCAGCGCCAGGGAAGGAGGCCGTCTTCGACAGAGGGGATCCACGGCCCGGCGCCACACAGCGGTTGAAAGAGAAGCCAGAAGCTGCTGGCCCCTGAGAAGGGGCTGTCCAGAGTGAGGTGTGGCAGTGACAGTGGGGGACAGTGGGGCATGGAGACAGATGGCCCTCAGGGCCCGGCGCGCGTCCCCAGCTGTCCGGGGCCGCCTGGGGATGACCAGCGCTCAGCAAGGCCAGCGCCCGGCCCCGGCACACGCCCATTTCACAGGGTAGTGACGGAGGGGACCCGGCCCAGCGCGTCACATCCTGACTTCACTGAGTCAGAGGCGGCCGGCACCGGGCCCCGCGCCGACCGGGCCTGGCCGCCCCTCTGCGTGGGACCTGACTGCCCGCGAGGCCGTGTGGGCGGCAGCGGCCCACCCATGGGCTGCCGCGTCGCGCCTCCCTGAGCGAAGCGGGGTGCACGGGCGTGTACCTTTCTGTCCAGCAGCCGTTTCTTACGCACGGTGGTGGGCTCCAGGGAGATCCGACCCCGCATGGCCAGCTCTATCAGGATGCCGCCCCGCAGGCCCGACGATATGCAGTCGTTCCAGAAGGACGTGTAGCCCTGCAGGGGAGAAGGGGAGAGAGGCTGCCGTCCAGCCGCCCGACCCGCTTCCCCGCGGGCTGCGACTCCAGGCCGGCTGGGTCTGCCCACGTCAAGCTGCTTGGTGACTTCCTTTGGTTTGGCTGTTAGAAACTGGCATGACAAATTTTAAACTTTTGAGAAATTGGGCTGCTTTGAAATCTGTTTCCAAGACACTCTACATCTGGAGTCGGACCTAAGTTAAACCAAGCAGAAAAACGCGGACAACGGGCCTCGCCCCTCTGGGACGTGCGTTTAGGAGCACGCTGTGGCCGGCGAGTCCAGGCCCCGCCGGCCACCTGTAAGGACAAGCCCAGGGCTCACTGCACAGTTCGCAGAGGGACAGTGGGGACAGTGATACCTTCCCACGTTTGCTGTGGGGAGTAAATGAGACGTCACACATGAGACAGGCCTGGGGTGCCGGGCAGGCAGCCGGCACCTAAATGCTGTCTCCCTTTCCCAGCAGCCCAGCTACTGGGAGACAGCACAGGGAGCAAGAGGTTCTAGAGACGGATCGATGCAGGCAGGGCTGGGCACAGCCAGGGGCGCGGGGGGCGAGAGGCTTCACCAGAGACGGGGTGGGGAGCAGAACAGGCCGACTGCCGGAGCACACCGCTGAGGGGAGCAGCGGGGAGACGGGGGGGGGGCTGCTGCGCCCTGGGGTCCCTCCCTGGCTGGGCTGAACTCGCTGAAGCGGCTGCCACCTGCTTCGCAGCGGGGAGGGCCCGAGCCAGGATGATCTGTGAGCTCCAATCTCATCATGTAACTGTCTCCTTCCCGTTTAAAATTTTGAGGCGCTTCTCGCCCTCAAGTCCAGACCCCTCTGGACAGCATTCAAGCCTGGGGCTGCTGCAGTCTCCTCTGGGAGCCTCCCCGGCGTGGAGCTATTTTGCGAGCTCCTGATGCCTCGCCACTTCCCCTGGCGCTGGACACGCGGCCCTCACTGTCCAGAAGCGCCCATTCGCGCGTTCCCCGGCTCAGCCCCTTCTGAAGTGCTGAGGGCCTAGAGCCACATTTTTCTTCCTTTTTTACATTTTATTTGTGCACACAGAACTGGGGTACAGGCCAGAGGTGCAGGGGCGGTGAGAGGGCTCCCCGGGGACAGAGTGGGGGGCAGAGCAGGCGGTGGCCTGAAATCCACTCCGAGGGGAGCAGCGGGGAGACCCGAGTCTGCTGCACCCTGGGGCCCCTCCTGGCGGGGGTCGCGCTCGAGTGGAAGCTGCGGCCGCTCGGTGCCGCGCTCTCGCCTGGCCAGCGGGGCCATGTCCGCCGTCACCTCGCCGGCCCGCCTGCCCCCACCGGCCACGGGCCTCACCTGGGTGTGTCTGGGAGTCCTGCTCTAGCATTTATTATGTCGCAGTCAAGTGTTTGCCCCCAGTGGGCTACAGACTCTCCGAAGGGAGTACCTGGCTGGTGCATACTCTCAGGCTCCCAGCTGGGTTAGGTCCGTCCACGCCCTGCCTCGCAGCTACTTCAGATCGTCCTTGTGACTTCTCTTTGGAAGCGTAGGCTTGTCACTTTAGATGACACTTGCTTTTATGCAACTTACCCGCTTAGTTAAGGCTGAGGCGTGACTTAGTCCACATATTATTCACTGAGGCCTCGCTTTTATGTACAACTGGTGACTTCAGGACTCAGCAGATGGGCAAACATTTCAGTCACTTCAACAGCAAGCTGAGCAGCTTCCTCACTCCTGCCTGATACTGTCCTGTGTCAGCGGCAGTGGTGGCCGATGGCCGAGGGCACCGTGACTGCGGCTCACCGTAAGCAAGCGGCGGGGGCCAGAGGGTGGACGCCCTTGCGCGTCACCGTACCTCATGATACGTAACCCTCTTCAGATGAGTCCTGGTAACTTTACTGAGGCACGTGCCAAGCAGGAAAAAGGTTAAAATACACGTACAGCTTTAAAAAATAGTTATAATTCTGAAGCCCGTTTTCCTCTAACTATATCTACCTGCCTTTTCCTTCTTTTTTTCAATCTATCTGAATTTTCTGACCGGCTGTGATAAAGATGATGTGCTGACGGACCACTGCTCTAACACACAAGACACTTAGCACATACACATGAAGTTTACCATTCCATTGTGAAATTAGCTTAACCAATTCAACCAAAGATTCACATATGAAGAAAAAGAGCAGATCTTAGGATCGATAAACACAATGGAATTCGCACGTTGCCTCCTGACCAGCAGGGAATCGTGGGGGTTGGCAGAAAGAGGTGTTTGGACAGTAAACTTTCTTTTGTTCTGACTCTAAAAGAACAAAGGTCACATAACAGAAATGTGTGACGAGGGGATGAACGCCTCCCAGTCGGATAAACATTACGCACGCACAATCTTGGTTTTACACACATGTATAGATTCTATTAGTATTATTTTTAGAAGTGAAGTAATGCCAGGCGACAGCCCCCCCCCCAGCGCTCTGGACCTCTCCGCATCAGCGACCGCGCAATTCCTCCCTCGCTGTAGGGGCGCTTTGCTGTACCTCAGACCCACGATGGTTTCGCCAAGCTTTGGCTGATGTCTGCTTAGGTGGTGCAGGGAACGGCCATGACAAATTTTTTTATGAAAAAGATAGTAAGTTCTCCTTTAACAGCATGGTTAGGCGCTTGGAAACTGCCGGAAAGAGAAATGACTTAGAATGAAATCCACCTTACCACAGGCCTTGACATAGGTGACAGGGAGCTTTGCCTGCACACTGTTGGTGGGGATGGGTGCAGTCTCTGGGGAAACGGTATGCAGGGGCCTCAAAAAAGTTAAAAATTGTATCTACTATATGGTCTAATAACCCCACTTTTGGGTATCTATCCAAGAGTATAAAAACACTAGTTTGAAAAGCTTT
This sequence comes from Condylura cristata, assembly GCF_000260355.1. Classification (NCBI taxonomy): domain Eukaryota; kingdom Metazoa; phylum Chordata; class Mammalia; order Eulipotyphla; family Talpidae; genus Condylura; species Condylura cristata. The sequence continues at coordinate 802,697 of NW_004567127.1, read as the reverse complement.
TAAACTAAACTAGTGTTTTTTTGTGTGTGTTTTGTTTTTTTAAAAGATTTATTTATTTGTGCTAACAGAACTGGGGTACAGGCCAGAGGTGTGGTGGGTGAGAGGCTTCACCAGAGACAGAGTGGGGAGCAGAACAGGCAGATCAACAGAAACACACTGCTGAGGGGAGCAGCGGGCGGGTCAGCAGAGATCTGCCAAGCATGTGGGTGACTCCCTGGCCGGGGATGGCTGCACTGGCTTCAGAGAGCTTCATAACATGGCACTTTAACCCGCTGCACCACAAGGGAGAGCCCCCTAGTGTTTTTTTAAAGGTCTTTCATATCTCATTTGATTTATTCCTATGTGCTTTTAGTTTTTATTGTTATTGGGAATGGTCATTTAAAAAATTATTTATTGATGCACGCAGAACTGGGGTACAGGCCAGAGGTGCAGGGGCGGTGAGAGGCTTCACCAGAGACAGGGTGGGGAGCAGGGCAGGCAGATGCGTCCTAACCCCGTTGCGCCACCAGGGAGGGCCCCTCAAACGAGTGTGTTCATACTCTTGGGTAAAGAGTCTGTGGTAAGTGCACACACCGGAGCAGAATCCAGCTGTAAAAAGAGGGAACCTTGGCATCTGTGACAAAAGGGAGGGGGGATGACGCTAAGTGATACGGGACAGAGGGAGACAGAAAAACAGCAATCACCTCACTCTTACGTAGAATGTAAAGAGATAAAGCAAAGAACGGGCCAAACCAAGCCAAAACAAATCCCTGGATTTGGACCACAGCGCCGAGTTTTCCAGAGGTGGGG
>NW_004567127.1:785264-801808 GCF_000260355.1 Condylura cristata | reverse complement strand
GGGGGGAGCTGTCTAGAGAGGTAAGAGCCTGTGTGCTCCTAAACACTGCGAGGCAGAAGCCAATGTCAGCTCAAGAAAAAGTTGAGAAAGAGAGTTCAGCTCCTACAGCATGTTTCTGGTCATGAAAACATCAATAATCTCTAAATAAAGGCCCCAAACACCCCCAGCATGCCGGGGGCCCCGCAGAGCGGCCCACAGGAGCTGACGTGGACGTAACAGAGCCTCCCTGAGAGGGGACGCTGGGGCCTGCTACGCGACCGCTTGCGTTTTTCTGCAGAGCAAATTTCTAGGAGAAATTCTGGGGTCAGAGATTGTACAGTGTCCTTTTGTTGCAGTACAAGAGCCGGAATGAGATTCCCAAAGGCACAGTCAACACCTCACGCTGACCTGCCACCTGGCTTCCTTGACCACGCCTCCTTGAAGACACACCTTAACAGATCTCTGAGGGCTAAAGGTTTGAAAGTTGCTGCTTGGTGTAAGAGCAGGAAAGACGATAAAGAAACTTCTAGATCATTAACAATTATGCTTATAGAGTTGGAAAATGAGCAAATTGTTCTGAAGTTGCATAAAAACAGTCAAATACTTAAGTATGTATTCACAATCATCACAATTATATAAAATATATGTTCTACTTTTAAAAGGTTTTTTTTTCTTCCAAATTATGTGCAATGAGAAAGTATCACTTTATTAGGTAAAAAATCCCCAAAAAAGTTCTTGCCTCCTTTCAAATCTCAGCACTCAAACTGCTTCACCTTCTGTGAAGGAAATGTCTTCGCTGTTCTCCTGAAGTCTTTTGCATATGCCAGAGGCCAAGGCCCCACATCTGTGAGCTGACGCCGGGGTTATTAAAACTTATGCAAGCAAACCTTTTTTTTTTTAATATTTTTTAATCAAGGTAAAACTGTTTTATATTATTTGTATTTAATACAAAACTATTTGTGCCTCTAAAAAACACTTGAAGACTTAAATACTATTTTCCTTTAAAGTGCACTTTGAGTAAATTCCAGGATTTGATTCAAATCCTCAGTTACAAGCTCCATGTAACTTCTTTTTGACCCTCGCTCACATTTCTCTGTCTGCCCGGCCGGCAGACGCGTCCCGAGAGACCAGGCGTTCACAGCGACCTGCTTCTGCAGGGGGGTTGCACCCGGGGGGAAGAACCGGGCCTCTGGTTCTGGCTGGACAGGTGATTTCGGGGCTGGGAGCTGGGCCACAAATCTAGACACAATGTCTCAGCAAACTACCTCGCGGAGACTGTATCCTCTCAAGATCATTCAGAAAGCTGGAAGCCTAGCTTCCCCTTTAAAGTAGTCCTTGTCAAACAACATCTCGCAGGGAAAAGACCCAAAGTAAAGGAAGCAATTGGTAATCTCTGGATAGTTCTACATATGCTTTAAATCTCATTTTTTTTTAACTCTAGAAAATGTAAAAGTTACTGTAGCACCAAATCCAGTAGTTACATGACTTCCTTCCCCACAATCTGTTACTTAGGAGAAAAAGGAATTTTCATCGCTGCACACTGTCCGAAGAGAAGAGACGGTCGGAAAGGGGACTAAGATCCTGAAGTCACATCTGGGCTCTAAATCTAGGGCCCTACAGCTCCGCAAATGATTTAAAGCAGATTTAGAGGCTGAAGTGGAGGCCATGATGGGATACCCCAGCATCAGAAGAGAAGTCAGCCCTTGCGTTTGCAGAGAGTTTCTCTCTGGGGAAAAGCAGCATTCACATACTTTTGAAGTCTGAAATCGTAAAAAATTACTCATAAGTTCTGTCATCATAATAATCATTTCAGTGTATGTGAAATTAGATTTTCTTCATACATCTATCATACACATAGGTTTTCTCCTCCCCATTTTTTTCCAGCATGAATTTTGGGGCTCTCCTTCATACAGTAGTGTCACTAATAAACCTTATTTTCGGCGTTATGAGCCTTCATGAAATACGGGGGAGAAGAGGGAGAGAAACTGTGAGACAGGACCAGTGCGTCATCTTGCAAAACAGGAAGTCGACGGGATGTTGTCAAAACTATACATGTTAAGACAACGTTAAGAAACCTTGATCCCGATTTTAAATTATAAAATTAGATGGCTTTCCGGAGACTGCCTGGGTCACGTTTGCAGTAAGCCCCCTCACGCTGCTGACGGGTTCTGGAAACTACGACTTTATGCGGAACAAGCACGAGGCGAGGTAGCTGCCCAGCACCTGTCCCTCACGGTACCGGCCAGGCTTCCGCCTCATCGCTGTTGGTTAGCACAGTGCCGGCGATGGCACAGCCGGAGGGCCGGGTCGGGGCCTGGGGCTGGGCACGCTCACCTGCGCCGCTACCGCCGGCCGGCCCTCGTGAGCGCCCGCTGCCCTACGTATTACGGGTGTCTTCTCCGCATGCGACCGCGCAAGGCTGACTTTGGGCAAAGCACGCACACAGGGCTCTGGCCGCAAGCACAGGCCGCCTGCACTCGCACAGCTGCAGGTGTGTGCCCGAACACTTCGCCAGGACACGCCGCCCAGCCCTCCGCCGCGGGCACCACCAACCTGTTCTCTGCATTTATGAGCTAATTTCTTTTTAAAAGATTTTATTTATTTGTGCAGACAGAACTGGGGCCCAGGCCAGAGGTGCAGGGGGCGAGAGGCTTCACAGGGACGGAGACGGGGGCGGAACCGGCAGAATCACCAAGCACACTGCTGAGGGGGCAGCGGGCGCGTTAGGAGAGGTCACCTCCCTGGCCGGGGGTGGAACTCACGCTGAAGCGGCTGCCTCTAGCTTTATGCTTTAACCCGCTGCACCACCAGGGAGGGCCCCTGAACTAATTTCTTAAAAAGTATTTCACACAAGTGGCACGGGGGTTAAAGCCAGTGCTATCAAGCAATCGCCAGCCACTGCAGCACGAGTTCGATCCCCGGCCAGGGAGGGACCCACCAGGGCAGCAGACCCCTCCTGGCTCCCCGCTGCAAACTCAGTTCAGTGCATGTCAATGGACCCACCTGCGGTGCAGCGGTGGCCACTGGCTTCCTGCCCCAGGGCTCCGGGAACTGACAGGTGAGGAAGGCCCACCTCCTCTCCTCACTGCTCTTTCCCCTTTTGAGAACCAGACACCACCGACCAGCACATTTAAAAGCAGCTACCTAGAGGAAATCAGAGATCAGAAAGTCACCATGAACTGCCAAGGGCAGATACAGGCCCAGAAGAGACTGGGGGCCTTCGTGCAAAGCGGCAGCTCAAAATGGAGGAGAGACGAAAGCAACACTGAAGCGCCCCGGTCACTAGGCGAAGCGCCGCGGCTCCGCGCACCGGCCTGCAATGGCGTTTTGGGTTTGACACCGAAAGCTCAAGCAGCAAAGCCTGCAGCGACGCGCGGCCCTTCTGCACGCCGGGAGCCGGGGCGCGCACGCCCCTCAGTAGGCGTGAGCTGGCCCCTCCGCGGTGAGAAGCAAGTGACCGCCTTCCCCGGAGACAGAACGGCCAGTGGGAGCAGTCGAGGTAGGGGCGCTGGGGGCCTCAGAAGCGGGATGAGGGCCAGCCTGGGGCCCGGCGCCCCGAGGCCCCCCCGCCCTCGGAGGCATCGCCCGACCTCCCGCTGCCTGCCGCGGGCAGGGAAGCCCGGTGCCCTCCAGTGGACAGTGGCTCAAGAACACATGAGCTACAGTCACATTATGATATCTAATTGTCAGAGATATTATAACAATTTCCTAATTTTTATTCAGCCTTAAAGAGGGACATTTGCCGCCACACGATGCCGGCAAAACTCGTCTCACGGTGCTTTGCAGATAATGCACTTTTTTCAAAGGGTTTATTGTTTGTTTATGCACACAAAGCTGGGGTGCAGGCCAAGGGTGGGGGTGTCGAGAGGACTCCCCAGAGACAGTGTGGGGGCAGGACAGGCAGATCCACTGAAATCCACTGCTGAGGGGAGCAGCTGGCTGGACAGGGGAGGTCTGCTGCGCCCTGGGGGTCCCTCCCTGGATGGGGCTGAACACAGTCTGCAGCGGCTGAGGCCACCTTCACAGTGCTCAACCCCTGGCCACCAGGGAGGCCCAGATGACGCCCTCCCCAGTAAGACGCCCACTCACTGGGGGTTCGGGTGCTGGCTGGCATATTTAGCAGCAATGCCGATTTAACCGTGCCCACGTTCAAGAAATGAGCTCAGTGTGGGTGCCTTTTGCACCCCCCAGGCCCCCGACCCCGTTCCCCCTCGTGATCCTGTTTCCTGTATTTTTTCACGTCTCCACTTTGCTCGGGCCCCACCGTCTCCCCTCACGTGACCTGCGCACTCCCTTGTCCTCAGCCAGCTTCTCTGTTCCTGGGCAAACCCACGAGTGCCCTGGGGCTTCCCGGCACTCAGGGCGCCGCCTCATTATAACCTCTGGGCATGCTCCCATCACCCCACCAGTACATTCCCAAGGACAAACTGGGCTTCTTGGAAATGTGCACAAAAGATCTGTTGCAGCAGAGATCAGAAATCATCATACAACCAACATCTGCCTTCCCAAGGCGCCAGCGGAGCAGGGCTGAGAGACCTGGGAACCCGCCAGGTCCTGGCTCACTTGACGGCGGGCGGCACCAGCTCCCCGCACCGCCTGGGCACCGCCTGGGCGCCTCCCTGGGCTCTGACCCTCCAGGGAGGTAGAAGCTGAGCTCCCTGTGACGTTACTCCAGAAGATGGAGTTCCTGTGGGGGTGGGGGGAGTCACCAAGAGGTGAGCAACTGGGCGCAGCTCGCTTGCTGACCAGTGCAGAGAGCTGCCTCTGCCTGCATGTCCTCCCCGACCCCAGGCGGCCTGCAGTCACTGGCCAGAGGGCCACTAAACGTTGATCCACGAGGAGACATTTGCTTCACAGGCTCGAGGAAGAGTGCGCAAAGCGTGTAGGAAACGCCCAAGTCACACAAACGTGACAGACAAGCGCCGGGAGGGCCCCTTGCTCTCCTGAGCAGCAGACGGGGAAGGAAGTCAGGCAACTGGATGTGGTGCGACACTGATTTTACATTTTCTAGAGTTAAAAAAAATGAGACTTAAAACATACGTGGCTGCAGTCCCGTGCTGCTGCTGAGACCGGACTTTGGTCTCCAGCACGCCCTGCACACCAACAGGAAACAACTGAGGCCACAGGACCGGACATGAGACAGGTTTTTTTTTTTTTTTTAATATCCAACTTAAAAAAAACTCACAAAACCTGACTAACGAGTCCCTTTGATATTCTGGCCATGACTACTGACAAGAGAGTTATTGTTCATTCCATGCAATCAGGAAGCTAACAGGTGCCACCAGGTTAACGACCTACCAAATAGACTTCTACCCTTTTAATAGCCAGATGGTTTACGACTTGGTCACTTTGGAAGAGGAACAATCTCCATTTACAGCCCTGCGCTGACAGCTGGCTGTGGTGACTCTGTGTAGCTTCTTGATTAGTTACTAATTGTTCGTCTCACCGAGCTTTCCCTGCATCCCCCGCTGGGAAATTAGAAGTGAGTTGTAACTGATCATTAGAAGCTTGAAAAACTTAGCAGTAACAGACTTTACAATTTAAAATGAAAATTCTACCCAGCCTTACTCACCGCCGTCCTTGGGCGTGAACAGCGCCGCCGTCGCTGACAGAGCCAGGGAGACGCAGGCCGCCCCGGCCCCCAGCCCGGCAGGCCGGCAGCGCACGGAGCCGACGCGCAGGGAGCCGGGCCCATGCCGGGCGCCGGGCAGTAGCCAGGACTCCGGAGCGCCCGAGCAAGGTGGCGCCAGAGGCATGAACCCGCAGTGCGGGCGGCGTAGGGTCCACGCACCTGCGCAGCCTCGGGGCCGCTGACCCTCGCGGCCACGTGTGCGGTGTGAGGTGCGTGCTGGCCTGTGTCTGCGTTTTGCACAGCTCCGCAGAGGCTGCATGTCCTGGGAAGCTGAACAACAAAACGCCAACTGGATGTCCAGGTCTGCGTGCGGTCGGGGCAGAGCAGCTGAGCCCCCTGGCGGGGAGGGGGCGCTCTGGGCGTCTGTGGTCGTCCCAGTTGCAAACCACGGAAATGACCACGCACGTGGGGCGAAGGCTCGTTGCCCAGACCCGACCCTTCCCACAGACTGACTGCCGGTCTGCAGCGTTCCGCTCGGAGGTCTTCAGCTCGTGGAGTCTTGTCCCGGCACTTCTGCTTCCCTCTTTCGCCCCCATTCCCGTCACTCGCCACGCCGCGGCCTGGGACCCGCCTGGTGCCAGCTTCTCCAGTCAGCCCACAACCCTGGCGTACGCGCGGTCTCAAGAGCAGGGACGACCGTGTTGGCTCTCAGCAGCCCTCACTCGGCACATCAGAGACATTCTTAAACTGAACAAACGAAAATATATTCCCGCAATGGCAGTCAGCAATACTTCTGGTCAAATTTTGCTCCAGTGACATGAAAAACATGATGACCTGGTCTGTGTCGCAGGGCTCAGTGAGGACCCAACGGATGCAGTGGCAGGAGCAGGCTCGCAGAGAAGAGGGGAAAAAGTTCTGCCCGCGGACCAAAAGGCCTGCCAAAGCCGAAAGCCGAAAGCATTCACGCGGCTCGCTGCTCTGAGGAGGGGCGAGTAAGCCCGAGTCTCGCCAAGCGGAGCTTTCACACACTAGCAGTGAAAGCATTTAGGTGAAGCATTAGTTGTCCGGGAGTTAAAAGCGCCTGTATCAAAATTCCCACCTAAGGCAATAAGGACAAACAGGCTTTTTACTGCGGCAGGAAATGAACGAACTCACCGGTCACCAGGCTCCAGCCTGACCGCCCGGAGGTGCGTGGCTCAGCTGACGCAGCACCTAACTTCAAATGTACCGAAAGGTGAGACGCTTGAGCGTCGCTTCCGAGAATGCGCTGGCTGTTCCGTATGGGCGTCTTGATTACTCACAAGACAGTGAAGCTTCGTATTTTAAAGCCAGGCTGTGGCCACTTCTCGGAGGAGTCTCGAGAGGGATGAATTAGCAGCCCACGTGACTTGGTGTCTGCCCTGCTGACGCTCCTCCCTCAGCCACGGCGCCTGGAAGAGGGGTGTCGCTGTGCGGCTTCCTACCTAGTGTCTTTCAAGCAGAATTTTTTTTATTTTATAACAGTTTATTTTCCCATCATTTTGTACATTTTTTTTTCCATCTCAATTGTAGTCCCCGCGGGTTTCCCATCACCAGTCACCCGTGTGCCATCACCATAATCCCGTGCATTCCCTCCCCACCCCCCCGTTTTTGATCCCATTCCCCACTCCACCCCCGCAAAATGTCTCTGGTATAGGGTTGTTCATTATTTTTGTTATTTTCTCGCCTGGTCCATTATACTCCTCAAGCAGAATTTTAAATATGATGGCGGTAGGTTTGAAGTAGAACATTACGGAAATCCTCACCCAAGTTAACTCTGGGAAACAGGGTTCAGCTTTGAGGATTCTCTTGGACACGTCACAAACCTCAAGCCATGCGAAGACAAGTGATTATATATATACACACCGGAACACCTATGACAAGAACTCGGAGCGAAAATATCAGTAAGTGTTTCGTTTGGGCTGGAAGGTGACATGAACTCTGCGGTCTTCATGAAGCCGGTCTTCTCTTTACTGAGGTGACAGGCTCTAGAGTCTGCCTGGCGGCCCAGTCGCACGCTCGCTCGTCTGCAGCTGACTGCCCCTGGCAAAGCCGCCACACCCCCGCCTCGCTGCTGCGGGCCTGGGTCAGCTCCCAACCCAGCGCGTTCGTGACCCTGCGCTCTGGCCTCCCCACCCGCACGCCTCCTCCCGCCCCTCTCTGTCCTACTGCCATTCTTAAGGCCCACGAGTGTCTCCGTGGCCGGTCCTTCCCCGTTCCTCCAACCCGATGACCGCTGCGCCTCGAGGCCCAGCCCCGCCCCCTCACCACCGGGAGCCCCCACCCGCAGACCGATGGCGCCTCCCTTTTCCGTAGTTTCATCACCTGATATGCAACCTTGATACTGTAAGTCTCGTTCTCAAAACTTTGCATGCAAGGATCACACAGTGCGGTGTTTCACCTGGCCTCCTTCATGTGCACGGTATAGGAGAATCAGGCCCGCTCTGTAACTGCTCCTTCTGCGCCTGTGCCTAAGACCTACTTAAATAACGCATTCTTCATTTCTACCCGTCTCTTCTGGGCCAGTTTGCTACAAGCACATGTATCTCGTCTCTCCAGCTAGCATCCAGACTTGAGGACAGAACGCCTCTTTTACCACTTCCCTTAAACCATGCCACGCCGACACATGGTGGGAGCCCCAGCTGCACGTGGCGCTCAGCCACTCTCGACAGCCGGAGGCAGGAGAAGAAAATGAGGCGCTGGGAGCCAGCTGCCATCTCTGACAGGGGGTGGCTGCGTCCCGGACTGCCTCCTGCTGACTCGGTCAGGAGTCTGACCTCTCCCTGTCCGTTCCTGTTCTTTCTGAGGCAAGTGAAAGCTCAAACCTGTCAGCTCATTTACGGCTGAAGTGGACGAGGCCAGTGAGGAGCGGCCCTGTAAGGGCACAGCAGCTCCCCACGCCTGCGGCCGCGCCCAGCGGGAGCGCCCATGGCTCCTTGGTGACTGTCTTTCAGTTCCGTAAGCAGAGTCAATGACTACAGTTTAGAAACACACAGGCTAAGTCCAAGGGCCGTTGCTCTACTGTGAGAAGCAAAAGTCCTCGCGTCAGTCAGGGCGCAGGAATCGATCCTTGCGACCCAGAGCTGCCAGAAACAGCTGCCCGCGGCCAGCGCAGCTTCCCGACCCACACACCGAGCGGCCCGTGCTGCCGCCTCTCCAGATCGCCGGCAACATTCTTCCGGAGTCAGTTCAGCTCTCTCCTTATTTGATTTTTTGCTAAAACTAGAGCCTGCTCAGCTTTCTCAGCAAAGAGGGAAAGGCACTCTGGGCCAGGTTTCTGCGTCTCTGTGTCTGAGCCAACACGCAAAGCTGTCTCTCATTCCAGTTCTGACACCCCGCAGGCCAGGGCAAGTGTGTTTCAGTTGGTAATGGGACATGGGAAAACAAGAGACGGAAACAATGATAAAGAAAATCGGATGCGGCCCTCCCTGGTGGCGCCGCGGGTTGGGACGCAGCACTGAGCGCTGGCTGCAGCCGCTTCAGTGCGAGTTCGATCCCCGCCTGCCCCTTCGATCCCCGCCTGCCCCTTCGATCCCCGCCTGCCCCGGAGGTGACCCCAGGGCGTGGCAGACCCTGCCTGGCCCGCCCGCTGCCCCCTCAGCAGTGGGCTTCATCCATCTGCCTGTTCTGCTCCCCGCTCTGTCTCTGGGGAAGCCTCTCACTGCCCCAGCACTGTCCCCCAGTTCTGTATACACAAGTAAATAAATCTTAAAAGAAATCGGATGTAAAGTTTAGGACGCGGGTCTCACAAAGTGAGGAATCAAGTAGACGAGAAGAGACATTCCTAGAAGCTTGTTGCTGAATTGCTAGGTAAGGACAACTGAACAAGCACGTTTCGCATTTGTAAACTATAACATTTCATGCGTCCCCTACACCTCTTCACTCGGGAAGAATTAGTTAAGGGGAAATACAGGAACAGCCAAATTACAAATGAAGGTTAGTACACACTGTTGGTGGGAAGGCCGAGAAAATACTTGGTCAAATCACAGACGTGCTATCTCGAGACTCATTGTTATAAACGTCCTATCAATGAGGGGAACTTGAGAATGCTGAAAACGATTTGAAAACATTTTTAAATTAAAATACTGTTGTTGATATTTCACTTCTAAGGATCTACAGAATAGGAAATTAAAAGAAAAAAGCTATTTGTACATCAGTAGAAACAGTCCCATCATTGCTTTTTGTTAGAAGGTGAGTATTAATATTGCTCCCTGTCTTCCTCTTCTCCACCCTCCCGATGGTGCAGCGCGCTAAAGTGAACCCTATGAAGCCCCGGCAGCACGAGTTCGATCCCCGGCCAGGGAGTGACCCACAGGGTGCACCAGACCTCTCCTGTGTCCCCGCTGCCCCCTCAGCAGTTCTGCTTCCCGCTCTGTCTCTGGTGAGTCCTCTCACCCCCTGCACCTCTGGTCTGTACCTCAGCTCTGTATCCATAAATGAATAAATCTTTAAAATAAATAAATAAAATACATCTTCACCCTAAAGCTTCAGAGGACTTCAACGTGGGTCCTCTGAGTTAGAGACCATTAGTCTTAACTACAAGCACAAAGATCTTTGTCATATACTGTTTTGCCTTTCCTAAAACTTTGGAGTAATTTTATAATTATATTTCAAGTAATTATATTCTGGATGTTTCCCCTGCAAGGCATTAGCCGCACTCCAGACTTCCTCAAACCCCCGATGAATGGGCACAACCTCGGCCGGCTTGGCAGTAACACAAACACTGCCAGGCTCCTGCCCAAACACCGCGGGGGCTGTGCGCTGCCTCGCCAACTCGGCTGTGTTACCTCTTTGTCCTTCAGCCCCAGGAGCAGGATTTCTTCCATAAGGGTGAGGCGGATGTCCTTGCAGTCACCAGCGTCTTCACTGTCCGCACTCCCGTCCTGATTAGTGTCTTCCTCACTTTCCACCTTCTTTTCGGAGTTCTTGCCTCCTTCCATGCGGCGGGCCCGGTGAGTTAACGTGGTCATTCTTGGCTGTTTCTGGAAACAATGTTGAAAAAATATCTGTATGTGAGCTCATGTCAATCAACACACATGCATACAACATCCATGCAAAACAAAGTGCGAAAGAATGTTTACACACTTAACTAGAGAAAGGAGGCACGACTCGGCCAATTTTATGGGTAACACCAAATATTTTCCAGCATGTAACAGGCGTCCCAAAGGCACTGACAAGGAATCAGCGGAGCAGTAAGTGTAAGGTTAGAGCTTCTGATTCCTGTGCATGATCTGCACTCAGGAGGAAGTGTTCATCCCCTTCACGCCTCTTTCACAAAGTGGATCCTCCCTAAACAGTACGGAGCAGCAAAAAAATTGCCATCGTCCCGTCCATAAGAGCATATAATTATATATTCATTCAATGGTTCAAAAAATACAAAGTAAAAAAGGAAAAAGAAATAGACGTCCGCGCTCTACTGCCTCTCCCCACGCCCTCCTGACTCCTGCGACCCCTGGGGCTCCCTAGCGAGAGTCATGCTCTGCAGAAAATGTGGGCTTCTCCAATGTGACTTTGACAGCCTTTGCTGTACCCCTGCTAGTTCTCTTGCAGAGTCATAAGCAGCTGCCAGTAAACAGGACCAACAACCGAACGGTGAAAGAGGAGCAACATGCTTTGCACTTGCAAAACAGCAGAGCCGAGCCCTCCCGCCCCAGCCCGGTGGCTGCCTTAAACAGCTAGTCAGGGGCGCGGGCACTAATGTGCCATGTCCAGGCTGACATACTTGAGCTTAGGAAAATCTAGCTGTCGGTTTTTAAGATGACTTGCAATCCATACTTTCGGTCAGCAGTCCCTGGAAGAGCTTCTTCTGCAAGCGGTCGCTACGGAAGCCCGGGCTTGGGCATCGGGCTTGGGCCATGCAGCCGGCAGCGCCTGCCGTCCGGGGCGGCCGGCCCTCTGCCGCAGCTTCCCAGCCGGGATTCTCTGCCCTTGCCCTGTCTCTCCACTCTGCTCACGCCTCACAGGCCCACTGAGACCCCCTGCGAGGCGTCGGCGAAGGCCCTTTCCCCGCCGTCTCGCGGAGTCCAGGGCTGGCGGCGGCGCCTTCCCACTCGACTTGCTCTGGCGTCTCCCTGGGTTCGGCGGGCTCGCAACCAACCGTAACTGCTTGCGGGCAGGGTCTGGTGTCCCCGGCTCCGTGTCCTCCACGGGAGCCAGCGGCGTGTGCCGAGAGGGCGCGCTCAGAAATGCACGTGGACGTGGAAAGCAGAAACCCAGATGGCGTGGAAACCCGACTTGCGAGTCTTGGCACAACGCTGAATTCCAAAGGCAGTTCCTGAGGCCAGGCGGAGAAGGGTGGACGCCGGCCCTGCCAGGCAGCCGGCAGACATTCCTAACCGGTCCGAGAAACTTCAGATGGGGGGGGGAATAAAAGGGCATTTTGAGGGGCGAACCCCCCGGGCACTCACGGGTTTAGAAATCCAAGTTGAGAGCAGGTGGCCCCCAAATAAAATAAGTGAAAACCTCCCTTTCCCCATTAAAACAATTGGATTTTTGAGCGTCAGGCAATGTCTTCTCCCCTCGCCTTACCTGAGGTTACTCCCAGGGATGGCCGGAAGCAGGCTGCAGCGTGCACTCAGTTTTCGGGGGACACCTGCTCCCCCCACCACGACCCGCGCCCTCGCAGGTTAAAAACTTCGCAGCGGCGCAGACAGCGCAAACTTCCTGATCCTCGCGGCCGGAGGAGTAACACCTCAGCTTCCTCGGGATCGCTAGGCAACCTACCCCAGTGTTCCCGCGTCGGGCCAATCGGGCAGCGCCAGGCCAGCCCGGCCAATCGGGGCGCGCGGGGGGCGGCGCCCCGGCTATTGTGTTGCGGCCCGGACGGACGCCGCGGTCGGGAGGCAGGTTTCGGTTCAGCCTGACAGCCGGTCAGCCCAATGGAGGAGCCTCGGATGGCGCGGGGGGCGAGGCGGCCCCCCCGCGCCGGCCAATCACAGCGCGGGGGGCGCCGACCCGCGCGGGCTCCCGGGGGTCGCGGGGCGGCCGCTGTGCAGGTGGCGCGCGCGGGGACGGCAGGGGGCGTCCAGAGCGCGGGGTAGATGAACGTTCCCCACTGGCTGGGTTCTGCAGTTAGCTCACCCCGAGCTTCCTGCTCCTGGAGAGCTAGTCGGGGTCCGCTGCGGCCGCCGGGGGCTCACCGAGGTGGCCCCGCGCGTTCCAGCGCCGCGCGCGCCCTGCCCGGGACTCCCGCGACTGGCCGCTCAGGGATCGCGTACAGAACAGCGGTCGGCGCGCTGCAGAGCAAGCACGCCACCTTCTAAGGCTTCCTTTTTTAAAAAAATTTATTTATGCATACAGAACTGGGGTGCAGGCCAGAGGTGGGGAAGGAGGCGAGAGCATTCACTAGAGAGTGGGGAGCAAAACAGGCCGACTGACGAAGCGCGGCTGGCAGCGGGCAGGTCAGGAGGGGTCTGCTGCGCCCTGCGGGTCACCTGGGGGCAGGGATCGAACTTGTGCTGAAGTGGCTTTCGCTTCTTAGTGCTGCGCTTCAACCTGCTGCGCCACCAGGGAGGGCCCCAAGGCTTCCTTTTGTCCAGCAAAGGCACCGGCCAAGGCTGGAGCCAGGCCCGGGTTCTTCGTGGAAAGCACAGAATCACAGCAACACTCAAAAGTTCTAGGGGGTGTGTTCAACCCCTGCACAGTGACCTCTCCAGAAGTGGTCTCAACATTTGTGTGCCAACAGTGTCCAACTAAATAAGAGTAGAAGCCATGAAAGAATCTAGATGCTAAACACATTTTATTTGTGCTGTCCAAAACGCCAGACTTCAAAAAATCAGTTTTGTCTTGTTGTAAAAAAGTGTTTAAAAAGCAACATACTGATTTTTCTTTTTATATCATATATTATCCTATTCATCTACTACATCAAAGTACTGAAGAACACTGCTTTAACAATAGAATGCCACAATTAAATGACAGTTTTAACATAAGTAAAAAGTGAACTCCCAAAATTTAATAGCAAAATAAACATTATTAATTTCAAAAAGTGACTTCATAGGGCTGTAAATGTTTTGCATGTGTAAAGGAACATCAACATGTCGAGCAGAGGACAAGCAACGTCAGCTGTCACAGCGGTGCTTCGTCTCCGAGGCACAGGGACGACAGCTTGAGCTCAGATCCACTTTAGTGTGCCAAGTGCAGGAGCCCACTCAGACTTGCAGGGGCGCAGCAAACCGCCTCTAAAAGAGCAATGCTGGTCACTGAGTTTAACTGTTGAGAACTTCGCAAACAGGCGGAAGGAAAAGTAATTTTTATATATGTTCCTTGGGCTCACTAAACTTCCTTCTTTTTGGTACTGACTCTTGACTAGAAGAATCAAAATGATGAAGGACCTGCCAAAAGAAAACCACCACTAAGAACAGACACTGCAGCTTAGATGTCTTAAACTTGAGCTCTCTCCCATGCCTCTGGGTTCCTTCCTTTCTGGTGACAGGCAGCAGACGGGCCCCTGGCGACAGCGGCACCGGGCTCCTGACTGTAAGGTCGGCTTTGGCATGACACGGGCACCTCGCCTGATGGCAGTGGAGGTACAAGCTGGCAAGGTCTCCATGAAGGGTGAGCTCAAGGGTAGTATCTGTTCTCGCCAGCTGACTACCTGACACGTCCTGTCTGAGGACAAGACACCAGTGGGTTTCCGGAGCAGGGAGATGGAACAGGGGCTTGCTCCGCTACTCCACGCATCGACCTTGCAGGACTTCCAGGGGTGCCCCACGCAGGGGGGTAAAGATAAAAACAAAAGATAACAGTAGAACTATTTGGGGGGATACCAGGGAAAAGATTTAGAATGAATGGCCAGTAGAGAAACATTCCACCTTGGCCCCACTAAGACTTAAAGCAGTCCCTTGGCAGCTGGCAGGTGGTGGCCTGCGGCAACACCTGAGAGGGGGGGGGGGCGCACGCATACAGGAGACTGCCTCAGTGCTGAGCTTTGATTTTTCTGTAAGAAACTAAGAATTACAAATTCGACTATGCTTTAGCAGAAAAAGCCAAGGCTGAATACATTTAGAAAAAATTACAGAACCTAATGTATTAATGAGATGTCAGACCAGCCAGTTCCCTTTAAGATACATGCATTGAAAACTATAGTAACAAACTGTATTTTTGGGATTATCCCTTTAACGTTTGATTTTTAAAAACAGCCTTACTTGTCTAATTTTAATCTACTAAATAATGCTAAAAATTCTTGTTGAAAAATACAAATATCTTGGAAACGATAAACACACAATTGAAATTAGTAAAATAAGATCCCAGATATAAAACAACTGTTAAAAGACTCAGGTCAGGAAAAATGTTCTTTCTCCTAGGTACCAGGAGAAGATGCTTTCTTTTTGGGGGATTAGGCATTTGGTAACATCTCTTCTTTCCACTTTAATTCTGATTCTAGAAAGCTCAGATCAAACTTGTGGCCTAATTTTAGCTCTATTAAATAAAGTGGCCTGAGTATTCTTACCGTCATTTTCTCACTCTACTCATGTTTTTCCTGACACTAATTTTTAATGTATTGAATAAGTTCCTCTTACTCCAAATCATTCCTGGAATCATGCAACAAATAGTTACTTACGTGAAAAAAAAAATGAGTTAAGTTAGCATAGCACATCTTCGTATTTTTCTAGGTAGGTCTTTTTCCCATTTTAAATTACACATGTTGAGATAACACTGATTTAGAACTGTCTCTGCTTGGGGATACAGGTCGTCCCCACAAGCGCAGTTCTCACCCTGTCACCACCACGCAGCAAAATGCTGCCTTCCCACTTCACCCTGCTCCTTCCCCTCCTCGAAGTCTCTCCTGCTGACAGCCTTCAAGGGTTTATTGGGTCTGTTCCTCTGCTTTTTTGTTTCATATGAGCAGAATCACCTGCCGTTTGTCTTCGCCCTTCTGACTGACTTCACTCACCGTCATCCCTCTAGCTCTCTCCATGTTGTCGAAAGGCAGAATTTCATCTTTTTTTTTTTTAGCTTGTTCAGATGTTATTCCAATCATCCCATTTTTTAGAACCAAAAACTTTTAAACAAGATTTGCTCACCAGAGATCTGAAGTATATTCTTGGACATTATCATACAATTTTACATTTAATCTACAGGAATACTGACACTTGCCATTTTAGCCAATCTCTGTATTATCCTAAGACTTACCGTTTTCCCAGATTCGAAGTGACTTCTCTTCCGATTTTCTCTGGAAGGCTTTATTGGTTGATTTCCATTAGCCTCCTCAAAGATAGAATAATTACTAATAGGTTATTTGTTAGAGAACAATCAGCACTTGATGTTTCAACCATAGGCAACTACATACAATTTAAAAAAAACTGTACTGAAATATAATTCAGATACCATAAAACGCACCATTTACAAATACACAATGACTTTAAGACTATCCAGAGTTGGGGAACCATCACCCTCTGAGAAGAAACCCTGTACCTTTGGCTCTCATTCTCCTACCCCCCCTCTTCCCACACGCTGTAAGAGTTCCTCTCTCAAAATTCCTGTTCTGTTCTTCCCTTTCTTTGGACTTTTATATGAATGGAATCATGTAAGTATGGACTTTTGTGATTGGCTTCACTTGGTATAATGTTTTCAGTGTTCATTGAAGGTCTGACATGTATAAATAGTTCACTTCTTTCTATGGATGGGTAACAGCCTATTGTATGGATATACTGTATTTGTTTGTCCGTTCGTTTGTGATGGGCATCTGGAGTCTTTCGAACTTCTGGCTAACACGAATAGCGATATATTTGCAGGTTTTTGTTGAATGAATACTGGGTAACAGCAAACTAGGCACTGTCACATTACTATTCTCTAAAAGGACTTAATTTTCTTTTAAAGATTTATTTATTTAGGCCCTCCCTGGTGGCGCAGCGGGTTAAAGCACTGCACTAAGAAGCTAGAACCACTTCCGCATGAGTTCGATCCCCGCCTGCCCCGGAGGTGACCACATGGCGTGGCAGACCTCTCCTGACCCGCCCGCTGCTCCCCTCAGCAG
>NW_004567127.1:773327-785124 GCF_000260355.1 Condylura cristata | reverse complement strand
AAAAGATTTATTTATTTATGCACACAAGAACTAGAGCACAGGCCAGAGGTGCACCGGTGAGAAGACTCACCAGAGACAGAGTGGGGAGCAGAACAGGCAGCTGTACTGAAATACACTGTGGAGGGGAGCAGCAGGGGGGTCAGGAGAGGTCTGGCACACCCTGTGGGTCACTCCCTGGCCAGGGGTTGAACTCATGCTGCAGTGGCTGCAGACAGCTTCATAGAGCTGTGCCTTAACCTGCTGCGCCACCAGGAAGGGCCCAAAGGACTTATTTTCTGATGCTTAAAATGTACTTTTCAATGGTAACTTCCTTAGTATGTATATAATTTTTTTCATTTCTTGTCCTTTCCTAACAATAATTCTTTGAGTCATTATTCTCAAAGTCAGGGGTACTTTGGTAGAGAGTTCACAGCCAAATGAAGGGTAATTTCTGAAATGATTTTATGTCCCCAAACCATCTAATTTTATATTACTAGTAAGTCTTACCTAATGACTTTTAAAAAGTCTTGCTTTGGGGCCTCCCTGGTGACTCCGCACTATGAAGCTATTGCAGCCACTGCAGCATGAGTTTGTTCCCCAGCCAAGGAGCTGACCCAAAGGGCACAGCAGATCCCCTCCTGTCTCTCTGCTGCTCCCCGCAGCAGCATATTTCAGTAAATCTGCCTATTCTGCTGCCCACTCTGGCCTACAGCCTAGTTCTTACATGCACGCCTAAATAAAATATAGCTTTTAAAAACTGCTTGTTTTTGTGTGTGTGTGTCAGGAAAGAAACTTTTATTGTTTATAGAAGAGGTATTATGCTGGAGAACTTGAACTAATAAGTATGTCTTTAAAACTGCTTGTTTTTAAGCAAAATAAACTAACGTGGAAAAAAAAATCACAAGGTTAGACTGGAAAACAAATCTCAAGAGATACTTACTATTTTATTCTGAAAGATTTTTCCACTTCTTGTTTTGCTTTCAGACACATCAAGTTCAGATGTTTTACTGACTAACTGCTCAACCTAGGAAAGAGTAATTACCAAAAAACCATATAACAATGCAATAAAAACTTTTCATAGTTCAATAATGACGTTGAAATGTTCAACAAAAATGTAGGGTCTTGTAATGCTGAACTAATGAAAACCAGGCATTTTGAGTTGGTTTTTCAGGAAAGCACAAAGGTGAAGACACTGTCCCAGCACCCTGAGATGAGAAGGGGCAACGCCAGCGGCGCTCTCTTGCACAGCTGCGGCTGCGCCCTTCACAAAGGGGCTGAGAAGAGGAAGTGACTGGTCACGAACCCACCACTTCCAAGTTCATTTTAACTAACCCTGTGACTTCAGAATTATGCTGCCTATGGAAACAGTATAAGCATGCTGTGCTTCAAGGCAACAGAATGTATCACACACGCTGGCAAACACAGGGGTGATGTCGGATATAGACTGCTTCCGAGTCTACTGAGCGCTGGAATCCTGACACCCGTGGTCAGCACTCACGCGCATTACTAAACTCTTCTTAATGCCTAATTTTCTTCTAGAAGACCCAGGATTTAATAAGAAATTCTGAGCAATAACTAAAAAGCATATAAGCAACAGTCTTCTGGAAAACACAAGTTACAAAAGTGAGAATGGAATTACCAACTTTATACCTGAGAATGAGAAACAGAAAAACCAGAACTTTCTTTAAATTTCACTTCATCTTCCTCAAAAACTAAATCTGGTTCTGTAAAAAAAAAAAAAAAAAAAGCATATTTTATACTAAATAGTGTAAAATTAAATAAGAAATGAATTAATCTACATTTTCATTATTACCTCTGGTTTCACAACATCCATGGGTTTTTCTCTGCCCTTCCATTTTAGTTTCAATGTCAGAATCATCCTACATAATTGTAAGAAGGAAAAAATACACATTTCAAAAAAACCCCAACTAGCTAGAGGTAACTATGAACAAGTCTGTTTCATGAGAAGGCCAAGTACATCATTTACTACAAGTACTGCACATGTGCTGAAGAGAACAGGGATATCACTGCTAGCAAGGCAACTTATTTATGCACAGTATAAATACTACTTCAGTTTGCAACTTTCTCAAAAATGCATGATGGTTCCAAGAACCCTAGACACTTCTTTTGCATCCTGAGGACACTGAATTAGACATGTTCGCCCAACAAACCACCACTTCATAGATGCTAGCACACACTCTAAGCCTCAGCTCTCTTCAGGGTGTCAGTGAAGGATAATGTGTCTTGATATGGTAGTTAGTAACAGGGTTAATGTCTATAGGGTTATTGTTCCCTTTGTGACATGTCAGAGCTTTTAATATATTTTTTTAAAGACTTATTTGTGCATATAGAACTGGGTACCGGCCAGAGGTGCAGGGGCAGTGAAAGGATTCACCAGAGACAGAGCGGGGAGCAGAAAAGGCAGATCGAGGAAGTCCACTGCTGAGGGAGCAGCGGGCGGGTCAGGAGAGGTCTGCTGTGGCATGTGGTCACCTCCGGTGCAGGCGGGAATCGAACCCATGCTGAAGTGGCTTTAGCTTTTTAGTTAGTGCTTTAACCCGCTGTGCCACCAGCTCTGTGCCCAGAGTTTTCAATATTTTAAAGAAAACTACATAATCCCCAGCTATCTTTGTTTACAAAACAAGACTGGGATTTAAGTTTTAGGGGAAAATTTTCTTCTTTGAATTGTCTGAAATTGAATTTTCAATTTGTAAGGATGCAGTCCCAGAGCACAAGTCAGCATCTGTACATAAGTATTGTGGGCATAATTTACAGTAACATGAGACAAGCGAAAACAAGGGTGAAGTGATTTTGCAAATACTAAAAGATTTTTGGGAAATGAGGCAATCAAAATGCTTTTAAATATACCGCTATTCACCTATCCTTCAACCAGTACTGCGCATGCACACTGTAAGTCTGAGCGCGAGGCGCAGGAGGGCTACAAAGACGAGTAAGACGCTTTTCCTGCCTTCCAGGAACTTCCAGGTTGCTTCAGCACAGGCTTGCCAGACCCCGACGAATTCAAACACGTGCTTACATGAGCACCCAGTAGGGTGCTGAAGAAAGGGTTCCAGCCTTAGTTGGAGGATTGGGCTAGGTCAGTAGTTTTCTTTCTTTTCAAGATTTACTTATTTATGCATGCAAGAGTTGGGGTGTAGGCCAGAGGTGTGAAGGAGGGGCAAAGGACTCACCAGGACGGAGTGGGGAGCAGAACAGACAGAAACACTGAAATCCACTGCTGAGGGGAGCCGCGGGGAGACAGGAGAGGTCACTTTCTGGCTGGGGATCGAACTTGTGCTGTAGTGGCTGGTGACAGCTTCACAGTGCTGAGACTGAACCCTTGGGTCACCAGGGAGGGGCCCATTCAGTAATTCTCAAATTTTGCTCCAGGCTAAGGGGTCTCCTCAAGTCACTTGAGGGCAGGTGAGGCGGCAAGTGGCTCGGCCTTCAGGACCACTTTATTTCAGTGATAATAGTTGTGCTTTTAAATTTTTGACAATAATGTTTCTTTTACCAAGGGAAAGAATTCTGGAACCACAAACCACTGCCTCATTCATGTCCCTTCCAACCTTGAGTTTATGATTACAGTGCACTTACACAAGTATTAATAGAAACTATTAAAGTCCTCAGAATCGAGTTAAACATGTGCTACTACTATGCTTTATAACTCTTAACATACGCTCACACTTACGTAATGCTCCTGTTCATTTCCTAGATCATCTTTGTCCATGAGAATTTTTTGAAGTGGTGTTTTTAAATGTTTTGGTGATAATATGGTTGAATCAATATTTTCCATTCGTTCTTTCTCAGTGGTCACTTTTACTTTAAAGGTGTGAAAAGGTGTGGGGACTTCGCCCACATTTAAGTACATAGGTTCCCCTTCAAATATCACTCCTTCGCAATCACCGTCCTTAAAGCCAGGAGGCTGGTAATCTGGAGGTGTAACTGCAAGAGTAAACGGACAGTCGAAGACATCAGTACTGTTGCTGTAAAAGTAAATGCAGACTAAGGGGCATGAACAGGATAGAAGGGATTGCAGTAAAAATAAACATTACTCTTCTACTTCCACGCTGTGACTTTATTCCCCAAAAGTCACCTTTTCCTCCCTCACCTGACTGGCTATGTGACCTTGAGAAGTTATTTATGGCCCTTGACTCGGTTTCCGCATCTGAGCGCCACCCGAGCGTCACTGTGCGCACTATGTGATTTAAAGTGTGCCAAGTGCTCAGAGAGCAATGGCGCCCGTAGTGTTTATAAATGTCGGCTGCCATCCTTGTTGCTGATTTATGTTCTTCTAGGAGCCATTATGCAGTGAAATATATTTCTCATGTATGTATAGTTCCTTGAGAAACACGAATGAGCTCATACTGTCCTGCGCCTCGCTGGCTTTACCATCTTTTCAATGAGCTTTTAGTATTTCTTGAGTATCTCTCAGCATGCGCCTTTGACCAGCTGGCACAGTGCTGCGTGCACAGTAGTGCCCTCTGGGCCACACCGGACGTGTTCCAAGACCCCCCAGCAGGTGACCGAAATAATGGACACTACTGACACCCAGAGTGTGTTTTCTCCTTACACACATACCTGTGGTAAAGCTCAGTCTGTGAATTAAGCACAGTAAGAGATGGAGAACAATCGTAGCAATACAGTGTGACACAAGTCTCTCCGTGCTCCCTTTCGAAATAGGTTACTGTATACAGTATTTTCAGACTGAGGATGAATGTGGGTAGTGAAGTGTGATAACAGTCTAGATGTACCATAATTATTTACTCAACCCCCCACTGACGGACACTAAAAGTTGCTTCCATTTTGTTCTATTTTAAGCAAGGCTATAATGAAAATTCTTATAAACCTAGAACCTTGCATGGTCGTGTAAATTTCTGAGATACTTTTCTAGTTATAGCATTTCTGGCTTATAAGTTTTACTGATCTGGTTAAGTGAAAGAGGGTACCTCACTGTTTTATTTCTTCAATAACAAATGTGGTTGTACTTAGAGAACACGGATATCTTCTTATCACTGTTGAAGTGTGTGTATATTTTAAAGTCTGTTTTTAAAACCTTTTTCAAGTATTGGTATTACATATAATTTCTGTATTTTCAAAAATATACACTCATTTAAGTGCTTTAAAACCTGGAGTGGAAACCAACTGTTTCAATAATAACGTATCATACAGACACTGATGGCAAGAGGATATACTGCAAACAGTACCTTCATCATAGTAAAACAGTTTCATGGTCAAACAAACATCATTAGGCAGCGGCCCCAGATTTTGCATCAGAATATATATCTTGCGAATGAGGAGAATACTCGCTTTCTTGGTGTCAGCAGATGACATGCTGGGTTCACTGGCTTGGTTTTTACTAGAACAGAATCCCACATTATTTTATGAAGCCTCTAGCTGCTAATGACATAATTTCATTTTTTGCTATTTGAGATTCCTACTCCTACTATAGCATAGTTAAGTAGAAAGTTAACATAGGTGTGTTTTAATGTCACATTTACAAATTTATTATCATTAATATCACTTTATTATCATTATAAATGAATAACTTAAATGTGTATTCTATATAAGATGTTTAAAGGAAACAAGTGACACATTTCACTTCTATTTCTAAAATCACTCAGGCATTCAACAACTTTTCTATTATTTGCTTGTTTCACAATTCAAAATCAGCACAGACCCACGACTTGCAGTTACTCCAAGGCTATATTATTGCACAGGCACACCCCTGTTAATTCACTCAAAATGTTTGTGAAGTTTCAGAACTAACCCTGAGGTTTCCGTTTACATTATTAATATGAATGAGTGGTAATCTATACTATAAAATGAAAACTGAACAATACCTTATGAAGTCCATGATTGGTCCATTAATGGTATACTTGAATTTAAACTGGTAACATTCTGAAATTGTCTTAAATAGAAAACACTGCAGTTACTTATCTGAGATATAAGTACTGATTGCCAAGTTGATATGTACTGCTTCTGTCTGACTCAACATTTGATTTTTTTCTGCTATGTTAATCCCTATCAGTCCACGGAAACTTTCAAGTCCACTGTCATTTCCCATGGCTTGGGCTTTGAGGCTCCAGTCCTGGAGATATTTATTTCCTCATTCATTTATAATGCGTGATACATACAAACCAGAAGGAAGGGCTCCTTGGCAGGCCAAGTAGTGGAGAGGGCTTATCTCCTACTTCAGCAGAGTGGCTAGACACAAGACTTAAATCCTTGCTGTACTGTAATCACCAGCATCATTTAAGTCTTCTAAGTCTCAGTTTCTCCAGCTAATGAAAGAGGTTGAAAATAGTACCAATCTTACTGGTGATTGTGGATATTTATCAAACAGGGTACTTTGTATACAGAGTCCTTAAAGTGTCTGCTATGCCAAGCATTCAATAAATATTAGTCCATCAGCAAGCTTGCTCTTTTACTAAAAGAAACCTATGCAATTATAAAGCATATGAACATCTTCTGAATAATCAGTTTCTGAACAACCATCACATAATGCACAGCCTTTGCCCATATGACTGTCACTGAGGAAATATAGTAAGTATTAATAGCAGGAGTGAGTGTTAAAGAAAAGGCATTCTCAGTGCTCCTGAAAGTCCAACATTTTACTGCTTTCTTAACATTCAGGAACTCACACAGGGATGGGGATTGGTTCTCTTTTAAAAAAATCTGCTTCTCAATTACAGAATGAAACACTGTATTGTAACAGCTGAAGTGTAATGGTTAAGCACCTAGATCATGAATGGCTTTCTTGGGTTCAAATGTGAATTGTGCCACTGTGAATTTAGGCAAGAAACCTTGCATGTGGGTTTCTTTATCTAAAAAGTAGAGATAGTAAATCATGAAGGGTGGGGTGAATAAATGAGATAACACATAAAGTCTCCAAGAATAATCAAATAATAGTATCCAACTGGCTCTTAATTTCTTGTCTTCTGGATGTCAGATGAAGAGGTGGATGTGAGTGGATTAGGATGAATATTCAAAGCTTTAAGGATGAGTTTATTTTTCTCACTTTCAACACCTTTCAAAATTTTATAAAAAGACTGTTGTAAAGAACCCAAAGTTAGGAGATTTAGTAACAATATTAATCTGTTTAAAGATAACAATGCAAGCCCTTTTTGCCTAAAAAAAAAAATCTGAGTTCTAAATTTTAAAGTATATATTAAAATGTAGTGTTAAAAGTATAAGATACAATTTTGTTACTTTTAGATATCAGAGATATTATTTCTTTACTTCTTAAGCACACTTACTTGAGGGTCTTCAGGATTGGTGTACACCTATTTAAAAATAATTTACAATTGAGTTATATAAAGCAAACAGTCAAGAGAAATTAACAGGATACTTAGACTGCACCATTAAAAAAACTCAGCAGGGCCCTCCCTGGTGGTGCAGCCAGTTAGTGCAACACTGGGAAGCTGGCTGCAGCCACTTCCATGCTAATTCCATCCCTGGTCCTGGAGGTACCCCCAGGGCGCAGCAGACCTCTCCTCTCTCCCGCTGCTCCCCTCAGCAGTGGACTTCACCTACCTGCCTGTTCTGCTCCCCACTCTCTCAGATCAATTCTCACCGCCCCTGCACCTCTGGCTTGTACCCCAGTTTTGTATACATACATACATACATACCTCAATAACTCAGCAAAACAAAATACAAAATCACTTCCCCAAATATTGTTAGTTTTCCCCATTGATTAGATCAATTGTTTGGATAAAGGGATATAATCATGTAATGATTTTAGTGTTATTTAATCAGTGTCTTAAAAAAGAACAATTTGAAAATACTTACAGCTAGAACAACCATCCTTAGCTGAAACACAACAGAGAAAAAAATCTTACTTTTACTCGACACTCTATTTTTTTCTGTGATGGATCTCAGAATTCTTTGTACTACTTTAACATTTACGCCTAATAAGAAAATCGATCTTGTAGAAAAACAGACTTTATATCTACTTGACTTATTAATTTATGTAATGACTTAAGCAAACAGGGTTATTCCAGCCAGTTACAAGGAAGAAATGTATTGTGAAATCTTACCAATATAAGATCTGATTTTGAAAAGAAAAAAAGTAGACGAGTTCATTTGACAATGGCAAGAGACTATGGAGACCCAGGAATAGAGGATCACGGGAAATCACTCAAGTTTACCAGCCAAAAAAATCTAAGAGTCAGATTTTTCCTTTTATTCCACAGCCAATCCATCAACAAGTCCAATCAGCTCTACTACCAAATATATTCTGAGTCTTCCATTCGCCCTCTGCTATCTCGGCATAAGCCACCATTATTTTCACAGTACTGCATATTCTCCTTCTACATTTTACTTTTTAAATAAGAGTGATTTCTCTTTTCATTTTAAATATAAATCAAATGTTACATTTCTATTCAAGACCGTGAAATGAGTTCCATTTACCCTAAGTAAAGCCCCAGTGCCTGACCTCCCGGAGGCAGAGGCACGGCCCCACCTGCCCAGGCCCGTCCAGGCCACCGCCTCCCCGCGCACCCAACTCCACTCTCCGAACTCCCTTCTTTGCATCTGCTGTTCTGCTAGACTGTCCCCCCAAATCAAAGTCTGCCTGGTTTCTTTTCATTCAAACCTCACCTCCAGTAAAAGCCACCTCCTCACAGAGCCCCTCTGATCACCCTGGTGCAGGCTACCCACTTTTCCACTTCCTAAAAACGGCAGTGGCATTAACACTAGTGGAAGTGATCTGACTTTCTTGTCCACTGTTTTTTCAGCACAGAAGCGAGCGCTTTGTCCACTCATCGATCAGCTCCTACCTAGAAATGTATCTAGCAGATTGCAATCATTCAATAATTAAATATTAAATGCCTCAGTGAAAGAGGTCAACGACCTTGTGGATAAAATGTTATCTTCACAACTTTTTTAGTGTTGAATTTCTACAAGTTGATATAGACATAGGTTAAGTACACAAGAAGGGTTATTTTATAGCAAAGCCTTATTCGTTGAAATTTCACAGTAATACAAAACTTGTGACAATTTAGATTACATGGAAATTTACTGTTGAACTTTCATAAGGAAATAATTTGTTAAATTATTAGTATAAAAAGATTGTGGAAGACAAGGAAGAAATATATTGTGAAATCTTATCAATATAATGAGCTATTTTAAAAGAATTTAATTCATTAAATTTTTGTAAGTGAATGTGTCACTAATACAAATACGTGTTAATAATTAATCAAACCTGGCTTTCCAAAACTTGCGAAGTACTACTTTTATGAGCTTTAAATAAATTGAGTATTAGTCCATAAGATACTCAAGTGCTTTTTCAGCATGGCCTGTGCCAAAGGTAAGGTTTTATTCCTTGGTAATTGTTATAATTGTAGAATAAAAGGTAGGAAAGAAGGACAGAGATGCTGACTTACGTATTTTTTCTGCAAAGCATCATAGCATCCTAGCATCCTAAAAAATAACCAAGGACTTGTTTTTAGATGGAGTGCATTTCCAGAAAACAGTACTTTTAGCAAATCTCCAATGACCTCACTATATGCTTTCTCAGCATACAATAATACAAAATTTTCCTACTAGAGCTTTCTTCTTGTTAACTAGTTTAAAAAAAAAATGAAACAAAACAACATGGCAGGATTATGAGAAGCTGGTAAAGCATGGAAGAGTAGGTATAAAATATCTGACAGCTATTTGTGGGGAACACAAATAGGAAAATGATGGAGCACGAAGTAAAATGCAAAAATTCACAGACTTGAAAAAATTATACTAATGGCTAAAGAGAAACATTAAAATTCAATTAAACACCGAAGGGTCTCCAAGGTTCAAAACAAGGTGATTCAAAACAGTTCTCTATTACTAGGTTTCCTTTGACTTACCACTTCACTAGCTGTGTAGATCCTGGGCAGTTCTTATCTTCTCTCAGAATTTTGACACAAAGATCTAAGCACAAAAATGATGACATAAATATAGAACTACTTAGGATTAGTAAACAAGTAGAATTTTTTTTTTTAGATTTATTTATTTATGCACACAGAACTTGGGTACAGGCCAGAGGTGCAGGGGTGGTGAGAGGCTTCACCAGAGACAGAGCGGGGAGCAGAACAGGCAGATCGACGAAGTCCACTGCTGAGGGAGCAGCGGGGAGACAACAGGGTCTGCAGTGCCATGAGGATCATCAAGGGGCCGGGGATCAAATGTGCATTGAAGTGGCTGTGGCCAGCTTGCAGTGCTGCGCAAGCTGCACCCGCTGCACCACCAGTGAGGACCCACAACTAGAAATTTTAAATGAGGATTATTTTCTTTAGCTGCTTATTATAAGTAAAATATTTGTAAAAGGCCAAGAATTTAACTGGTTATAAAAGAGAACCCTGAAAAAGGACCACGTCATACAGTGGAAGGGAATGAGAAGATCTCTTTCTCTCTATCTTTATCTGAAAAATATGGTGAGTATCTGAGTCATCAGAGCCTCCCGGATGGCGCAACAGGTTAAAGCACAGCACTGTGAAGCTGGCCACAGCCACTGCAGTATGAGTTCGATCCCCGGCCGGGGAGGGACCTACAGGGCACGGCAGACTTCTGACCCGCCCGCTGCTCCCCTCAGCAGTGTGTTTCAGTCAGTCCGCCTGTTCTGCTCCCTACTCTGTCTCTGGTGCATCCTCTAACTCTCCCCACCCACCCACACCTCTGGCGTGCAACCCAGTTCTTGTATGCATAAATAAATATTTTAAAAAAATCTGACTCACCAGCCTGTAATACAAATCAGTAAGTCACCACAAATAACACAGTCCTTAACAGATTGCCCAGCACACAAAGTTACATACTGGGTTAATATAAATTGGCTGTATTCTATTCTTCCTAAGATAACACGAACCATGCACTACCACTGTACAAAGGTAGAATAGAATACGTTATCTACTTTCTTCATCGTTGTAAGAGTAACAGCTGGTGAAACTAGTGATATTACAAATATTTAAAAAAAAACCCACTTTTAATGTGGATGGCCACATTAAAAATGTGCCACATATATGGCATTATTTATAATAATTAAAATCGGAAAGAACCCAAATGGTCAACAGCTGAGGAATGTATAAAATGTGGTATGTCCATATAGTGGGCCATTACTCAGCAGCAAAAAGAACCAAGGAGTACTCTTGCCTATGATGTACGCATGAACTTTGAAAGTGGCAGAAGGCACGTTCCCAAAGGGCCTCATGTTGTACTACAGCACTTAGATGGACGGGCGTTTCTGCTCTCCTCAACCATACAAATCTTCGTCATTTACATGAAGTGCCCAGAATAGCCAAATCCATAAAGGCAGAAAGTGGGGTTGTGGGAAATGGGGAATGACTTCGTGGGTGTGGGGTTTCCTTTTGGGGTGATGAACATGTGCTAGAAGTCCTTGAATGGCAGGCTTTAAATGAGTAAACTGTCAGGTGTGTGAATTCTACCTCCAAAAGGTGCTATTCAAAAAGCAAAATCTCAAAGTCAAAAATTACAGTTTGAGTAAACCAAAATAAAAGTAACACGCTTAAAGAAAAAGATTAAATGAACATTATATTACCATCCAGGTATCTTGTTCCATAAGCACATTCTGGAAATATTCCTCTCAAGTAGGTGATGCAGGAGACCGAAACTGCTAGAAGCCTCTTCACTAACACCAAAGACTGCTGCTCAGTTGATATCTTACTGGGAAACACCAAGGCGCTCTGAAATTCCAGGGCGGCGAAAACAGATCAGATTTTTTAAAAATAGAGCTAAGGTGCGCACAAGCATGGTTCTCCCGACAATTCCCCCCGGCGCGCAAAGCTCGGCAGGGAGCCTGCCTCCTATGAGGGCCCGCCCGCGCGGC
>NW_004567127.1:772573-773213 GCF_000260355.1 Condylura cristata | reverse complement strand
CGCGGGCCTGGGCATGCCGGGCTGCGCGGGCCAGCCGTCTCCCAGGCACGAAGCGCCTCCATCGCCCTCGGGGCTTGGGGGCCCGCTGGGTCAGTGCGCCCAAGGCCCGGGGTCCCCCTAAGCGCCTCAAGCTCTTTAGCCAGGGGCTTCTAGAGGTCACCGAGTCGGGGCAGCGGACTAAGCTCCAGGCAGAGGGGCACCCGGGCCTCCGGGGCAGGGCGAGTCTCAGGGGGGACCCCAGGGCGCAGCCGTCCCCTCCTGGCCCCGCCGCCCCCTCGCCAGTGGGTCTCTGTGGGTGTGCTGTCCTGCTCCCCACTGTCTCTGGGGAGTCCTCTTAGCCCCCAACTCTGGCCTGCACCCCAACTCTGTATGCATCAATCAATAAATCTTAAAGGAATATCGGAGGCCCCAAGAAACAATACAAGTCGCTGAAGCGAAACCCTGCAACCGCGAGCGCCTACCATGGACGTTCTCTGCAGCTGCGCAGTGGCCATCTTCTGGGGTGTCCTTTGATTCAACCTTGTGACAAGGACAAGCGTGTTTTTATCCCGAAAGTCGCGTCTATCCGCGGCAAGTGGCAAGAGCCTGCAGGGAGACGGGGCGCCGCCCTCCCTGGGGCCCCGCGGCCGCCCCGCGTGCC
>NW_004567127.1:764467-771797 GCF_000260355.1 Condylura cristata | reverse complement strand
CTCCGGTGTCCGAAGGAGCCGGTGCTCTAGCAGTTCCTCCCGGGGACCCCCGCGGCGCGGCGCCTGCCCGGCGGTGGGGCGCCCGGTAACGGGGTCCCCGAGGGTGAACTGTGAAGTCGCAGGGGCCGTAGCGGGGAGCAGGTGCGCTCGTTTCCTGCGCAAACTTGGGTTTCCCAATAGATGGCTTAGCGGAGCCTCGCGGTTAACAAGCTTGGGGTGCCTGCACTGCCCGCCAGGAACCCCCTCGGGGTGCGGAAGGATGTGCCCCGAGGCTCGGGAGAAGGCTGGAAACTGGAGTGCGGTTCTCGGGGTAAAGCAGCGAAAGGGCCCTGGCCTCGCAGTTCAGAGGGCTGTGTGTGAGCCCTCTGGAGGGGAGAGGTGGTGTTGCTGCAAGAGGCCCAGAACACCATACTGGGCGCCATTTAAACGGGTCAGGAGAAAAGCAAGAGGACCCTCCCTGGGGCAGGGGCGAGTCTCAGCCGGGAGCTGTCCGGCAGCTGCAGCAGCGTTCGGTCCGCCAGGGAGGGACCCCAGGGCGCAGCGGACCTCTCCTGTCTCCCCGCGGCCCCCTCAGCAGTGTGTTCAGTGGATCCACCTGTTCTGCTCCCCGCTCTGTCTCTGGGGAATCCGCTGATGTCCCCCCATCCCTCAGCACCTTTGGCCTGCACCCAGTTCTTGTATGCATACATAAATAAATCTTTACAAAAAAGCAATGCTATATATTAAAAATCTAAAAACCTGAAGAAACGTTACAAGAATTATCATTGATTTAAAAAATATTACTGTTTTAAAAACTACTGGTTAAGGCTCGTTAACGGAAACTTAGGTTTGTGCAGGTAGAATCCAGAACATCCTGGGGCCTCGCGAAGGCCTGTGCCAATCCGGATGTGCCTCTGATTTCTCTAAGGACAGCTGCAAGGTGCTGGAGAGAACATGCAATGCTTGCTGTTTAACGCCTGATAAATTATTGCTTATGCTACACAGCATGGCAAAGGTATACACACAGCTATATAGCGCAGGTCAATTTTCATACAACTTATCCTTTGTTAATTGAAGTTGTTGGGAAGGAAGCTCTTTTCCTCTTAGGCTTGGTATTTGGAAACCTGAAAATTAAATTGCCCAGGCGCTGGTGTGTGCTGGCTGCTCAGCTTCAACAGGGAGAGCCAGTCTTCGCTGGCTGTGAGACGCCTTGAGAGGGAATTCATGACCCCGAACTCTTTGGGGAGTTGCTGCGTCTGGGAAGGGGGGGGGGCAGCCGCCTCTGGCTGCAGCTGTGGAGTCTCAAGTGCCTTAAACACCCTTCCGCCTCTGCAGCCCATCCTGGACGCCTTCAAGAATTAGTGCTAAAGGGTACATGTATGTGTAAGTCACCTGTGCGTGCATAACACATTCTAGAAAGATACAAAACCACAAGAAGCTGATAATAGGGTGACACCTGAGGAGTCAGGGGCTCAGCTCCCCATGCTGCCAATTCTCAGGGCTCCAGCTAGAGAACCTGGAAGGTAGTATTTTTTCTCCCCTACAATATTTTTGACTTTAGTAGTTATCTGTACTAAAAATTAAATAAGTTAAAAAATAGCTTATTTGAAGAGAGAGGCACAAAATCCTGGTCAAAGTATAAGCCTACTGGAGAGAGGGAGAGAGAGTTTTAAATAATGAAATCCTTTACATTTTAACAGAAGTTTTAATGTAGCTTCTAAAAAGGGTTAGATTTCCATTACTGAGAAAGAACTCTTGGGGCACACTTGTACTTCCAACACTTATAATTTGTAGGTCACTCATTCATACTCATTTATCACTCAGTTTTTTTAGAAAAATGTTTATTTATTTATGCATGTAGAACTGGGGTACAGGCCAGAGGTGCAGGGGGTGAGATGCTTCACCAGAGACAGAGTGGGGAGCAGAACAGGCAGATCAACGAAATACACTGCTGAGGGGAGCAGCGGGCGGGTCAGGAGAGGTCTGCCACGCCCTGTGGTCACCTCCGGGGCAGGCGGGGATCGAACTCATGCGAAAGTGGCTTTAGCTTCTTAGTGCTGCGCTTTAACCCGCTGCGCCACCGGGGAGGGCCCTATGTTATTTTTTTTTAAGATTTATTTATGCATATAAGAACTGGGGATAGGCCAGAGGTTCGGGGCAGTGAGAGGACTCCCCAAAGACAGAGTAGGGAGCAGGACAGGCAGATCCACTGAAACCCACTGCTGAGGGAACAGCAGGGAGTCAGGAAAGTCTGCTGTGCCCTGGGGTCCCTCCCTGGCTGGGTTCGAACTTCATGCAGCGGCTGCGGACAGCTTCATAGGCTGTGCTTTACCCCCTTGCACACCGCGGAGGCCCAAGTTTGAAATTGTTTATTGCCCAAATTTCCCCCTTATGTTGGACATACAACAAATACTTTTATTAACATGTTATTATTCTACTTATTTAGTTCTGGGGTTCTTTGTCTGAATTCATAGATTCCCAAGAGATCCGTACAAAGAATTCAGAAACTTTGTGAATTTGTATGGGAAAATAATCACATCTTCATTTTCACTAACTTCTAACTGAAATTAGCATTTCCCCCCAATTCTGAACACAGTCAATAAACTAGAGTAATATTAACAACACTTGTGACTTTATTATTAAATTCAGATATTTTTACATCACACTACTGTTTTTGCAGACATTTAAAAATATTTATACTTGGCTTCAAATTTAAGATATTAACTCTTGTTATCTAATGCACTTATAAAGACGTATTTCTATTACTATAGCACAAATTTTATTTTGCCATTTTAATAACTGTTTTGATATAATCATCATCCGTTGACTCTAATGCTGTATTTAAAATCACTATTCTGAGTTGTTCTTAGTCTTTATTATATTGACAAAGGCTATCTACATCTTTCCATTTACAAGGCATGAAAAACTGTGAGCAAAGCAAAGGTTGCTAAGAATTAGAGTCTATAAAATAGTTGTACAAATTAAAATGTTTCTCTACACTATTGATAATATTTATATATTATGACCATGTTTATAGCTAGCCATTCTTTTTCTTTAAAATGTACATTATAGAGATGGAACCAGAGGTGGTGAAATTAAGTTCAGTTTAATATATATTAATGGCATCAAACTCACATGTTTTTCATACATTAGGCATGAACTTATAAAATTTAAAGTTCTTGCTGTATTTTCAGAATTCATCTATTAATCTGAAACAGTTGTGAGGAAGAGCAATCTGAATTAAATAAAGGTATGAATAATGGAATAGTTTGTAAAGAATTCAGTTAGTTTATAGAGGTTAATTTTAACTGACAAAAAATGTTCTGGTCAAATTGCTAATGACTTGGTAAAAATAATTTGAGTTAGTATATTAACTTTTGATCATTAAAATAGTCCTGCCAAAGTACTTGAAAACAGGTTGACTTTTATACATTTGCTTACTTGAACATCATTTATTTAAAAAAATATGAAATATTTTTATGAGCCCTCAGGTCATGAATAACCTTAGTTTCTTTCAGTGAGGTTGCCATGTTCCTTCTTCAACAGATTATAATTCATTTTCTCATGAAAAATTATGATAGTGACCTAATAATAAAGAAAGAGCCATGTGTGGTAAGGATAAAGCTGAAAAAACATTTATTGAGTCATCAAGTTACAAAAAGTCAGGGGACTTAAAAAGACACAGCACAAAATTAAACAATCACGCAAACACAGCAGATTGTCTTGGGTTTAAAAGTTCTTGTACAGTTGTATCTATGGTACACTGTTAATTTACTTGGCAAACATTTTCCAAGATCTGAAAACATAAAAAGTGCAAGAGTCAGACTAGGCTTTGTTAGTACACTGATTGTACATCCATCACCACGCTTGTTTCTGTTGATTACAGCAGGTAAAATTAATTCGAGAAAGTGTTTCCTAGTTCTTGTCTTGTTATAAAAAGAAGAGATCCTCTACATTTCCGGGTAGGAGGGATAACTTGCAATCCCACAGTGGTTTTTATTATTTCTCGCCATCCGAATATATCCTTGCTCACCAAAGGTGAGGCCCCAGCTTTAGAAAAAGAAATAACACAAAATTACAAAGGCACATAATTAAACGAAGTTATCAACATTGTATTGCTTAGGTTGGTTTTCTCCTAAAGTGATTCCATACAAAAAGTTGTAAAACAAAATAATATAGTAATTTCCTTGGGACTTTTAGGCAGTTTGCAAAGGGTCATTTGGAAAACTTAGCACTACAGTGAGGACTGGACAACAGCCATTTATTTCATTATCTAAGGTCCACTGATTTTGGAACGATTGAGAGAGCTGCTTAATTCACAAATGAAGAAGCCGTCAGGTGCTACGTAGTGGTAAGGATACAAAGATCAGGCTTCTGAGCAACCCGTCGGGCGAGAGAGTATTGGAAAGGGAGATAGAAAAGAAACAATGAAAATTATTTTTCTGAAGATTTACTTATTTATGCATACAGAGCTGGGGCACAGGTCAGAGGGCGGGGTGGTGAGGACTCAACAGAGGCAGGCGGGGAGCAGAACAAGCAGATTGATAAAGTCCACTGCTGAGGGGATCAGTGGGGGACAGGTCTGCTGCGCCCTGGGGGTCACCTCCGGGGCGGGGATGGAACTTGCACTGAAGCCGCTGCGGCCAGCCCGCCCTGCTGCGTCCTAAATCGTTGAGCCACGAGGGAGGGCCCCAAACAATTTAAATTCAATCTACAGAACATTCCATATGCACGTGACACTTTGGGGCCACCGGACAAAAGACATCTTCCCCAGTCCAAAGATTCAGGGGTGAGAGGAGAAAGGACGTGCGACAGGTGAAGATACTGGCTTCAGATGAGGGGCGCCGGGCGGGGGCGAGGCAGCAGGATGCGGCGGCTTCTCGACAAAGCCGCATTACGTGTACCATGGGGAGCATGAAAGAGGAGATCTGTAAGCTCAGACTCGTGTTTTGGACAAACCTGCCCGGCAGCCCAATGGAAAGGAGAGTGGTAGGAGATCACGGAAACCGTGCAGGCAGGTGTCTGAGCCAGGTCCGTGACAGGGAGAGCAGGGAGAAGACCGAAACGGGGAGGGGGTGAGATGACGTCAGCCTGACTTGCTGCTTGTTGGATCCGGAGGCGTTTGAGATGACCCGTGAGCTCCAGCAGGACTGGGGTGTTCGTGGGGTTGCCATTTATGGAGGGGGGACCCCGTGGAGGAGAAACACGATGGCTCTGAGTTCCTCGGAAGTACTGGAGAAACCAGCACGCCGTCCAGGGCTAGGCCCAGGTAAATGAGTCTGAAGCTCAGGGCGCAGCCAGAGCTCCAGCTGGGGATGCGGAAACCTTCAGCGTATAAACTACAGCTAAAACCATAAGCCTGGGATGGGGGTACCCAAGACAAATGTGGCCTAGGAAGAATAATGGGCAGAGGATGGAGCCCTCTGGGAAGGACCAGCCTTGGGGTGGGGAGCAGAAAAACTGGCGTCCTACGGAGCTGGAAGCCTCGTCAGACAAGTGCTGAGGAGAGGAGGCATGAACGCCACGCGCTGAAGGCGGGAGAGGCAGCCAAGGAACCCGGGTCATTTACCGTGTCGCTTTGCAAGGGGCCGCAAGTGCTCGTCACTGTCAACACCTGTGCCGTCGTCACCCCACGGGGTGCTTGCCATGTACCCGAAATGCCCGGATGCGGCCGGCGCGCGCGAAGGCGGGGCCCTCACCTGTTCTTCACCAGCCAGTAGTCCTTCCCGCCGAGGGTCCCGTACCCAACCACCAGGACGCCGTGGTTCACCGTGCGGTTGCAGGCCGGCTCGTCGTACACACCTGAGGGACAAGAGCAGCAGCGTGTGGAGACAGGGCGCTTCGACGTGGCCGAGTGCCCGCGGCTGGGCCCAGGCAAGGCGAGCTGGCGTGTGAGGAACACCGGAAGCGCTCCAGCGCTCAGCCCAAACGCCTCAGAGCCCAGCTCCGGGCCAACCACCTGGTTGTCGTTTGCTTGTCACGTTTGACAGGGACCCGACGGCAGTTCCCTGAGGAAAGTGCTGGAGAAGCTCCACCTGCTGCTAGCTGTTTTGACGTCCCTGCAGTCAGATAGTGCCTGCTCTGCGGATGCAGCCCAGCTCCCCAGCGGGGTGTCTGCACGGTCCGTGCATTTCGGCCGTCGCGACCAAGCGGCCTCACGGCGAGGCTTCACAGAGCTGCCTCGGCCGGTGCCCCGCCCTTCGGGGCGCCCTGGCCCTGCTGTGCTCACCCTGCGGGTTTGCGGAAAGTACCCCATTTCTCCCCCCAGTGACCACCTTCAGTTTATGTGACCTCAGGCAAGCGAAGCCCGCAAGGTTTAGTTTTAGCATCTGCTCAGTGAGCATCTGAGGAGAATTAAAGGAGACACTGCACAGCAAGAACTCGGCGTCAGCGCTGTGGGGGACCCGTGACGACGGAGACGTGGCTCTGCGGAACCAAGTACGTGTAACACACTTGACTGCATGCACAGCAAGTATGTGAGGAGGAGTCTGGTCAGGAGGTGGAGGGAGGCTGCCAGGTCACGCTCTTTCCCGCAGGCCAGCGGCCGGGCCTTACCGCTCCTGTAGAGGAAGAAGGACGTGTGGCTCGCGTCGATGGCCACCGACACGGGCCCTTTGCTGGCCACGGCTTCCTTCAAGGCCTCCTCGTCGCCGGAGGGCAGCTCGATGTACTTGGAA
Source organism: Condylura cristata (assembly GCF_000260355.1). Taxonomy (NCBI): domain Eukaryota; kingdom Metazoa; phylum Chordata; class Mammalia; order Eulipotyphla; family Talpidae; genus Condylura; species Condylura cristata. Next base: position 765,141 of record NW_004567127.1, on the reverse strand, counting down.
CACGTGGCAGCTCGATTTCTCGAGTCATACTTGCACTTCCCGTCCTGCGCAAGAGCAGAGGTCAGGTCAGGCCCACGCGTCGGTGCCCCCCACGCCCCCCTACCCAAAGCCTGGGCTTCAAGTGGGCTCTGCTTCACGCGCCTAAAGCTCGCGCTCCTTTCAGAGAAAGAAAAGTCCTGTCTTCCAAATGCCGAGCGCCCACACGTCCCCATGAACAGGAAACACAGAATCCGCTTATGACTTCAAGTAGTGAACATCCTCACGCTTGCAGGAATTGCAAGACTCTGAGGTGCCCCGTCGGAAGATGGCCAAGGTCACACACTCTGGACTAGATCTCTGGTCTTGCTTTTTGATGCTATAATGCCTGCAAGATGGTCTGCAGAGAAGGGGTGGTTGAGAAAGATCATAGGTGATCGTGTGTTTCAAGCAGGGAAAGGGAGTTATAAATTCATGCTTGTTGCATAGACTATGTTTTTAGGCTTCATAAGAAAAAGGACTTGAAAGAAATAAACCAAAATAGTAAGTTAAGTTAGGAGGTTTCTTTGAGTGATAGTTTATCTATTTTTTTTTAAAGGTTTATTTATTTGTACATACAGAACCGGGGTACAGGCTAGAGGCTCAGGGGCGGTGAGAGGCTTCACCAGAGACAGAGTGGGGAGCAGAACAGGCCGACT
>NW_004567127.1:763739-764197 GCF_000260355.1 Condylura cristata | reverse complement strand
GGCAGACCTCTCCTGACCCGCCCGCTGCTCCCCTCAGCAGTGTACTTCGTCCATCTGCCTGTTCTGCTCCCCACTCTGTCTCTGGTGAGTCCTCTAGCCCCCTGCACCTCTGGCCTGTCCCCCAGTTCTATGTGCACAAATAAATAAACCTTTAAAAAAGAATTTTTTTTCTGTAAAATGTCTAATTACTTATACATTTAAAGAAAATGTGTAGTGACCTTCAAGGAGAAGGAGGAACTTTTATAGGAGGAAGAAAAGCGATGTGTTGAAGCTCGTAGAATGGAGTTGAGAACAAAAGCATCCGGATACCAGGCAGCCGAAGCCGAGGAACTTTAAAGACCATCTGCTGCTGTCCACATCAGCGCGAATTCTATGCACTTACTGAAGACCAGGTAAGCCAGGCAGGAAAGCCAGGCAGGAAAGCCGGGCAGGTAAGCCGGGCAGGTAAGCCGGGCAGG
>NW_004567127.1:756708-763639 GCF_000260355.1 Condylura cristata | reverse complement strand
AAGCCGGGCAGGTAAGCCGGGCAGGTAAGCCGGGCAGGAAAGCCGGGCAGGTAAGCCGGGCAGGTAGGCCGGGCATGTAGGCCGGGCAGGTAGGCCGGGCAGGTAAGCCGGGCAGGTAGGCCGGGCAGGTAGGCCGGGCAGGTAGGCCGGGCAGGTAGGCCGGGCAGGTAGGCCTTGGGAAGGGCAGGAGCTGTGAGAGTTAGGAGGGGCTCTACAGGCCGGACGCTGCCCCGTAGGCAGCTGGGCGGGGCCGAGCCCATGGAGCGCAGCGCCAGCGGACTCACCACGGCCTTGTAGGGGTAGGAGGCGTCCGAGTCGATGCCGCCGTTGTCGATGATGTACTGGAACGCCTCGGTCATGTAGCCGCCCTCGCAGCCCTTGTTAAAGTACTTCCAGGTCGAGCAGTCCACCAGGTTCTGGGCACTCAGGGATACCAGCTTCCCGGTTTTCAGCTTCAGCTGCGCCTCCAGGGCCCCCACGGCGCTGAACGCCCAGCACGACCCACACGAACCCTGAAATGGACACGGGCAGGTCCATGGAGGCTCGGGACACCCGGGCCCGCCGCTGCCCGTTCTCGCCGAGACAGTGGGCGCGAGCACAGAGGGCTCGCCCCTTCCCAGCGGAAGGTGGAGTGGGAGACTTGCACAGGGCAACCCAGAGGGTCAGGCCACTCGAGGGAGCTAAGCAGCCCAGGGCGGGTCAGCTCTCAGCCGGTGCCCCTTGGCCCTGAAAGGCGCCTAAAACACAGGGCTAGCCGAGGCACACAGGAGCAGAGCCCAGAGGGAGTTAGCGGAAAAGGTGGACGGTCCGGCCGTGACGGCCCCTTCCGCCTGCTCCTTCCCCGAGGAAGCAAACTGAACTTGCTTTTGGTTAGAGCAGAATCACCCAGCGACAGGGGAGGAGGTCGCGCTCACGACGACGGCTACGCCTGTGGCTTGTCTGGCCTTCCAGACTCCGCGGAAGGCAAACATCTGGGTGGAAAAGAATCTGAGCGGCCAGCCCCTGCTTATCTGTACCCTCGCACTGCCCACACGCAGGGCGGTAGCGCGGAGCAGTCTCTCTCCTTGATGCTGCGGTGATGCATGAGGTGTCTTCTACAATTAGCTGTCCCTACACAGGACTTGTGTCACTCTCAAAAAACTAATTAAACATATAGCTGTTTACTTACAAATACGCAACACCAGTGTTCATTTTTGTCCGGTGTTTGCGCCTTCCCTCAGGTGTGTCCCCCCCAGTTCACCCTGCACCATCCCCACAGGCCCGCTGCGCCCCCCACCCCTCTCCCACCGGCGCCCCGAAAGTGCCTGTTTTGTCTTTTTCCGAGCTCCTCTGTGCTCCTCCTGTAAGTGAGAGCATCGGGCACTTTGGTAACCGCTTTTACGAGGAGCCACGGGACCACAGTGCGTGGAAGCCCCGTGCGTGGAGTCTCGCCCCGCCCCGCGGGCAAGTTTACAGGCCACCCCGGGGTGCGCTCCTCCCTGTCAGTCCCGAGCTCACCAGTGGGAGGCAGAAGGAGCTTCCCGGCCGAACCCCGACCCTCAGCAGCGCTTGCCAGGCCCGTGGCTTGGCGCTGCTCGCGGAGGGGCTTTGCCCGCAAGACCCGTCGCCTGGCTCAGCTTTGTCTGGCGGGGCCCACGCTGCTGGACGGGCGCGAGGCAAGTGAAGCGCGGGTCCTTCCCGCGAGAGGCCGGAGTCGCCGGCAGACGCCTCCTCGCCTGCGCTGCTGCCGGGGCACGGGGCGGCCGCCGGCCAGGGCGGCCACACTCACCTGGTACTTGACCTCCGTCACACAGCCCTTCTCCCTCCAGTCCACCGAGTCGGGCAGTGTCCGGTTGGGGGTGGACTTGTAAGTGACGTTCCTCTGCCTCTGGTTGGGGACGCTCAAGAGACCCATGAGCGCCACCACTTCCTGGCTGGTCTGCGCGGAAACACATGCGGCCGCTCAGTCATCGCCTCCTGTCAGCTCCCCGGGTTGGCACAGAGCTGGCGGCTGAGACGAGCCGGGGCAGCGGTGACCGTGGGCGCCGCTGACCCACAGGGGGTCAGCGGGGGCCTTCCCGCCAGCCCCCCGCCGCAGGCTCGCTCCTCACACCGTCCCTGTAGCTCTCTGACTGCTGACCGCCCTCCACGCTCCCGGCTCTGGCTGCGCTGACCCAGATCCTCCAGGTCTCTCCCGGTCGGCAGCCTCAATCCCGCCTGCGGCCTTAGCTCCTCCGCCAGGGCACCTGACCCGGTACACGGGCCCGGCATGGAATTCGGGGGGGGGGGGGGCAGTTGTCTTAGCTACCAGGATGCTTCTTTGTTTTTATTTCTTGGTCTATGTTTGAATTCTATCTTCGGTCACTACTTTTAGCTGGGAGAATGTTTGTCAGTCTTTCTTCTACTTCTGCAAACAACAAATTCTGGTTTTGTTTATTTGGGAAAGTATTTTAGTTTCATTTTTGAAAAGCATTTCTTCTGGATATAAGATTCTTAGCTGATTTTTTGGTGCGTGCAGCACTTGACTGTGGAAGCCTAGAGGCACTATTATCCTTACTTTTGGCCACAACGATAAAGCTGTGTAGGTTAGAACGGAACGTGAAGGCTAATGGGAGATTATTTGGGATATTAAATGCCCGCTCTCTCCCGAGAAAGCAGTGGCCCATATTAACTTGTCAATTTAGGGTTATAAAATTAGGGTCACTTACTACAAAAGATCGTGAGCAACCTCTAGGCTATGCTTTCTCAAATCAACTGAAAAATAGAAGCAGTAGCAGCCCACGAGTTTAAAACATCTCTCTGCAGAGGGGTGTGTGACGTGGTCACGGCAGAAATAAAGAATCTGCACAAATTCGCAAGTCTTAACTTCTAATGTTTTTCGACTTTGTACACCTATGAGTAATTCTGCTCTGCTGGTGTTGGCTTCGTCGGCTGCCGCGGGGCGGGCCCGTGCCCTGCAGCGGCTGTTTCTCATTCACCTACCATGTCTGCCAGGTGGTTCATGCCCAGGTCGTACGAGTGCATGCCCATCGAGTGCTCCAGGTTGTGCAGCATCACGTGTCTCAGGTTCTTTTCCCAAATGAGGCGCCGCGCAGCCTCCTCATTCTAAAACAGACGGGACAAGACACAGATCCATTGGTTCCTGCACAAGTCAGCGTTCAGTCACGAAAAGAAAACCACTACAAAGCATTCTGGTGACGGGGGACGGGGAGCGGCTGGGAGAAGCCATCGTAGCCGGGGAGAGTCGCGCATTGGTCTTAACCTTTGCTCTTCACTGCCTGGGGGGTGTTCAGTGTTGTCTCCTACAGTTCGTTGTCTCATGACAGCCAGGCGGACTTCCTCACTGTGCTGGGAAACAGTTTCAGGAACTGCTATTTGCTGAAGTGGTACATTCACTTAGTCTTTCCCAGTCTTTAAATCTTTCTTCTAGTAGTTGACTTGGTTCTAAATTTCGAGCGTTTCTCTGCAGTGACTTGAGGCTTCCTCCTCACTCGCCTGGAGTCCGGCTGCACGTCAGGGCTCTGCTTCCCTGCTATGCTGTCATTTTTGAGGCTGTGTTGCTTCCAGCACAAATCTATTTTTGACGGGGTCACTTGCTTCCTTTTGCTAGGTGAGGCAGAGGCCAAAGCACCCGGGCGCTGCGCCACAGCTCCCCCCCAGCCCCCGGTTTCCCACCTGCCCGCCGGAGCCTCCACCTTACAGAGTTTCAGGCTTTGTCTCGTCCCTTTGTCTGTCTGTTCCGCGCACGCACGAGTGACCTCCTGAGGCATCTCTTTCTCCTTCTCCCTTACTCTGGTAGCGTCTCCCTCCGGTTTGTCATGCTGTTGCAAATGGCAAGATTTCACCTTTTTCTGTGACCGAGTAGTAGTCCATGGTGTACATAAAGTCACCCTTTCGAACGAACCCCTCTGTCCTCGGTCACTTCCGTGGTTTCCACGCTCAGCAGGTGTGCAGAGAGCCTCAGTGCACACAGGCAAGCACGGAACGCTTCAACTCAGTGTCCCTGTGTTCCTTAGCTGGACACCTGGGCTGCACACAGGCTTATTTTAATATTTTGGGAAAGCTCCGTACTGACCCCGGGGGCCGGCCCGGTCTGTAGTCCGACCTAGAGTGTCGGGTGTGCTGCTTTTCCCCCACAACCTTGCCAATCTTACCTCTTATTTCTGGGTTTTTTAGTGGCCCATTCTCACAGCTGTGAGGAGGTATCTCATTTTGACTTTGCATTTCATTTCCCTAGTAATAAATGATGATGAGCAGTTTTTCATACGTCTGTTCATCTGTGCGTCTTCTTGGGAGAAATGACAATTCCTCTTTGGCATTTATTTTTTAAAAGTTTTATATGAGTTCTTTGTAGACCTTGGATATGAACCCCGTCAGATGTATGATGTGCAAAACTTCTCCGCAATTTAATAGGGCATGTTTTTATTTTAACGAGTTTCTTTCACTGCACAGCTTTTAGTTTGATCAAGTCCTGTTTGCTTATTTGTGGTTTTCTTCTCCTCGCCATATGTTTGGCTGCCAAAAGTCACCCCTGAAGCTAGTCATGAAGTGTTTTTCTTTTGCCTCTATGTATTTCACGGTTTCAGTCTCATATCCAGGTCTTTAAGCCATTTTTGAAGTAAGTTTAGTATATGGTGTGAGATAGTGGACTAGTTTCATTCCCTTGCATGCACCTGTCCAGTTTCCACAACACCATCTGTTGAAGAGACTTTCCTTTCTCTGTTATATACGGTTGGATTTTTTGCCATAGATAACATATGTTCTGTTCATGTACATATGGTCTGTTTTAGGTTATCAGTTTTATTTGGTCTATTCCACTTTCTAATATTTTTAGACAAATACCATATTGACTTGATTACTATAACTTTGTCGTGTAGCTTGAAGTCTGGGCATGTAATCCCTCTGTTCTTTCTGGATTACTTTGTTTGGGTTCTTTTGCAGTTTCATATAAAGTGCAGAAACGTTTTTTTCTACTTTGTTGAAGAATGTCATTGAAACTTTTATGAGGATTACACTGAATCTGTATATCGCTTTGGGTAAGTCAACTATTGTAGCTATTAATTCTTCTATTTAATTTCAAATGTGATTCTAAAATGAAATATATGTCAGAACCAGCATACTGAACCATGTGGAAAATCTCTGTAACTGTTCCCCCTGTGAGTTTTGCAAATTATTAGCAAACATATGTCTCGAAAGCTTCAGCCAAAGACCGCCTCACCGAGTGAAGTACCTTGTCCAGACCCAAGCAGCTACCCTTGCTCTTCCTGGCTTGTCACCGAGGTCCAGATCACAGTGCTGTAACTGAAAGGCTCTGGGCTCTCATTTTACCTGTTATTACTAACAGGACCACCGGTTCCTGTATCCAGATTGAGATTCAAAGATTTTCTGCATTTTCTTTAAAAGGGTAGTGCTCTAAGGTGTGGAAAATTCTCGGAAGCAAAGGGGATCTTATCTCTAACTGCCTTTTGAGGCTTCTGGCTGAACCGCTGAGGCAGCGTGACTCAGCAGTGATTACAAAACAAACGAGACCACCTGCTGGCTGCACCCTGAAGCCTTCTGCCTGATGCTGTTGTCAGCCCACCCCAGAATTTCAGCTGCCCACCCACGCACCCTACCAGGCAAGTATTGCATACGTCTCCCTACCCACTGCTGTCGCCTGTAAGTCAGAATCTCCCAAGGAGCTGGAACGGCTGTGGAAACTCTTCACCAGAGGTTTAAGCTTTGAAACCACGGATGAGGGGCCTCCCTGGAGGCTCAGGGAGTTAGGGCACAGGCAGCCCGAGTGCGATCCCGGCCAGGGGCACAGCAGACTCTCCTGTCGCCCCTGCTCCGCTCGGCAGTGGGGTTCAGCCAGTCGGCCTGTCCTGCTCCCCGCTCTGTCCTGCAGAGTCCTCTCCCCCCGCACCTGGGGTCTGCACCCCAGCTCTTGTGCAGAAGTGAGTAAATCTTTCAAGAAAAAAACAGCAACAACTGATGTGCAGCTGATGAGCCATTTTCAGCAACGGGGAAGGCTCACAGCCTGAGGCGCTGGGATGAGAACTTAGAGCGCCCGCGGCTTTGGGCTTGTCACGGTGGGACGTGGGTACAGCCATGGGCTTGTCACGGCGGGAGGTGGGTACAGCCACGAACTCGGGCCACACAGAGCAGCGAAATTTGTGGAACCAAAGAGGGCTGTATCAAGAGCAGATTCTCACATTGCCCACTTAACTGTGAAAAAGATTTTGCTGGTGGCATTAAAGACGACGCTGGAGAACATCACCTCGGAGGTGATTCTGAGCAGCACGGGGCCTGGAAGTGACTGAGACGGTGACAGGCGGAGGCCACGGCAAGAAGAGAGGCTTTGCTTTTGTGCCCTTTGATGACACGACTTTCGTGCCTCTGTAGACACGACCGTCATCCAGAAAAGCCGCTCTGTGACCGGCCACGCTGCGAAGGAAGCGAGCCCCGACTGGGTGCGAGAGGCTGCGGCGTCCGGGACACTCTGCTGGCGTGGTGGTTGGGTGGGAACGGCAGCTTTGGTCATGGAGGACACACAGGGGTCCGGTGGCTTTGGCGGCAGCTGAGGGGTGGACGTGAGGGCAGTGGGCCGGCTCTGCCTTGGTGATGATGGAAGCGGTGGGAGCGACAATGGCGTTGGCAATTACAACTCATCTTCCCGTTTTGGACCCACGAAAAGGAGCGGACGCGCCGCTCCCAGGACGGTGGGCTCCAGCGCTCTGCCAGGCCACGAGGCCACGGTGGCTGTGGTGGCTCCAGCGGCACCGGGCAGCAGTGGGCAGCACTGGGCAGCAGTGGGCAGCACCGGGAAGCACCGGGCAGCACTGGGCAGCACTGGGCAGCACTGGGCAGCACCGGGCAGCACCGGGCAGCAGTGGGCAGCAGTGGGCAGCACCGGGCAGCAGTGGGCAGCAGTGGGAAGCACTGGGCAGCACTGGGCAGCACTGGGCAGCAC
>NW_004567127.1:747623-756237 GCF_000260355.1 Condylura cristata | reverse complement strand
GGGCAGCACCGGGCAGCACCGGGCAGCACTGGGCAGTGGGCAGCAGCAGGAGGTTTTAACTAACTGCGGGGGGGGGCAAAGCTCAGCAGGGGGCGCGGGAGAAGCCAGGGAACAGCAGCTCACAGTCTGGCGGACTCCGCTGGGCACGGTGGGCAGCCTGGCAGCAGGGAGACACGTCTCAGACGCACTCGTGTGCTTGGGCAAAGTTCGAGGCCAAACTTGTGGCTGACTGTGAGAGGCTGGGTGGGGTCCCGGTCCGCAGAAGCGGAGGTTTCCACACGGGGTTTGAGCGTAGACTGCTAAGTGCTGTGTCAGGTTAGTCCACCCTGAAGCCGGCGGGCGAACTGCCCAACAGGTGACGTTAGAACCCCCGGGAGAGGCCAGTTTCCTCCTGAAATGTGGGTACGACCTGCTTGGGCAGAGAGGCCGTAACTCAGGAGTCTCGGTGCAGCTGGACTGACAGTTCCTGTGCCGTGACCACTGAGTGTCACCGCGCCAGGATACCTGTCGCTCTCTTCCAAGGCAGGCGGCCTCCGCCCCAGCTGCCTTCGCCCGGTCCTCTCAGACCTGCGCGGCCTTGCAGGGACACCAGGCTCAGGCCTGGTGTCTGTCACGAGTCCTTGTCGCGAATAATTGCTTTCCTGAGCTCTCATGACTTCTCCATGTTTTCACGCCCAGCCTGAGCCGGCAGGTGGGGGCCCCTCTCCCCTCGTCTGGGGAGATCACTGGGTAGGACAGAGGCCTGGCAGCTCTTCACCTGGATTTTCATAGCTTTGCCTTTCATGTGCCGCCTTCCGGGTAAACATCACAGACGGGAGTCTGCGGGCCAGTGTTGGGGCTGGGGCTCCCCTTTTGTTGAGTCCTCATTTCTGTGACTGTAATCTTCATTTCAGAGACTTCTGATTAAATTGATAATCTATTTCACAACTTCCTATTCATTTATGAGGATGTTATTCCATTATATTGTTTTATTTTTTAATTCTCTTGGTTCTATTTTAAGTTTTTAAAAAAGATTTATTCATTTATGCATACGGAGTTGGGGTATAGGCCAGAGGCGCAGGTGAGAGGATTCACCAGAGACAGAGGTGGGGAGCAGAACAGGCAGCTTGACTGAAGTACACTGCTGAGGGGAGACAGGGGCCTGCTGCACCCTGGGGTCCCTCCCTGGCCGGGGAACCCGGGCTGCAGTGGCTGTGACTGACGGCTTCATAATGCGGTGCTTCAACCCGCTGCCACCAGGGAGTGGCCCATTATTTTAATTTCTTTGTCACTGTTGATTCTGTTGCTTTCTGGGGGTCTTATTTACGCAGAGTGCGGCAGACACAGGCTCTATGCTGCGTGGCACCTCCTTGAGCTGCTCTGCAGGCGACAGCGAGCAGTGAGCAGCGCTGTTGTGCCCCAGCCCGCTGAGAGCCCAGACCCAGACTCTGGTCTCAGCTGGACGCAATATTTCAGTGCAATACATCCCTGCCAGTGACGGCCACGGAGAGTTCTATTTCCAAACCACTCAGAGGGAAGAAGTGGAATAAAGCAAAACAAATCTGATGAAATACAGGAAAGGGAACAGGAGGTGGCCTTGAGATAGGTTGTGAAAGAGGGTACACACCCAGCCCCCAGTAACCAGAGCTGGTGCTAATGGCACGTCCATCTGGTAGTGAATTAGGCCGAGAGGGAGCAGGCGAAGGAGCCACTCGTCCCGGCTGGAGCTCGCAGGCCCGAGGGCACACACAGGGCTCGCCTGCACTCGGGGGCTCTCGGCAGCTCGAGGACCCGCTACCTGACGCAGTGAGGGCATCTCGCCCCGCCAGCGGGTGTGCTCGGAACGGAAGACGGAGCTCGGAGCGGGAAGCAGGACTCCAGAAGGGCGTCTCCGTGCCGTGAGGCGGGCTGGGCCCAGCCGTCTCAGCTCCTCGCACTCCCTCTCAGTTCCTGTCTCTCGCCAGCCACAGACTTGGCTTCCCGCTCCTCCCAGCCCTCCGCTCCGCACTGTGCGGTCCTTAGACAGCCGTCACCCCGCCCTTGCTTGGTCTTCCGCCCCCTCTCCAGCTCCCGCCCCGCACGACACCCCTCACACGCCATGGCCCTGCCTATTTCTTTACTTATTCCCTGTCTCTGCTGGACAAAAAAGAAACTCTGTCTTGTTTCCCGCTGTCTCGTGGCGTCCTCTGAGGAGGGTTTGCAGGAGATAGATGCGCGACGCTGAAACCCCCGGCCGGCCGGGGCCTACCTCCTCTCGGTACTCCTTGCCGTAGGTCTTCTTCCACAGGTGCCAGTGGTGATCCAGAGTGGCGTCTGTAAGCGGCTGTGCCGCTGCCAGGGGGCAGGCCAGGAGCACCCAGACCAGCCACTTCACCCTGCTGAAGAAGGGGCACAGGAAGAGCGTGGAGCCGCTGCGGAGCCCCGCGCACAAGTGACCCCGCAGCCGCCTCTCGGGGCTGTGCTGTCGCAGGTGATGCGCGCTCGGAGAGGAAACGCCAGCTCCGAGGCTTAGCTCACCCCAGCAACAGAGTTCTGGACATCTGCGTCCCGGCAGCCAAGCTGACATCCAGATGCCCTGGGAGGGAAGTAGAGGATTTCCAGGGGTGGCAAACAAATACCACCCAGGGAAATCCTGTTTCCTCCTTTTTTGTTGAAAAAAAATCCCTAAGGGTCCCCCCTGGTGGCACGAGGCGCTGAGACCAGCACTGTGAACCTCCCGGCAGGGAGGGACCCAGGGCCAGCAGCCCCTCCGGCCTCCCGGCTGCCCCCCAGCAGTGGGCTCTGGGCACCCGCCTGCTCTGCGCCCCGCTCTGTCTCTGGGGCGTCCTCTCGCCCCCGCACCCCCAGCTCTCGTGTGCATCAATAAATAAATCTTTAAAGAAATCCTTCCAAAAGAGAGAAACCTTTGAAAAATCACTGTTCTTTCTGTATAAGTCAGTATAACCACTTGTTTATTATAAATAATGCTTATATTACTTTATAATAAACATTCACATTAATATCAGAATAATATTGAAAGATATTTTATATAGTTTACAGTTAAATAACAAAATGACGCAGTAAAAGAAATATAACAGTGTACTTACGGGCAACCCCACTGTGAAATGGGTTGCCCCTGTCCTGTAACATTTACAATTATATAACCACTATAACATATATACATTTTTATCATGAAAGATATTATTAAAGAAGTTATAAAACAATGTTATTATATAAGTTATAATAACTTATAATCTTCACCTGAATTGTGGAATACCTGAGTTCTTAGCTGCTCTATTTAAATATCTGCACGCTTTGGAGGCGGCTAAAAGACAACTCGCATGTATGGTTTTCCTGTCCTTGGGTCACTTTCCTTTTTCCAGCGTTCCCCCCAACAATCAAAACACGTCCTTTAAAGGAAGCAGTTACCTAACTTCAGCAAACACCACTTGTAAGTTTAACCCAAAGAAGCTGGGCCGAAACCCAGCCACTGACCCCCCCGAATCGGGTCCATTTTCCTGTTTCCTTTGAATTCAGGGCAGCTGGAGTTAAACTCGGGTCTCACCCAGCAGCAGAGGCGCCTGCCCTGGCCTCAGGCCTGGGTGGCCACGAGACAGCGGCTTTCGAAGCGGATTCCTTCCAACCCAAAAAACGTGAGATGAAGTCAACATTTTTGGGGCTTGTTTACTTCCTAAAAGCAAAGGCTTAGAGCCTGTTGGGGTGGCAGAAGGGAAACCCACGGGGGCAGGGGGCCACGCGGGAACGGCCAGACGTACCTGCCGGGGCCCGCGGGGACTGCCATGGCGCTGGACGCTGGACGGTGGGCTCTCGCCAGGGCCTCCGAGCCGGGAAGGGGCTGCTGTCCAGCTGAGCTTAAGAAGAAGTGGAACGTGTCACATGAGGCCCTGAATGAGGAAGTGAACTTTCGTTTCAGTTTCATGTAAAGTCTGCCTGAGTCGGCTGCCTCAGCCCCCGTGGGCCCACCCCGTCGCTCCAGTGATGTCCTCTGGAGTCGGTGGGTTTGGAGAGTGGGGTCCTGGGGTTCACGCTGGGAACGGTGCCCCCAGCTCCCCTTCCAGCGGCAGGCAGCACGTTTCTCCTCCACAGAGCCATTAGTTATAGCTAAAGAGCAGTTTATTAGGGAGGACGGAGGCGTGAAGGATGCTTGTGTGGACACACGGGCAGGAAGTGCTGCCCGGAAAGGGACAGGCGAGCTGAGAGGTCGTGGTCCAGCCGGGGGCCTTGGGCGAGGGGCAGCCGCTGAGTGGTCCGTGCAGAGAAGCCGGACAGGTGCCGGTCCGGGTGGGCAGGAGGCCGCTGCCCTGCGGCAGGAGAGAGGGTGGGAAGGACGCGGCGTGGGCCGGGGGGCGGGGGGCTGGGGGTGCTGCCCGTGCCAGGGCAGAGCCTGCCTGATATAGCCGTCTTCTCCGTGGGGGGGCTCATCCCTAAGAGCCTGGGTTTGTTGCTGATTTTGAATAAACTATGTAGAGTCTGAAAGGGACAGGAGGTGGCACAAGGGGCATTTTGCATATCATTGGTGAGGCTGAACATCTTTTTACACATTAGTGACCATTTGAGTTGTCTGTGAATTGCCTGCGTATCTTTTGTTCTGCATACAGATCTGGGGTGCAGGCCAGAGGTGTGGGGGTGGGAGGGTTCCCCAGAGACAGAGTGGGGAGCACAACAGGCAGATGTACTGAAACCCACTGCTGAGGGGAGCAGCGGGGAGACATAAGGGGTCTGCTGCGCCCTGGGGGTCCCTCCGGCCGGAGATTGAAGTCATGCTGCAGCGGCTGTGGAGAGCTTCATAGTGCCGAGACTAAGCCCTGCGCCACCAGGGAGGCCCCTGCACAGGCATCTTTGAGTCAACTCTATAGCTGAGACCCCCACGGGGTAGGGAAGACTTGGACAAGCCTCCGGCCGTCCATGTCGCTGGCATCGTCCCCTGCACGTCCGCTCATGTTGTCACAATGGCCAGAGCTCATCTGTCTTTAGATCTGAGCAGGATTCTCCGGGCTGACTTGGGGACAAGAAGCGTTTGGGGATAAAGAGGCCTCCAGAACGCTCGCAGCAGCTACAGGGAGTACAGTTGTCGAAGTGCATGTCCCTGAAGACTCCACCTCAGAGCATGACAGCAGAGATGGGAAGAAGCGCGACAAGCGACGCCTCTCCAGTCTCCGCAGCAGGGTCCAGCCGCCTCTCGACGGTCACGAGTCACACGTAAAGGCGCAGCCCAGTGACACGGCTGACACAGCTGTCCCGCTGGAAGAGCCTGAACGCCCCGCAGAGCCCACATGACTTCTGAGGGCCCTTGGGATGTTGGCCACAGTGGGTCAAGGGGTACGGGGCCAGAGAGCGTCAGCATTGTCCAAGGTCTGTTCTCCAACCGGGATGCAGCTCGACCTGGCACCAAGAACAAAAGGGTGATTGTGACTTTCCTGCCTAGGTGACACACTGCTGAGTCACCCACGGGCCAGGAGCAATCACAATGGCCATGAGCAGCACGCGGAGTGAGCCCTGAGCAGGGAGTGTCGAAACGCGGGGTGCGGGGGCCGCGGGGCCCAGCAGGAAATGGCCTCCCGCCCGCGGAGCGGCGTCTGAGGCAGGCCCAGAGCCAGAGCGGAGACGCGGGACAGCTGTCTGTGGAGTCTCCCCGGCTGCCCAGAGTCCCGCCCCGGGTCCTTGCAGCTTGCCAAGAGATAAACCCTTTTTGTCGTTTGTCTTAACTGGATTTTTAAAAATATTGATTTATCTATGCAGAGAGAACTGGGGTACAGGCCAGAGGTGGGGGGTTGGGTGACAGGATTCACCAGAAACAGAGTGGGGAGCAGAACAGGCCGACGGACTGAAACACACCGCTGAGGGGCAGCGGGGAGACAGGAGGGGTCTGCTGCGCCCCGAGGGTCCCTCCCTGGCCGGGGATCGAGCTCAGGCCGCAGCGGCTGGAAACAGCTTGAGAGCGCTGAGACAACCCTGCGCCACCACGGAGGCCCTTAGGGATTCATTTTAAAAGGTGTCTGGAGCAACACATAACCTCATAGAGATCCAGACAGAACTTTCCGCGGCGCTCGGGAGGTGCTGGCCTCGCCGAATCGCGCTGCGGCTACAAGCCCCGGCCAGCTCAGGGCGGAGCACGTGCTGCAGGCTGCGGCGTGGCTCGAGATTTCCCTCGGCCCCACTAGGTCCTCTCTGTTCTGTGAGGTCCTGAGGCTTTGAGTAGACGCTTTTTCTATTTTTCCAGTTTTTCCAGAAGACAGATACCGGCAAGTTGGCCTACGTCACCCAGTTCACCACACTGAGGGCGAGCCCGGTGCGCTCCCTGGTGCTGCCCGCAGCCAGAAGGTGCTGTCCAGCAGCCATGCAATCGAGTCCCAGAGTAACTTTGAGTTCTCTTGCAGCCACATTTGAAAGGACAAAAAAGCAGAGCAATAAGTAAAAATAATCTAAAGTTCTATCTCACCGAACACTTAACAAAATATAATCATTTCAGCATGTAATAATCAAGACAATCATCATCACCACCCACAAATGATTGAGGCTCCCCCTGCAGTGTCTTCTGCTCACGGCCCATCGCTGCGGGCTCGGCCCATTTGTCCGTGGCCACCTGTGATTCCTGGTCACCACGCTGGACAGGCAGTTCTCCCGGCCCTCGGCAAGTCTCTTAAAACAGATCTGGTTAAATACCTTCTCTCTCAAAGTCTTTAACAACTCCAGATTGCCTAGTGATTTAAGAGCAAGTTCTTACCCGAGTATCCAGATTCTGTAACAGAAAGGTTTCACCTGAGACTTCCGGGTTCCTGTCAGAAATCAGAAAGTTGCTACTCCAGCCTAACAGTCAAAGGCTGAATGAAGAAAGAATTCAGTTACTACTTTTAGATCCAGAAGAGAAGTCACAGAGCAGACCACTACCCTTAAAACTGGAGCGGTTGACAGATTCATGCAATCATTACTTACCTCTCACCTGCTGCTGGTGGGAGGCAAAATGATAAAATCAGTTCACAAGACAGCTCGAGATGGCTTGCCAAACTCCATACGCCTTATCACGCAATCAGCACCCTCTGGTGTTTACTCAAGGAAAAAGGTGAAAACTTGTATCAACACCAAGATCCATGCACAGGTGTTTACAGTGGTTTTGTTTGTAACTGTCAAAACCGGGAAGCAAACACGATGTTCCTCAGTAGGTGACTGGATAGGCAGTGGTACACCCAGCAATGGAGTATTACTCAGCACTAAAAAAGAACACTACAAGCCACGGAGGTGTGGAGGGAACGTAAACGCATGTTGCCAGGTGAAAGAAGCCCGTGTGGAAGGGCTGCACAGCACATGATTCCAACCGCGTTTCTGGGAAAGGCAAGACTGTGGAGACAGCAGAAAGGCCAGTGGCTGTGGGCTGGGAGAGGGAGGAACAGCAGGGCAGAGGGTTCTTCGGCAGACGAGCTCCTTTACGCCGCCATAATGATGGAGCAGGCCAGACCCACAGAATGTGCACGTGTGCATCCTCACATACGCGCTGGTGACGGGGAGGCTCTTCTGGTAATGCACCTGCATCATTTGCAGCCTGTGTACCATCTGGGGTGCTGGTAACGGAGCGGCTGTGCCCTAAAACTTCTGTCAACCTAAAACTTCCCTGAAAAAAATCCATTTTTTAAGAAAGATTTATTTATTTGTGCATACAGAGCTGGGGTATAGGCCAGAGGTGCAGAGGCCGTGAGAGGGTTCATCAGAGACAGAGTGGGGAGCAGAGCCGGCGGACTGAGGAAGCACACTGCTGAGGGGAGCAGCGGGCGGGTCAGGAGACGTCTGCCGCGCCCTGTGGTCACCTCCGGGGCAGGCGGGGGTCAAACTCATGCTGAAGTGGCTTCAGCTTCTTAGTGCTGCACTTTAACCCGCTGCGCCACCAGGGAGGGCCCAACGTCCATTTTTTAAAAAGAAGCGTTCGCCTATCATGACGGCTTTGTTTCTGCTATTGCTGGAGGCCAGCGCCTGAGCCCCCAGCCTCCCTGTTGAGGCCGGTCTCCACTATGACGGTATCTGGGAATGTTTAGGCCACGGGGTGGGGGGCCCTTCCCCGAGAGCACCTCGGCCCCTCTGGCCTGGGAGGGGTCAGTGAAAAGGCAACTTCTGTGAATAGAAAGGGCCCCCCTCCCCCCAAATCCACTGGCATCGTGACCTTGGACTTCCCGGCCCCCCAAACAGTGAGAAATGGACTGCCCTGCTCTAAGCCCCCGCTCGTGGCATTCTGTGACAGACCAGACTCAGGCCACGTATCCGCGACATGAATTTTGATATTCAAAGCATCTCGTCCCCTTGTTACCCGCCACCCTTTGTTACTGTGACAGTCCCAGCTAACACCTGCGGGTAGCATTCATTTGCCACTGAATGTGTATTCTTAGCAGTAACTCTGAGACTATTTAACTTACACAACTATGACTTGATCTGCCAGAGGAGAGGCCAAGTAGCTGAGAGGCTACACACCCCGTCGCCAGGACGGACAGCGCCGGCTGACCGGGCCCGCCGGGCTTCCCGTCTCATGCTGCCACCACTGTCCACCCTTCCTTCGCTCGCGATGCCTGTCCCGAGCTGTCCTCCTGGCGGCCATCGAGAAGACAGCTCTTTCAAGACAGCGCCGCCGTGTCTCCCGCTGGGAGACGCTGCG
>NW_004567127.1:742337-746128 GCF_000260355.1 Condylura cristata | reverse complement strand
AAAAAAAAAAAAAAGTCAGGCGGGCATGTGGCCTGGCATAGTCCCTCCCCCGGTGCTTAATGCCTGAAAAGCTGAGGACAGCGACACTCCGAAGCTGGAAGCTGGATGCTTGCGCCGTCTCTGAAACGGGGCGCCAGCTGTTGCAAACTGAACTAGAGTTAAAGACAAAAAACGGCACATCCGCATGGCACATTGCCAAGCCTTGTCCAGAACGCTGGCTGCCTTCCCGTCGCGGAGGGGAGACTTCCCCTCAGCCTCAGGGAAAAGGGAACCGAGAGCAGGAGGTGGAAGCAAGCCTGTGCCGTTTGGGGTCACCACCTTGCGCTACCCACGTGCACCCAGAGGCTGGGGCTTCAGTTTCTGAGCAACTGTCTTAGTCTTAAAGAAAGGATGGTACCTTGGGGCGATCCTGGGCTTGCAGGGGCCGCCCCAGCCCTGGCTGCCTTCAGGCCCTGGTCCTCAGGCGGCTCTGGGGAAAGAAGCCTTGACCGGCACCTGCCAAAGGGCCGCGGCCTCCACTGGCCGGGGCTGTGTTGTCCAGGCCCGGGCGAGCCGCCCGCCTCCCGCCCTGGGCTCCCGCCTTGGGCCACAGCTGAAGTTGAGCAGCTTCCAAAAGCGGGGTCCCCGGGCAGAGCCAACGAGGGGCAGGCGGGCCCCCTGGCACAGCAACTCGGGCCCTGGGGGGCGCTGAGAGAACAAGCCCAGGCCTCGCCCCCGTCCAGAATTAGACTTCCCAGCGCCGTTTTCCTAGTCTTTCTTTGCCATTTTCCAAGCTGTAGATGACACGTTTTAGGGTCCCAGGCCTCGAGGGGCCACATCCAAACTTGAGGGAAAAGACGGCGGTGCTTTAGCCGGAGCCTGGCCCGGCAGCACACCAGCTGTGGGGGGCGGGGGCTCCCCATGCCGCCACGGGGGGAGGGGCGCTGGGGGCTCACTCCTGCACTAGGGTGCTTTAGAACAACCTTTCACCCCACTTCCTCCAGCAGAACCCTGATTTTGTTTGGAGGAATGTTCTCCACGGACCAGGGGCTGCGTGGAGCCTGGGCCAGGTCGTCTTCCGGGGCACCTGGGGCTCCCTAGAATCGTCTGATTCACTAAAGTGTGAGCTGAGCGAGGGCGTGGGTTTGGGGTCCCGGGCGGGCTGCGCCAGCTCCCCCTGGGAGGTTTGTGGGGTGTGGGCTCGGGGTGGGGGGTGCGTGACTGACACCCTGGAGAGAGGAGAGGCCACCCAGCGGCAGCACGGAGGGGGATTACTGGGGTCCTCCCACCACCCCCAGAAGTCTGAAGAGAGGGCGGGGCTTGAACTGGGGCTGGTGGCTAGTTCATAACAGAGTTTGGAGCAAGGACGCGCTCGGTGAGGGGCGCCGTACATGGGCGACAGAGCGGAACATCGTGGGCGGGGAGGTCTATGGGTGGCGGGCTTGGGGGCACTGTGGTGACGTCACCATGGGGGAGCCTCCATTTCCAGAATATAGCTGTGATGTAAGCCACTGCTGCTTCAATAAAAGAAAAGAATTTAAAAGTGAGCAATGTTCCATTCAAAATCACACGACTAGATACACATTAGACCTCTCTCTGATTCTCTTTAGTTTAATGTGATGCAGTTGAACAGGAAATTTACCACTTGAACAATTTCTAAGTATACATGAGAGGCCCCAGTCACAGTGCTGTGACCACTGCCACAATCTATTTCCAGAACTTTTAAAAATAGGTTTTATATTTTAGAGGATCTTAGGTTTACAGCAAAAGTGAGCTGAAAGTAGAGAGTACCAATGTATTCCCTGCCCCCCCCCAAATTCCCCCACTAGAGCACTTCTCCGCATTCTGTGCAGAGGTCTGTGCGCCTTGGGCAGTCGCTGCTCCCACTCCCCAGCGCCCCAGCCTGCTCACCTTTGTTCCTGAGCGGGAGCGGCCTCCCCTCCGGGTCTGGCTCTGCACGGCTGCCCACTCTTCCTCCCTGCAGCATGTGTCAACACGCCACCCCTTTTCGTGCTTCAGGGAGATTGCGGTGCGTGTGTGCCACACCCCCCTTTATTTAATCATTTGTCGGGCACTTGGGGTGTTTCTGCCTTTGGACTATTGTGAACAGCGCCAGGAAGAACACTGGCACACAAGTCTGTTTGCATTCCTGCTCTCAATTCTTCTGAATATTCAGCGAGAGAGGAATGGCTAGACGATGTGCTAACTCTGTGTTTAACTGTTTGAGGAACCACACGCTGCTTTGCACAACAGCTGCACTGATTCACATCCTACCAGTAACGTCTGCAGTCCTGTTTCTCCACACACAACCTCATCACACTTGGTATTCTCCGCTTTTTCGTAACAGTCATCCTAATGGGTGTGAAGCCGTTTCTCAGTGTGGTTTTGATTTGCTTCTTCCCAGTGGCCAGTGACCAGCGTAGTTTCAGGTCTTTACCCACCGTGTGTCTCCTTTGGAGACAGGCATGCTCGAGTCTGCCTGGTTATGCTTTGAGCCTTTTTGGCTTTCATCTTGTTGATTTTGTCACGTCATGGCTAGTCCTGGCGGGATAACCGATCCTCGCCCGGAACCCTCCCACCACCCCGGTCCCTGTGCTCTTCCCTCTCCTGCTGGCCTCAGGTGATGGGCAGCTGGAAAGTTTTGTCCTTCTGACCCCTGTTCGGTTTCTCTATACCCCACAGGTAAGTGAAACCATCGATATCGACCCGTCCCCGTCTGACTTAGCCTCAGCCCTTCACTCGCCCACTGTGCCACGACGGCACGCGCTTCTCTGTTGACGCTGAGCAGTGTCCTTCCTGACCCGCTCGGTGCTGGCGCACTGAGGTCGTCCCGACCTCGGCCAGTGTGCTCGGCGCCGCAAGAGCGCAGGTGAGAGGCTCTTTTTGATGAACGTTTCTGCGCCCGTTGGGTAGATTCCTGGGAGTGGAGGCTCTGGGTCACACACAGACCCACTTTCAGCGCTCGGGAACTCCAACAGCTGTCTGCGGCGGCTGGACCAGTGTGCACCCCCACGAGCAGTGTCGGCGGGACCCGCGCCAGCCCGGCAGCCTCGCCGTCTGGCCCTTCACCGGCGAGGTGCTAGCTTGTTCAGGCTTTGACTTGCGTTTCCCTGGGAGTAAGGGACGCTGGGTGTTTTCCAGGTGCCTCTTGTTCAGCTGCATCTGTGGGGAAGTGTGTTTTTAGCTTTTCTGCCCATTTCTGACAGACACACAGGCCAATGGAATCGAATGGAAAGCCCAGAAATAGAGCCACACATAGATGGTCGAGTAAGCTCGGACAAAGGAGCAGGGAGCAACTGGAGCAGGGAGCACTGGAGCAGGGAGCACCTCTCCAATAAATGGGGGGCTGCAAGCGGAAGGAACGAAGCTAGACTGTGACCTCACACCGCACACACACATTGACTCAAAGTGGGAAAAAGACTCGAATGGAAGACCTGAAGCCAGGAAATACTAGAAGAAACGGGCAAAACTCTATGGCAGACGCCTCAGACGCAGCTTCGAGGACTCGTCCCCAGGAGCGAGGACCACAAAGGAGATGAACAGCTGGGCTGCCTCCAACACGAAGATCTGTGCAGCGTGACAGCAACCCAAACGAAGACGCCCCGCCAAGGGGGGACAGGGGCTGGCCCTTACAGCTGACCCTTACAGCTGGCCAGCGTGACTGGCCCTTACAGCTGACCCTTACAGCTGGCCAGCGTGACTGGCCCTTACAGCTGGCCCTTACAGCTGGCCAGCGTGACTGGCCCTCACAGCTGGCCCTTACAGCTGGCCAGCGTGACTGGCCCTTACAGCTGGCCAGCGTGACTGGCCCT
>NW_004567127.1:732937-742049 GCF_000260355.1 Condylura cristata | reverse complement strand
CCTTACAGCTGGCCAGCGTGACTGGCCCTCACAGCTGGCCCTTACAGCTGGCCAGCGTGACTGGCCCTCACAGCTGGCCCGCGTGACTGGCCCTTACAGCTGGCCCGCGTGACTGGCCCTCACAGCTGGCCCGCGTGACTGGCCCTCACAGCTGGCCCGCGTGACTGGCCCTCACAGCTGGCCCGCGTGACTGGCCCTCACAGCTGGCCCGCATGACTGGCCCTCACAGCTGGCCAGGGTTGGCAGCAGAGGTCCACAAAGAGCTCACAAACTCGACAAAACAAGCCAACACCCAGCCCAAAAACGGGCTTTAGTTTTGTCGAGTTGCAAGAAACTTCTGTCTGCTTTTGTTCCGTGTCACATGCACACTGGCAGGTATTTCCCCCACCCTGTGGTCATCTTTTCACTCTCTTGAGTGCACAAAAGTGTCACATTTTAATAAGTCCATTTTTTCCTTTTCTGGCTTGGTGTCATGTCTAGAGACAAAGTTGAGACTTAGCTCTATGCTTTCTTCTAAGAGTTTCATCGTTTTAGCCTTTTTAAACCTACTTTGAACTGCTGTTATGGATGGGTGAGGTGCGCTCTCCCCCCCACCCCCACCCACTGCTAGCCAGGTCCCAGCTTCATTTGTTGATAAGACTATTCTCCCCCCACTGAGTTGTCTTGATGTCCTTGTCCAAGCGCAACTGAACTTAAATTTGTTTCTGAATTCTAGTCCAGTGATCTGTTTCTGAGAATTTTATTATTTTTTTTAAATAAATGCAACATGAAAATTTTATTTAACGAAGGTAACAGGTAACGTCAAACGGGGACTTCAAGGTCTCCCTGGTGGCACAAGGGGTTAAGTCTCAGCACCATGGAGCTGTCTGCAGCCACCTCACCAGTCGGATCAGGCCAGGGAGGGACCCCCAGGGCGCAGCAGACCACGCCTGCCCCCCACTGCTCCCCTCAGCAGTGGATTTCAGTCAATCCACCTGTTTTGCTCCCCGCTCTGTCTCTGGTGAATCCTCTCTCCCCTACACCTCTGGCCTGTACCCCAGTACCCCAGTTCTGGTATGAACAAATAAATACATCTTAAAAAAAGAAAAGCCTACAAGATAGTTTGTGCTGAGCATTTACAGTACCCCTTGCAGCTGCAGGTAACTGCGCCGTGGCTGTGAGGAATGCAGCTCGCACAGGCTGGCGCAGTCTGCAGGCTGAGTCTTCCCTAAATACACAGCAAGTACACAGGCAAACTGCTCAGCCGCCCATCCGCAGCACACTTCACTCTGTGGGCAGGGCCTCGGCCAGTCGGAGACCAGGTGCGCGCTCGCTTGACCCTGTCTGCCTGCAGGGAGCTTCATGTTGAAACCCTCCCTCTCACCCCAAGCCCGCACTGTCCTGCACACAGTGAGCACTCACAAATACAGGCTGAGGAAGAAAGACAAGAAAGAATGAGCTAGGCTGCATGGGGCCCGCGCCGGGCCGCCAAGCCCAGCAGCTGCGAGGGCCGCAGGCTCGTTTGTCCGTCCCGGGCACACAGCACATCTGACCAGAGCGCGCTTTACTAAATCGCTATTTATTAAATTATAGATAGTAGTAACTATTTGGTTTACTTTAAAAATGCAAAGAAGGAAAAGGAAAACACGCGTCTTGCGTCACACACTCGCACCAAGACACAAGAGCAGCTTCATGACCAGGGCGGGGATCGAGTCCTGCCCGCGCCCGCAGCAGCCAGCCTGCGGGGGGGGGGGGGGGCCTGGCTGAGCTCTCGGGGCCCAGCTGCCAGCGCAGCGTCGCCCCGGGCAGGCTGCGGTGGCCCCAGGAACCCGCTCCTGTGGGGGGGAGCCCCCGCTCAGTGACGCGCGGCCCGCGAAGGCAGCGGCTCCCGAGCGTGAGCGTGAGCGTGAGCCGGGGCGGAACAGCTGCGACGTGCCATCCGCCGCGGGAGCACAGGCGCCTTCCGGGTGCAGAGCCGGGAGCGGCGGGCAGGCCGGGCAGGGTCACATGGTGGGGAAGCTGGCCAGGTTGGCGACGCCGCAGGTGTTGTTCTTGTTCCGCGCCAGGAGGATGTAGCCTTTGTCGCCCCAGCTCTGGCCCCAGCTGCGGCCCACAAGGCAAGGTCTTAGTTCTGTCCTTCACTGCGTCGCGAAGGCACCGAGTGCCGTGCCAGTCACACAAACACGCGTGTTTGCCCCAGAGAGTGCAAAGTCAGGGGAGGGGGGAGGTCTCAAAGGTGAGAGAGCCCTGATCAGGCGATTGGTGGGGCTTCAGTAAGAGAGCCTGGAGCTGAGCAGAGGCTGGGTGTGGCGCGAGCAGAGCAGGGGCTGAGGAGGTGGCCTGGGGCTAGGTAGGGAGCTGTGTCTGGAAAGCAGGAGGTGGGGCTGGGTCACCTTCACCCCTGACCGGCAGAGTGACATGAGTCGGGCGGGGCCCCTGGGAGTGCGCGGAGAAGCGTTTCTGAAGGGTCATCTTGAAAATGTGAGTCTAGAGCGTCAGAAAGTGGCCAGCGAGGCGGAGGCCAGTGCCGGGGCGGGGAGGACCCGCAGGAGAGACCCGCAGGAGAGACCCGCAGGAGAGACCCGCAGAGGAAGCGCGAGGGGGCGCAGGACGCCAGCGAGCGGGCGGGAGAGGCTGGCTGCAGTCCCTTCCCTAAGACCTGGGCTCCACCGTGTCGCCCTCCCGCCCGGGGCTTCCCACCGCCCGCTCTCTTGGGTGTGGGCTCCATGCTGGGCGGTGAGCACCGGCTGGGGAGAAGGCAAGCAGGGCTGCCGGGCCCTGGGCTGCTTCGGGGCTGCATGGCCTGCCAGCCTGGCCCCGGGGTGCCTGGCCTGCCCACTCCCGGGGAGCGGGGAGCGACTCCAGCGTGGCGGGAACCACAGTGGGTGATCAGTACCCCCAGATGCTGCTGCCCCACAGGGAAAGTAACGCCCATGGCTGTACCCCCAAAGGCGGGGAACTGGCCCAGGCAGCCTGTCATCACTGGCCAGCTTCTTTGGCGAGTGATGACCTCGCCTCCAAAGCGGAGCCGGAGGCCAAAGCGGCCGGCCAGCGCTGACCTCCGAGCGCCCTGCTGGTGCCAGGCAAAGCCCCTGGGGACCGGTCATCTCAGAGGGGAAACCAGGGAAACGCGCTATTCCCGGAGCCTCCGCTCGCTGTTCTTCGTGCTTGGCCGCGGTGCGGGCGAGGCGGGCTCTCCCTGGGCAGCGAGCCCACGCGGGCAGCGCGCCCTCCCAGCACGCCTGGCCGCAGGCCGCCGCCAGACTGTGGGCCCGTCTGGCTGCTGCTATCGGGCTCGGAGCGCCGCGTGGGGGGCAGGGCTGCGGTGACAGTCGGGCTTGGGGGTGCGGCAGCCGCGCGGCTAGCGGGGAGGGGTGCGGCAGCCGGCGGCATCGTTACCTGTTCTTGAGGATCCAGTGCTGGCGCCCCTTCTGGGCCCCGTAGCCCACGGCCAGAACCGCGTGGTTTATGTTCTCGCCGTTGCAGTTCTCATCGTAGTACACACCTGGGGACACAGCATGGGGCGACATGGGCGTCCTGCGCGGCACCGTGGCCCCGGCCTCTGGCAGCCCGGGCACAGATGCGTCTGCCCCGGCCGCTGCGGCTTCTCCCGCCCGGGCCCGCCTGACCCCGGGCAGCCCCGCACCTCTGCTGTAGAACTGGAAGGAGGTGAGACTGGCGTCGATGGCCACAGAGACGGGGCCCACGCGCGCCACGGCCCTCTTCAGGGCCTTCTCACTGCCCTCGGGGACCTCGCGGTAGCCCCTGCACTTGGCCGCCTTCCCGGTCGGGGTGTACATGCAGCTTTCGTCCTGGGGGGCGGGTGACCAGTGTTTTGAGTGGTGTCAGTGACGAAGGGGGGCGTGGTGGGGCCTAGGCGGGTGTCTCCTCGCCATTTCAGACAATGATGAACAGGAGTGGGAAGTGGGTAGGCGCGCTGGCCCCAGCCAGCCCCAGGTGGTTTTAAGACATAAATGGGAACGGAACGCTGGCAACTTTGAGACGGGGAGCGAATGCTGTCCTAGCAGGGCTAAGGAGGTTTCTGGAATCAACACTTCGTGACGCACAGGTGAGGTTCTGGCCTTGTGGTGGAGACGAGACGCGGAAGGCGGGAAGACGCGGACGGAGGCGCCGGGGTCCCGCCGGACTGCTCTCGCCGGCCAGGGGAAAGCACGCGCGGGGACCCTGGACAGCGCAGCAAGGCCCTGCGCAGCCCACCGCGGCTTGGCCGCCCGGTACCACACCGCGAGCGCGAGAGAAAGCTCGAGGCTCAGGCGGCAGCGCGCTGCCGGGTTGTGCGGGCCGTGAGCGCGCAGGGCGGAGGGCCGTGGCCGGCCGTGGGCACAGCGACCCCCACGCCTCCTTCAGGGCCGAGAGGCCCGAGCCTGAGCGCCCCGGTCGTGGGCACCTCCGTCCGGGGGGCAGGTCGCCCCGCCAGGAAGGCAGGATGGCGTCACGGAAATAGGGCTCCTGCCGCCCACGCGGATGGCGTGAGGCGGGCGGGCGGCGCTCACCCGGCCCACGTAGGGGTAGGCGTCCTCCGAGTCGATGCCGCGGTTCCTCTGCACGTACTGGAAGGCGCTGGTCATGTAGCCGCCGCGGCAGCCGTCGTTCTCGGACACACAGTCCACCAGGTTCTGCGGACTGAGGTTCAGGAGCTTGCCGGTCTTCTTCTTGAGCTGGCCCTCCAGGGCACCCACCGAGCTGAAGGCCCAGCAGGAGCCGCACTGCCCCTGAGGGGACAGAGCCCACCAGTCGGCGCTGTCCGCACCGTGGGTCACTTCTCCTAAGGCCTGCCGGCGCCTAGCACTTTGGAAATCTGACCACGCCCTTCTGCTGTGGCCCCCTGCCGTGGCCCCTCCCCCAACCGGGGACCCCCACCCTTACGCGGCGCTGCCCGGGCTGCGGGCTGCCAGCTGTC
This sequence comes from Condylura cristata, assembly GCF_000260355.1. Classification (NCBI taxonomy): domain Eukaryota; kingdom Metazoa; phylum Chordata; class Mammalia; order Eulipotyphla; family Talpidae; genus Condylura; species Condylura cristata. The sequence continues at coordinate 737,149 of NW_004567127.1, read as the reverse complement.
GTGAGCCCCGCCGCAGCAGCGCAGAGCGCGCAGACAGCCGCCCTCCGGGCCCGCAGGTCCTGCAGACCCCTAGGGGGTCTCCAGTCAAGCTGTATGGCTCTGAGTTTTCTCCTCAATGTTGTGATGAACCAACAGCGAACAAAATGACCTTTCAGGACGTGCTCTCCTGGCCTGCGGCTCACTGCACCTGGGCCCTGGGGAGACAGGCCCCTCCCCGCCTCGCTTCCTTATGTCAAATGCGGCTGAGTAATAATAGCGCACATAATGGAACGATGAAGATTTGGAAAGTCAATTCATTTAAAGTACGTGCATTTTTGACACAGTCTCTCAGAAAGTGCTAGCTACTATTAGTGTTCAGCCAGACAACAATTTTTTTTTTCTGCTCCGTTTTCTAAGAGGGAGGATGTCTTGAGGATAAAGGCTATGTCTCTGTCAACTGGAGCACCTGCTGCCTTGCCTACAGACACCTGATAGGTCGCAGAAAAAAGCGTTCGTTGGATCAGGGTTAAAATAAATGTCAAGTGTCTGTCTGGCCGGTGCACGCCGCGTGAAGGTCGTGGAAACTGGCACAGCTTTTCTGGGAGAGTCTCCGGCCCAGCACCCGGCGTCAGGGCTACTCTGCGTGCCTGGTCACCGCACGCGAGGGTGCATGCGCACAGTGCTTCAAGCAGCACTGTGAAAAGCAAAGCCAGAAACAACCTGCATGCAGAAAATGGACGATGTGTTCAAGGGACATAACAGGCCGTCTCTGCAGGCGGGGGTACCGGTCCTCGTCTTCTTCGGGTGCCCCCCTCCTTGGGAACAAAGACACACAAAAAGGACCCCCGGGAGGAGGGAGGGTACCTGGTTCTTCACAGGGGTGACATACCCCTTCTTGCGGTAATCGACGGCGTCCGGGACTCTGCCTGTCCAGTCCGGGGTGTACAGGGTGTCATTACTGCGGGCACGAGAGGGCGGCACTTTGAGCCCGGTCATCTTCTGGACCACCTCTTCGCTGGTCTGGGGCAAAGAAGAGCAGGCCAGGCGTCAGCGAGAGCCGCGGCCAGCAGGGCCGGCGGCCGGCGCTGCGGCTCCACTCACCATGTCCCCCAGGTGGTTCATGGCCAGTTCATATGTGTGGACACCCAGAGAGGCCTCGAGATTGTGGGTGGAGATGTGCTTCAGGTTCCTTTCCCAAATCAAACGCCGAGAGGCTTCATCCACCTTCACAGAGCACAGTTAGTTCCAGACTGTCCCACACAGAGCCACATGCAGGGCAGCCGAGGGTTTTAGGAGATGAAACTTAAACTCACAGAGAACTTCAGATACATTGTTGGGGAGCTTACCTTGGGGTCACTAGCACGCAGAAAGAAACACATAAATAAATCCAAAATGGAAAAGTTGCTTATGGATGAAGAGTCTTAATCTGATGTTTCTCCAAAGAAAAATGTTCTAAGGAGAAAATGAACAGTGCTTGGAGGCTGAGAGGAGGACTGGAAGGAAACTGAAGGACTAGGGAGCAGGCGCTCTGCCGACAGCGTGTGGAAAGCGTCCGCTGGGTCGGGGCAAAACAATGTCAGGTGTCTGTCTGGCCGGAACACGCCGCAGCCGCGTGGAGGCTGTGGGAAGCCGGCAGGGACCTCTCTGGGAGAGTCGCCGGGCCCAGCACCCCGGCGGGCGTCGGGGCTCCTCTGCGGGCCTGGCCACCGCACGCAGCAGCGACTGCGGCAGCACCCCAAGGCGGTCGGCGAGGCCGGGGCGCACCCACCTTGCTGCCGTATCGCTTCCCGTGGTTCCTCTTCCACAGCTCCCACTGACGGTCCAGCGCGTCGTCAGGGTACAGCGCGGCACTCGCCAGGGGCAGCAGCAGCAGGGCCCTGAGCCGCCACATCCTGGAGGGAGATCCAGGGGAGTCTTCCACTTGACTTGGGTGGGGCGGGAGATGCGCTCTTCCCCGGGAGGAGCCACAGGCTCCTTCCAGAAGCTAACAAAATTTTCAACATGGCTGCTGGAGTGCGTACCCAGAAGGCAGAACCCCTCGCTCCAGACCAAGAGGCCACAGAAACCGAGGCCGTCAGGCAGCAGGCGAGGGTGGCGGCCCGTCCCCAACAGCCAGCCGGCGCTGCGAGTGGGTTTGGACCCCGGGCCCAGAAACGGCAGGAAGAGGGCCAAGGGAGGTCTCAGCATCCGCCACCGCCGCCCCAGCAGGCCTGGGCACCCACGAAACAGGACGGGAGCAGCGGGGCGGGAGGACCCTCAGAGGGGACTTGCGCAGTGCCTGTGTCCTGACTGCTGGGCATTCTCCCTCCCTCTGCAAGCCCTACACTCGCCAGTTCCTGCCAGGGGAAACACTGACGGCACTTCCGACCTCAGGAGCTACTTACTGTCTGTCTCCAGGCTTCTCCTCTCTCATCCTGCTCCCTCCTCAGGCAGGAAACTACTAATCTCAACCAGCTGTGGAGGTTTTCTGACTTCTGCCAACCAGAACCTACCACTGCCTCTGAGGACAAAATGCCTCTCAACCAAAGTTCGTTGGAAGCATGTAAGAAAAGGCAACGTTCTGTTATCTTATTCACAGCTTTCAGAAATTTACCCTGGCGATTCTCCTTGCCAGGTGGCTTAACTGCATCCTCCCTTTCGAGAACAACTTGCACCCGGCAGTGGGCCACTCAGCTTGTGTTATAGTCCCTTTTCTGTGCAATCTTTGCAAACTGGCAAGCCGTCCCTGCCAGCGATACCGGAGTGTTACCGGCGCTGCAATGTCTCACAGTGCAGTGCTCAGCTTCCTGCATGCCTCCGCCCACAGTGAGTTAACTCCTGTGCTAGCCTGGACGGAAACAAAACTCCAGACATTCTGAGGGGGAGGTAAAGGGCCCCCTACGATCAATCACAGGTCAGGCCGTGGAGGAACCCTGGTTTCCACCTGCAGTTGTTCCGGCTGAGGCGGCATCGCTTGTTTCCATCCCCCCAAGCCACTCCTCTCACACCCTTGAGCGCCCCGCGGGAGTGAGACGCTGAAGATGTGGCAGGCAGGCGTTACCTGCTTCTGTCGTCCTCGTCCTCGTCCTCGTCCTCGTCCTTGACCTCGGCTGGTTCTGCGCGGGGCGGCTACTGCGGGCGGGCCAGCGACCCAAGGCTGCATTTATCCCCCTGGATTGCGGAAGTGAGCGCCAGCTGCTGGCTGGAAAACTTGGACAGGGAGGAAGGGGGCTGGAAGTGGGGCTGGGGGGCGTGGCGGCCGGCGGCAGTGCGCGGGCGGCCGGAGGAGCTGCCTGGACCCTAGTTCCCCGTGAGTCTGAGCAAACAAACCTCAAACTCGTCCTCATCTTTGACGGTAAATGGGACACAGCTCTGGTCTTGTTCTTGGGGGGGCGGGGTGCAGATTTGCCTGCCCTTTCCCATTACTTCTCTGAACTGGAAACCTGCTTTCCAATGTTGGAGCCTCGCATGAAAAGCTAGGTAAGTACAGTAAAGGCGGCCACAGGCTAAACATCATCTGTATTTTAGAAACGTGTAGGCTAAAAGTCGTCCTCGCCTTGAGCGGGGGAGGACTGAAAGACGGGGCCAGTTTCAGAGGAAACCAGACAGCCCGCCCACCCGCGCAGCACCGCGCCAGGGCCTGGGCGCTGACGGATCCACATGTGACCTCCGGCCGCCAGGGCTGAGCGAGGGCCTCCGGCCTTGCTGGCAGCCGCTGTGGTCCAGTCATATGAGCGTCTCCGAGCGCTTCCCCAGCACCAACCACGGGACGCATCATGAGAGGCCTGGTCAGTCCCTAAGCACATCCCCAACGTTTTCTTCCATAAAAAGACACCAGGGAACAACGAGGGTGCAGGAGCAGCGGGAGGGGGCGAAGTCCCACCCAGCTGGGCTACAGACCTCAAGGTCCCGGGTTCAAATTAAGATTTGCTGCAGCAGCGTGTGGTCCGAGGGGGAATGAGGGTGAACCGAAGCGCGCCAATCCCCACCCGACTCCTTTCCTCCAGGGGCACACTGGGAAAGGGGCCGGACGCCGCGCTGGGCTCAGGCCCCATGGCACCCCAGCCCCACCCACGGTCAGCTGCCTGGGGACTCCACTGCCCAAAAGACACGGTTGAGGGGAGTCACCGTCGGGGGGGACAGTCACAGGGACAGTCACTGTCAGGGGGACAGTCACAGTCAGGGGGACAGTCACGGTCAAGGGGACAGTGTCAGGGGGAGGACAGTCATGGTCAGGGGGACAGTCATGGTCGG
>NW_004567127.1:719984-732837 GCF_000260355.1 Condylura cristata | reverse complement strand
AGTCAGGGGGACAGTCACGGTCAAGGGGACAGTGTCAGGGGGAGGACAGTCATGGTCAGGGGGACAGTCATGGTCGGGGACAGTCACGGTCGAGGGACAGTCAGTGTCAGGGGGACAGTCAGTGTCAGGGGGACAGTCACAGTGGGGGGGACAGTCATGGTCGAGAGGACAGTCAGTGTCAGGGGGACAGTCACAGTTGAGGGGACAGTGAGTGTCAGGAGGGCAGTCAGTGTCAGGGGGACAGTGCGCCCAGTCCACTAGCTGGAAGGAGTAGGCCGCGATCAAGACCACACAACACAAGAAGTTTACAAAAGGAAAAATACTTTGTTTTAAAATCTTTGCTACATGTCATTATTTTTTGCCACTGAAAGGCTCAGCTCCGATGCTAGCTGTCCAGAGATGGCCACCCAGAAACAAAGAGAACAATCAAAATAAAACCCTGAAGGAAAAGCAGAAACCAACCCCCGGAGCATCTTCTTCCCACCTTCCCTTCCTCAAAGTCCTAAGACAACTGTACAGCACTGTAGTCCTGATCACATTTAAAAACAGCTGATTATTAAAAAACAAGGATTCCATTGGAAACTCAACCTTTTGGTTTCTTAAGTTGCGATATAAATATATATATGTATACTGTATGTGTGCAGAGAATAAAAAAATAAACTGTCTCCTTCCCCGCTGCAGCACGTGGCGGTGCCTGGAGACAGAGGGGGGAACTGGCGGCTCTCAGCCCCCCAAGGTCACGCTGCGCCTCACCCCCATGGGGCGGTCAGTAACGCCGTAGTTTTACATGTAGGGCACTGGCCTGAGCCGATTAAAACCAAAACATGGCTGGTACACTGAATTACCTGAGGAGGGCAGGAGGCTGCATTTCTGTGGCTACAGTTACCACATGGCCCTGCAGGGTGGGCGTCCAGGCCCACCACATGGTTTACCACATGGGTGCTTCGATGCAAAATCCAACCTCGAGGCTGGAGACGAGGGAGAGCAAAGGCCCCAGAAAATACCCACATCTGCTTCTTGAGAGACGAATACACTTTGAGAACAGGATAAAAGAGGCTCCTTGCAAGAGGCTTGGTATCCGGTTGAGCCTCCAGCAGTAGGATTTTCACTGAGACTGTGCATCCAAGAAGTTGAGCTTCCATGCAGAAACAACCTCCACAGAGCACATACTGCACGTGACTGACAGAAAAATGCAGCAACCTTCTGGCCAGCGTGGGTTGTTTTTTGTTCAAGTGTTTGTCTTGCCGCCTACGCAGTCCTGTTTGCAGACCTCCCATGTAAGGTGAGCACACCAGAGTGAACCAGCCTGATCACTGTGTCAGTGAGCTCAATCTGCCCCAGAGCCTGGGCCTGTTAAGCTGAGTGCGGCAAGGACTTTCATTTAAACACTCCTCGGCTGCGGTACTAAGCAGAAAATGCCTGGGAAGGTTAAACTCCTTGGGACTCTTCGAGAAACATACAGAAGACAAAGATAAAATCTGTAACAAATTCTGCATAACTCCCAAATAGGGAGAAACAAAGAGAAAAGCACACACTCACTCCCATCATCTCTCCCGCAGTCTTTCCAGAGGAACCGCCCACAGCTCCAGAGAGAGCCCACTGCCCCCGAAAGCCCCTATCACGTCTCACGGTCCTCGCCTAGGAGGACACTCCACGCTCCCACCTCATTCAGAATTTCTGCCCAGACACAAGCCGTCCAGGGTGAGCACAGGCTGCGGGGCGCCCTCGGCCCCAGCCAGCCCCACTCATGGGGGGCAGTCCGGTGGGGACTACAGGACAGGCTTCTTCGCCTTACCCAGCCCCGTCGCCCAAAGGGCTCCAAAGCCTTGAGGACTTGCTTCGTTTCTTCTACAGATGTTGTTGTAGAGGCAAGGGGGCGAGGGAGAGGCCGAGGGGAGGGGACACGATGGGGGTGAGGGCAGGGCAGGGAGGCAAACTTTATTCTGTTTACAGAAAGATCTGCTTTTTAAAAACAAACGGTTGATTTTCTCCCCCACCCCTATCCTCACCCCAAAAGTCCTATTCCGAAAAGGAGGGAAACATAGTCAGGTCAGGGAATTCTTCACTGTTGTAGCTGCTGCTCTGTTCTCCTAACATGGACAGCATCTCCTAGGAAGAAAGAACACGGGCTCACACGCCTGACCCTGCACTTGCCGAGCCCACCCGGCTCCGCCCTGCACCTGCGCCCCGACCCTGCGTGCCGGGTGGCTGGGCCCGCTGCCTTCCTCGGTTTGCAGCCCTGACTCCTTCAGCTGACAGTGCTCCCAGTGCCTTCGATGCAATCCCCATTTCCTCTATTTTCTAGTCCTCAATATTTCCAAAGGAAGGGAGCTCTGCGTGCCCCAGCTCCTGCGCACCCCACCCCCACAGTGGGGCATCTGCTATCAGGTTCCACCAAAACCCGTTTTGTCTTGTTCCAGTGTTTAAAGTGAGCTCTTCCTCGATCCTGCTGAAGCAGGCCCCGACAACCGCGCAGCCCCCTCGGCGCTAGGGCAAGTGCTGAAGATGGGCTTCCCCTGGGGTAGGCTAACATCAGCGGTGGGGCTCCTCCCATCTGGCCGAGCTCGCCTCCCCCAGCCCCAATCCCAGGCCTCAGCCCGCCGCCACTTCCTTCTGGCTCTCCTCCTTCCCCGGCCCCCGCTAGCCAGTCTCAGAGCTCCTGAAGCCTTCACACCCTCACCTGGAACACCTCAGGTTGGCCGGGCTGCTGTGCTGGCGGCTGCTGAACGTGCTGCTCACTAGAACCTGAGCGATGGTGAGGCTGCTGGCTCTGCCACTGAGGCCAGACCCCCACGCCCTCTGCTGTCCGTGTCTGGAACTGTCCGGCCGCCTGTCCAGCTTCAGGAGCTAGAAAGAAGCCGAGAAGAACACAACTCCCAGCTACCAGCCTGCTGCACAAGTGGCAGTCAGCTTGGCGCACATGGCCGCTCTGCCGGAGGCCTCCTCCCCTTCTCTCTCAACGCTGCCTTCTTATTTCAAAACCCAGCCCCAAGCTGATTTGTTTGTTTCGGGCAGCCTTTCCAAAGAGTTTGTTCACTGAAGCGAAATGCGCCTGTCCTTAAACTTAGGACACAAGTCAAACTTCGCGACGCGTGGCAGTCAGTCTCTTCCACGCGGGTAGGTTTTAATCCCAAATGCACTGTCCATTTCCCAATAATAAATCATTCACTAATTGATGATTAGGAAGCAATGAAGGTCCATTTCCCAATGATCAGGCCAGGCAACCACATGAGTGGCCAAATCCTTCCTCTAGCAGCCTGAGCGTCCTGCTCCCCTCGTTCTGGGTCAGCACTCACCAAAGCTGGAGCCGCGACTGGCGAGGCCCGGGTAGGCAGCAGCGCCGGGAGAAGCAGCAGCAGCAGCGCCAGAGAGGGACATGGGGCTGAAGGAGGCTGGGGCCGGGAAGGTGCTCACCCCAAACTGGGAAGGGCGCGCCTTGGCCGTCGCCTGGGCAGCTACCTGCTGACGGAGCGAAAGGGCGAGAAGCGGCAGACGTGACCATGGCGGTGCCCGCCTGCGCGTCGCTCTGCCGGGCTTGGGCCACGCGCTGCCCACAGGCAGCCTCAGGGAACCCCCGTCCCCAACACTATTTCCAGGCAGCCGTGATACGGTGCAAAATGCAAAGAAGGGTGGGATTAATACTGTATATTTAGGGTTCAGAGAAGTAAGCGAAAATTACTTAAAGCATCCTGTACACTGCAATGTTATGTAAAAACTACAGGTGTTAAAAACACTCTGTGTTAGAGAAAAAACACCGCATCATTTTAAAATTCAGTCTGCATCACTTGTAACGACGCCTTTCTTTTGGTAAGTAAACATTTTTCTCACACGTGCTGTGGAACGTTTGGAAAAGTGAAGGAAAATGAAGAATCATTCCTAATTCTACCACAGAGGCCCATTGTTATATTTTTTAATGGTTTCTTCCAGTTTTCGTTTCCTAAGCTTTTCCCCCCCAAATACTACTGAGATCATCGTGCATGTAACAATTCTGGAGCCAGCTTTGGGTTTTAACATTTTTTAAACATTAGTGATACGTATCGTGTATGAAAAGCAACCTGGCTTTAGGCTGAACATTCTGTATCACACACACGTGTTCCACAAGGATTTCGCACAGTTTTAAACAGACATCACTGTGCATAAGCTAGCAATTCTCCCCTCGTCCTGCCTTGCATACTCCCAGCCAAACAGAGTCCTCTTGCAATGGATTCCCAAGCAGACTGACGGTGAGCCCTGGCCGAGACGACCCCTGTGAGCAGAGGGTCGTCTACAGCCTTGGCTACCCCACGCCCCCACCCAGACGAAACACAGGAAGCGATGGGGGTAGGGGGCTGTCTTCAGACCACCAACTGTAGCTTTTCATGCAGAAAAAAGCCAAACCAACCAAACAAAAGTGCCACCTGGGGACAGACAGCTGAGGCCGTTACCTGGGCAGAGAAGCCTGGGCGGGTGCTGGGTGTCCAGGCCGGGGCGGCGCCTGGGGCGGGCTTGGCGTGGCGGGAGAGCTGGGCCAGCATCTGCCCCGCCGGGGCTGCTGGCTGCACGGTGGTGCCGGGGGCGGCCAGGTGACTGCTTCTGGGGGGGACAGGCAGAGGTGAAGCACTGCAAGGGAGGGTGCGACACTGGACTCCAGGGGCCACAGGGCAACCTGGCGGTACCCCAGGCCATCTTGAGTCCCTTGGCTTCAGGAAGACGGGAAAGGACAGAGACCGACAGTCGCGCACTGGCCGGGTCACAGGAATGGGGCCCAGAGCACCGCAGCAAGATGCGCAGAAATGGAGAGGAGCAGAGCCAGTCCCGTCCCGGGTCCCATGTGCCCTGCCGCCTGAAGTGACCGAGGGAGCCAGCGGGGAACAGACGGCCCACAAGCAGACCCCTCAGTTGTCCTGGGAAGCAGCACACACACACAGGGCTCACCTGAAGTTCTCTGCCAGCCGGGGGGTAGGAGGGAAGGTTGTGCCCTGGGAGAACAGCTGCTGGGTGGCAGGGACAGTGCTGGAGGAGAGGCCTTTGCTCTGATCTGTGGACCGAAAGGTGTGGGGGAGGGTCAGTCAGGGGCCGTAGTGGACTAGCTCAGCCAGCTCCTATCCACTCAAGAGCTGTCGTGGTAAGCGGCGACAGGCTGGGAGACCAGTGGCTGGGCAACACAGGCCACTCAGGAAGTGCTCGAAGCGAGAACTGAGGAGAACGAGGAGGGCCGTACCTGCGTTCATGCTGGAGTAGATTTCTGAAAATCGGGGGTCTCTGTCCTGCACAAAAAGACCATCCGCCTTCTCCAGAGGCTTACTGTGTTCCGGCCCTGCGGCTGTCACAGGCTGAACAGCAACCTGTGGTCCACGGTGGTGGACGAAAGCACGAGAAGATGAATATGACATGCAACAGCCCAAACCCACAGACACACACAAGCAGTCAAACCCACACTGTGGGCAGTTCTGAAGGAAACGCTTCGCCTCCTCGTGAGAGAAGCCACACTCACCTGGGGATGACTGTAGCTGGCCAGCGCGTCCCTTCCTGCTACCACATCCAACTCCGTCTGCTGTTGCTGCTGCCTGTGTTTTGAAGGCGAGTGAGGAAACGGGAAAAGGAGATATGTTAAAAAGAATCTGGGGAAAGGGCTTAAACAAAGTAACAAGACAGTCACTGCCGGCAGTGATTGCTCAGTAAAGGCGCCTGCCATCATTCTCACCTGGGCACACGCTGCCCTGAGCCCGTCTCCAAGGGTAAGTTAGATGGGGCACCTAGCTGTGGTCTCTGAATGGTGCTGGACAGGGCAGGCCGTGGCTCCTGGCTGGAGTTCCTGAGGAAATGGAGCGCAGACAGGACAGAGTGAAAAAAAAAAACAAGTCTCTAGCGGTTAACCTGCAGGCAGACAGTCACTAATGAACCCTGTGTGCTGCCCTCGCAGGGCCAATCCTGCAGGCGACTATGACTGCAGATTGAGCGAGTCACCATAAAGTGACAATATGTGGCCGGAGAAACCATCTCCTTTGGTGCAAGGGCTCTGACTGCAACTGAATGTCAATTCCAGTTGCTGTAGGTGTAAAGTACGCATGTTTACTCATACTGAGTTTTTAGAAACATAGATAAAAAAGTGCAAGTTTATCAAGTGAAACAGCAACAAAGACTATTTCTAAATAGTATTTTTTCCTTCTCTCTCTAGTTTTCAAAATACCTTCCAAAATTTCAGTAAACATTTATTTAAAAAATAAAAGGAGTAAGAATTAACATTAATAATTATTTCCGGAAATATATTCTTGAAAGGACTATGTTCTGCAGACGGGACCACGAAGCCCGGGTAATTAATAGCTCATCTGTCCCCAGCGTGGCTCACTGAATGTTTAAGCCCGCTGGACCAATGCCCAGCAGAAAGTATTTCTTTCGAAATACCACTGCTTCCTGACAATGTACCTGGTCGACCATTCTGATGGCGGTAAGTAAGGAGGTTAATGCTACTCTCACTCGGGCAGCCGCAACACCGACTCTGTAGCCCAAGGCTAGGGAGTAATTGCAACTTTTAAGTCTCATTAAGAAACACAGTTCATAAAGCCAACAGTGATTCCTCTGCTGCAGATGGGCACGGGAAGCGGAAAACCTTTTGGAAAGGATTCACCATTCTGGACTCATTAAGAGCATTCATGACGGGAGGTCGAACCTCTCCACTAACAGCAGTTGGGAGGAAGCTGACTAACCCTGACGGACTGCGTCAGGGCCTGGAGACTTCAGTGGAGGGTGGTGGAACAAGAATGAGCAGTGGACTCTGAGGCCGTGACAGGACTACTGTGTCCATGCTGGATGGGAGCCGGCGGGTCTGCGGAGACAGAATGCACTCCTGGGGGAGAGGTCAGGAGACCATAGGGTGTAAGGGGCTCAGAACGCACTGTGAGCTCAGCTGACAGCAGTGGCAGGGGCTGAGAGCCGTGTTCAAGTAAGTCCTGCTGGGGAAATGCTACCGGACAGCCTGGCATGCCAGAGCCCTCTTCTGTGAAGGGAAGAGTTAAAGGACACAGCAAATTTCACTGTAGCCTTATCTTAAGAAATTGCAAAAAAGGAACAGGAATTGCCACAGCCACTCCAGTCTTTTTCCACATCCAAAAGAGCACAATTCACTGACATTTAGTCTTTTAGCAATAGTGTTTTAAAACGAAGGTACACCAGCCATTTTTTCCAACATAATGCTATGCCCTTAACAACTACTGTGTAAACATAACGTGTACATATCCACTTGGAAGCCAGAAAGGTCCAGGTGACTCTAGTTTTATTGTGGTTATCGGCCACCTGGGGCTGAACCTACTGTGTCTCTAAGGTGTGCGCCACTGGAATAGACTCGCGTGCCCACAAGGCACAAACATGTACAGAGTGGGCAGACACCTGCTCTAAGGGCAGCAAGGCTAGAGCAATAAGTTGCTGTGTAGAAAAATCCTTTCCAGAAAGCTGAAATGTAAAACTGAACTACAAACCCTTCACATCTCGGGACTGGTCCCGAAACACTGTTTGTGAAAACCTTATTCTACGTGGATGAACTATGCTGGTACATACTTCACATTGGTGTTGGTACAGATAATGTACTCGATTTCATCCGAGTACGGGTTCTGGAAAGTAAAGGAGCTGGTTCTCATCCACAGCCATTCTCGGTTCTTGGACCGGAACCGGAACATGACAGACAGCACCTGGCCTTTTAGCTTCACCACCTGGAAAAGTTTTCATTCCATCAGTGAAGCCCATAAAACGTTTCAGAAAGCTTCCCATTCCTACAACCCACGATCTTGTGTCCCTGTCCCTGAAGCACCAGTCTCTTTCGATGTTGCCAACAGAGTGACACGGAACTGAGCAGACAGTTACCGTATTTCTTCTCAGAGCCCCAAGTTAACGGACCACCAGTCAAAGGCAAACAGGGCAGTGACTACTTCCAAGAGAGAAAGCTGCTTTGCCATTGGTTCTGGAGAATCCCTTAAACTTGCTGAGCTGCCTTTACAAATCTTTGCTAGAAAATTTTAATCCCAAAGGTAAGCTGACACGCTGCTCTTCTAGTTGACAAGGTGCTGGCACAGCACCCTTGAAGCTGGCCTGAAGCTGGCCTTGGCTTAGTTTCCTTTCAAAGGAAGTAATTTTAGGGCTCTCCCTGGTGGCTCAATGGATGAAAGCGAAGCACTTCAAAGCTATCTAGAGCCATTTCAGCTTCAGTTCGATTCCCAGAGGTGGCCCTGTGGGCGCGGCAGACCTCTCCCGCCTCCCCACAGCTCCCCTCAGCAGTGGACTTGTCAGTCGGCCTGTGCTGCTCCCCGCTCTGTCTCTGGGGAGTCCTCATCTCCTGCACCTCTGGCCTGCACCCCAGTTCTGTAAGCATAAATACATCTTTACAAAAAAAAAAATAAAAGCTGAGTGTGCTATATAAATTTAAAAAAAAGTAATTTTAGATTGTTTTACTTTCCAGTCTCATAAAAAATAATCTTCCAGCTTTCCATCCCCTACAAAAAACATGAGCAGTTACATGTGTCAGGCACGGCCGTGCGCCTTTCCTCTTCCTTTTTTAAAGAACATGGACATAAATTTGACATGAGTCAAAAGATGGTATGTGAACTCATGCATACGAAACAGTCTTATGCTTTAATACTTACACGTGCCCACTGTGATCATCTATGCAAAAAACCGTAATTATGTTTGTATACAAAGTGGATTTGAAAACATGTTTACTGGTATGTTATCTATTCGAATGAAACATGAGCCCAGCACTTCAAAATACCTATGCTTTAAATTGTTTTTTTTTTGGTAAAGATTTATTTATTCATGCATACAGAACTGGGGTACAGGCCAGAGGTACAGGGGCGGTGAGAGGATTCCCCAGACAGAGTGGGGAGTAGAATAGGCCGACTGACAAAGTAAGCACACTGCTGAGGGGAGCAGCAGGTGGGTCAGGAGAGGTGTGCTGTGCCCTGTGGGTCACCTCCCGGGGTGGGGATCGAACTCATGCTGAAGTGGCTTTAGCTTCTTAGTGCTGTGCTTTAACCCACTGCGTTTCAACCCACTGCACCACCAGGGAGGGCCTAAACTGTTTTTTAAGAAAGAGTTAAACAGTTGTGTTTAAGCTGACAAGTATGTGGCAGCAATGCTGATGTTACAATTTGAGAAATAATTATAGGGGAAAATGGAACATACTTCACTTAGCAACAATAAAATGGCACATTTTAACTATATATACATATACTGTGTGGGGGGGTGTGCATAGTCAGGTGTGTATAAAGTCTTTAGGAATCAAGAGCAAAAATGAAATACTGCAGTAACCAAATGGGAAGGAAGAAATAAATAAATTCAAGAACACTTACGTACTGGAAGCACGCTGGAAATATGCTTTATTTCCAAGCTGCACTGGAAATACTAACTAGATTTATGTAGTAACTAGATTTACGAAAAAAATAAGAAAAGGCAGACGAAAAATAAATCCACCCAGGCATAAGAAACATCAAAACATGGAATTCAGAAATGAAGCAAGCAGCTCTGAGCACCCCTGTGTGTGCATTCAAACACACAGCACGGGGCGGCCGATGCCACAGCTGAGCCTAGGGAGCATCTTTGCGGCCACACGAACTACTTTGCAATATGCACGTTTTCCTGAAGTGTTAAAATGCTACACTCCGTTGGCCAAAAGCAAGTCCGGTTATGGATTTCACAGCCTGAGACGTACCACACAAACCTCACACACTGTCCAAGTCCGCCTTCTGGGCCTCCCCTCCCGAGCCTGCACAGACTGCGGCGGCCTGCGAGCCGCGCTAGGCGGCCGGCGACTCTGAAGCCTCGGGACGCCGCTCCCTTAGAAGCCGGCGAAGTACTTGGAAGCGCATCATCTTACTTAATCAATCTTTGCAACCACACTCTAAATGCTGAGTACTGCTGCTGTAACACTAGCTCATAAGGTCCCTCTTGAAGCTTAAAAAGGGAACATAAGCCATAAGAATTACTGCTTAAAACCAAGTCTGTCCAGAATGCAAACATACCAGGTATTTTCAGAAGCTAGAGACTGAAAATTAAGGTAAAGTCACCTTATAACGAGAGTGGAAATGAGTCAACTCTCAAGCATTGAGTCAACCCCCAATCACAAAAGCTCTGTGAAAAGGCTTTTTCTATCCTTACCCACAGTTCAGTGAGGCCGAGCTTTCTTAAGGTCAGGACAGCTGGTTACACATGAGACGGAGGAGTGAAAGCTACACAAAAATCCTACGGTCGCTGCCTGCGACCTCAAAGTACTGGTCCTGCCCTGGTCTTTAAAAACACAGGTTGAAGCAACCGCCCAGCTTTCGTGATGCCACAGCAACGTGCACGTGTAACGAACGGCGTACCAGGGGAAGGATTACTCAAACCCCACCAAGGAAAGGTCACCTGTTGGAAGCTGTCTCTTAGCAGCTGCTGGTCTTCAGGATGGCAAAATTCTACAATATTCTTTCCTAAAAGCTCCTAAAAGGAAAAGGAGGGCAGAGTCAGCACCCCGCAGTCACGCCTGTCCAGGCCGCAGGGGGGCTGCCTTTATTCTCCCGCCGTTCCCTGCCATTACCGGAGTGCTGAGAAGGTGGGGAGAGGAGGTGAGACTTGGTCAGCAACTTGCACCCACAGCCTATTCCTTTTTCAAAGACACTATGTACCTGTTTAACTGCATTTTTTTTTTTTTACAGATTTCACGTATTTTAAGTGTGAAATGTAATGCGCCTTTCAAATCTCGTGTACTTTTTTATACACGATTTTTTTTACTCTTCGTTTTAATGACTTGTAAGAATTCTTTATATATTCGAGATACAAATCCTTTTTCAGATACATGATTTGCAAATATTTTTTCTTTCATTTTGTCACTGGTCTTTTCACCTTCTTGGTAATGTCCTCTGAAGGGGCAAATTGAAATTCCGATGAAATCTAATTTATTCATTCTTTTCTTTTTTTAAATGATTTACTGATGCACACAGAGCTGGGGTACAGGCCAGAGGTGCAGGAGCGGCGAGAGCATTCACCAGGGACAGAACAGGCCGATCGCCGAAGTGCACTGCTGAGGGGGTAGCGGGCGGGTCAGGAGAGGCCTGCCGCGCCCTGGGGGTCACCCCCTGGCTGGGGACCCAACTCGTGTTGTCGAATTTGTGCTGAAGCGGCTGTGTCTAGCTTCGTGGCACCGTGCTCTGTTTGTGCCACCAGGGAGGGCCCTTAACTCTTTTCTTAAGGAATTATTCTTGGTTTTACAAGCCCTATTTTCTAGGTGGGATGGGAAGAAGGTATGAAACCAAGAGTAATTTAGCTCCAAGTAGAGCAGGATCATCGTCTCTTTCCCCTGAGCGGGGCTGATCATGTTTCGGCTGACTTTGGGATTCCATCGCCAGGAGGAAACGGGGCGAAAGGGCCCCTCCCCTCACCTGTGGCTGGTAGCCGACGGTGGCCACACAGCGGTGGTCCACGAAAGTGAAGAGTCCCTCTACGTTGTGTCGAGAGATGAACTCTGTCGGTTGACAAACATTACTCATGTCTGTACAGTTCGGAGAACTAGTTACCTGGAAGCAGAAGACAAAAGTGAGGGTAAAGTGACCGTTCTCTAGAGCGGGCCTCCCCAGCTCCCATCGCCACTCGGGGCCTGAGGACTCCAGAGCTAGGAGTTTTCACACCTTCACTGATCATCCAGAGAAAGTAACGATCACGATGGGGGAGGGCGTGAGGCGCAGTGACGGCGCCGCACTGGGGCTTCGTCCATTTTGTACAGAAAAGTAAAGGCAAAAATTCATTCAACCCCATTCCACCTATTTTCACCCGGCTAGGTGTTCACCATTCAGACAGGAAAATTAGTCCCAAGTAACCAAGAAATTTAACTTATGAAAAGAATCACAATTAACTCCCCTTCTCTACTGCTAGTTACAGAAGCAAAACTAACTAGTGAGGAATAGAAAATTCGGCCTTGGAAAGCTAAGAGACATGAATGAGTGGAAAAGGCTTCCCTTCCTCTCAACAGCCTAAAATTCTATTGAACCGAAGAGAACGCCCTAGTCCTCCCACTTTTTGGTTTTACAAAATTCTTCATTTGTGTTCAGCAAGTAAAAGAAAAAGAACAAGTGAGTCCAAGAAGGGATTTCCTTCTTTACAAAAGAGGAGTAACACTGATGTGGAAAACTCAGACTTGCCTGAAGCCTGCCAATGGCCACGAGACAGAACTTGCTGCCCTGGCCAGCCTCCGGGTCATCGTCCGGGAGGGAGACACCTTGACGAAGGGAAAGGGGAAGGGGCGACAAAGTCAAAACGCCTTCAACATGCAGACAGGGCAAGACTTGAAATGCACCGGGCTAGGTGCTTCTCCTACACCAAATTAATCTTCATAATGATTATAGGGGATACGTTACTTCCAAATTATAGATCAAAAAACCAAGATTTTATGAATTAACACACTCCCCTTAAGTTAAAAACTCTAGCAAATAACCATGCTAGAACCAACCCAGCTTTACCAAATCCAGTGTGAAGTCTCTCACTGAAACATACACCTCGCCTCTCGTTTTGGTCTCCCTACATGTAATACCCACCTGTCAATCACTCCCTGCCAGCAGGGAAGAATGCTGCTAAGACCGTAAAGTCCGACAGGTCCATATAAAAGGCGGACCCAGGCCCTCCCTGGTGGTACAATGTGGTAAGTCTCAGCACTATGAAGCTAGCTGGCCTCAGCCACTGCAGCACGAGTTCGATCCCCAGCCAAGGGTGATGACCTACACAGCATAGCAGATCGCTCCTAACCAGCCCGCTGCCCCCTCAGCAGTATACTTCATTGATCTGCCCGTTCTGCTCCCCACTCTGTCTCTGGTAGATCCTCTCAACCCCTGCACCTCTGGCCTGTACCCCAGTTCTGTAC
>NW_004567127.1:694422-719841 GCF_000260355.1 Condylura cristata | reverse complement strand
AAAAAAAAAAAAAGCTGGCCCTACCCCATCGCCTTTCTCAACATCCCACTGTAACTTCAAGCTCCAGTAAAGCTAAACAGTCATATCTGAATTTAAAGCCTTAATAGAGAAAATCCCTTTGTAAGTTACTACGATCAAGACATGTGCCCATTCTCTCTAGAAAGGTGTCTTAAATAAACGGTGTTCAGTGCCAGCTGCTAGGCACACAAATACTTAGAGAGATGAGGTGCTCAATATACATCAGTAAACACACATTTATAAACCACCTCTGTGACAAGTCCGCCCAGAGTCGTTTTAAAGTCTGGGTAACCTATCTCATCTCACCGCCTCCCAAACGGGAAGGGGTCTGTGTCTTCCTGTTTTCTCGGTTTATACCAAAGTCCCTCTCACATCCAAGGCACACAAATGTCAGCTAGCTGTCAGACCCCGCCAGGGTGCTGCTGCACCAGGGGCAAGAGTTCACCACCCAGCTGTCCCACCTGCCGGAGGCCAGGCCTTGATGTAGCCTGTGCAGTGCACCACCACGAAGTGAGGTTCCCCGTCCTTCACAGAGCCGAGTCCATTTCTAGAAGAATCACAGGTGTGAGGAGAAAAACCATACCCAGTAACAGTGACAACGCAATGCTGGTCTCCTATCTTTATCTCTAGACTCTTGGATGCCAAGGAAAGAGGATAACTGGTGCCTGGGCCTTTCCCCCCCAAAAGCAGCCACCGTATTTTTGAGCCTTGCCAAAGCGGAACAAACGGAAAGCAGTCAGCAGAGCGAGTTGGCAACGTGCAGGTAAAGAAAGCAGGGTAACTTCTTTACGCAGGATGAGCAGAAGAAGCTTCCGAAGTCCAGGAGACAAAAGTAGCCAGCGTAAAGGGTGGGGGAGCACCCAGCGAGCCTGATGAGAGGCGGCCTCGGCCGGCACCGGGCCTCCCTTCGCTGCTTCGCTGCCGAGGCTCTCACCTGCATCTGTTCCTCACGAAGCTCAGTCTGTTCATGGAGACTGGGTCCACAGAATTACCGCCGCACCTGTTTCAACGAACACAGAGATTAAAAGCAATTAAGCTACAGCATCAGAGAACTTTCCACCCACTAATAGCCAGATAATAGGCTCTGGAACAACGGAAATCTGCTGACAACATTCCTAACAAAGGATAAGAAGTTACATTCAGTTTTCCTAAAACGCAGAATTAGAAGTCGAGATGTTCCATCTGCTTTTCAAGTACAGAGATTCCCCACGCAGGGCCAGCAAGCAGGCCCTGTCCGAGAGCCGCAGACTGGGCCACGCGACTGCCGCCAGCGGCTAACCCTGCAAGGGCGGCAAGCGAGCAGCCTCGGCGCTCTGGGGACAGCGGCACAGCTGGCCCCATCAGGCCAGAGACACGCTGAGGCCCCAGCGCTGCCCAGCCCCGCGGACTCGCGAGCCTCACCACCAGCTGCGCCCAGACCTGCTGCTCCCTCCCGGCCGCGCAGCTGCTCTCTGGTCTTTGCAAGGACAGATGAACAGGGCAGCTGCTGGGCGCTGCGCCTGCCCAGAGGTGCGCTGCACTCACCCTCCCAGCCCTCAAGACGACCGAGAGCTGCAACCCCCAGCACCAGATGGCGACCAGACCACAGAGGCGTCCCTCGGTGTGCCCGCGCGGTCTCAGAGCGCACACCGCAAACCCCGCCGCCTGGGTCCTGAGGCTGCTCCGCCACACGAGCCCACACGCCCGAGTCTGCTATTCTCCCAGGGGACCTCTACCAGCGCCTGCTTGTCGGCTCTCGGAAGCACCCTCGCAGCAAGTGCAGCAGTTTCAACCACCGATCTCACTGGGCCGTCAGGACACCATTTTTCTGCTTTTTAAGCAAAATTGCATCATGACTTTTCCAACGACCCAGTAATTACATGACTTTAAAATGTGTCTTTTCTACCTGTGTAGAAGTGCCACGGTCCTGCCTGTAGAATCCTAAAATGTACAATACATACTGGCAAACACTGAATATGGGCTGAAAAAACATAGTCTCACACTTCTACCCCCAAAATGCAGAAATGGTCAGAATACGCGGAGGTGGCCTCATGACGAACTGGGAGAGAGTAAAGGTTTGGAATCTGGTTTGGATTAAACTAAACTCCTGTTTCAGACGTTACCTATGTCCGGGAAGTGCATGTCTTTGAAAAGAAAGAGCGCTGTGAACGCTTCCCTGGCAGGGCAGGTGGGAACCGCATCGACACACACGCAGGCCCGACCAGCAGCGCTCCCTCGTCACACGTGAGTCAGGGTGATGGCTCGTGGGGGACTTAAGAGTTAACGTTTACCAGAGCCTGACCTAAGTCTAACTCAGACCTTCAGCTCTCGAGTCTTCTGTCAGTCGCTCACCTCATCCGGCAGATAAAGGACCTCCGGGAGCCCATGCACACCCTCATGGACGGCTGCCCCTCCTTCTTCACAGTTCCGGTCTTCAGGTCGAGGATGCGCCCTGGAAAGGGTGGGAGAGCTGGAGTGTGGTGCTGTGTCTGGGCAGCGGGGCAGAGCTACTGGAGGCGAAGAAAACACTCATGCTCTGTCTCTCTGCTCGTAATGGAACAGGCTAAGGAGACAGATTTTTTCAAGTTCTCAAATAACTGAATTCCCTTCCACAACTCTATCCCTGAACAGCCCTGCACAGGAAGGCAGGGCGGGGGGCCGCCCTGGCAGGCAGACAGTGCCGCGCCCAGGCCAACAGCTGGCTCCCGCAGCGCACCGCGCCGCCGGCTCAGAAGTAGCTGTCTGTGCTCGGGAAGCCAGATGTGCGACTCAAGCCAAGACCGCCCCTCCACTGTACTATGTAGGAAACAACGGCGACTTCTGGAAAAAAGAACTAGAAGATGGAATCTCTGAAAACACAAAGGAGGGGAAAACTAAATACCAACATTACCAAGACCATGTGAACTTCCTTGCATTTTAATTAGCAGTTTTTCTCTGCTTCCGCTTGTTTCCTTTAGCCAAACTCTGGCAAAGGACTGAACAGCACTGAAATGGGGATGGGCATGGGCAGGGGGAGAGAAAAAGAAGGAGAAAAGACAGATACCAAAACCTTATACACTGAGAGCCACTCCTCTCTTAGTAAGGATCTATGATGGCCTAGTACAAAGCCAGAGGTAAGCACAGCAGGTGGAAAAAAGACTAGGTAATTATCCATACAAATGAGAAAGGGTCTGGAGAATGGAAAAAAATGTTCAAGGTAGGTTTGGCTTTTACTTTTATATATATAACAGTTTATTTTTACATCATTTTGTACATTTTTTTTCTTCCATCTCAATTGTAGTCCCCGCGGGTTTCCCATCACCAAATCACCCATGTGCCATCACCATAGTCCCGTTCATTTTCCCTCCCCCCCCCGTTTTTGATCCCAATCCCCACTCCATCCCCACCAAATGTCTCTGGTATAGGGCTGTTCATTATTCTTGTTATTTTCTTGCCCGGTCCATTATACTCCTGCTAGGAGTGAAACCATCCGGTATTTTTCTTTCTCTTTCTGGCTTATCTCACTAAGCATGATTTTTTTCCAGCTCCACCCAAGTTGCTGCAAAAACATGTGTTTCTCTTTTTTGGTTGCTGAGTAATATTCTTTTGTACACATGTACCACATCTTTTTTATCCAGTCGTCTACTTTTGGGCATTTGGGCTGCTTCCATATTTTTCCAATTGTAAATAAAGCAGCAATAAACATGGGGGTGCAGGTATCTTTCTGAATCAGTGTTTTTGTGTCTTTTGGGTAGATAACTAGGAGTGGGATGGCTGGGTCGTAGGGAAGCTCCATGTTGAGCAGTTTGTGGAACCTCCAAACAGTTTGGCTTTTACTTTTTATAGAGGTGAAGATAAAAGTAAGCTTTTATGTGGGTACTGTCACCAATGAAACATTTCCTGAGGATGAGCTGTAAGTACATCATCTGCTTGCAGATAAAAAGAACTAATTACATTCATTAAAGGAGAAAATTCTAGAAGCACTGTGCGAGTCAATGAAGCAATTTAAGAGCTAAAACAGCTCATCCACCTCAGGGGGAAAGAAACAAAAGGGAAAACACTTCCTATTTATTCCCTACCCACTTACTTCATACCTGTCAGCGCATTCTCTGAAGTAGAAAGCTGCTCACGGAGCTTGTCCACGTCATCTGGGTGCGCCTGGTCATAGAGTGTACTGCCGAACCACTCAGACTGTGGTTGGTTCAAAACAGGGGTCACTGAGTCAGAGACGTAGACCACCCGGCCTGTCTCGCATGAGACAATGAACAGAAAGCCATCTGCTGCCTCCAAGATCAAATGTTTCAGTTCCTGGCCAGGAAAAAAGTGAACGTTAATACTGAATTCTGGAAAACCAAGTACCATCATTCATGAAAGTATGACGTTTCAAACCATGAGTACCTCTTCATGAGCACCTGCTGGCTCCTGCTGGTCCACAGGCTTGACATCTAGACATAATTAACGTCACTGCCAAGGCAACTCACTCCAATAAAGACTAATCGGTGTCTGTGTCTAGCCACCCACTCCTCTTAATCTCAGAACTCAAAACAGGGACGAAAAAGGCTTCTACGAACTCCCTCAGGTCTCTCTTAAGGAGCGTGCTGTAAAACACTAACATTTCCCTCCTTCTCCTCAGATCTATAAACATGACTAAGTTCTCCTCTTCCCTGACTTTACTCACACTTCAGTGCCAAGTGTATACGAAGAGTAGCTCCCAGTCACGGATGCTGACTTTCCTTTCTCTCTCAATCCCTTGCAATCTTCACTCTAGCCCACTGTGCTCACTCTCGAACAGGAACACCATGTTAACGTTGATCCTCTCATTAACATTAATTAAACTGGCAGAACGTTAGCGTTACTAACGTCCTCCTAACTACCATTTTAAGCCCCTTTGCTGGGTCCCTGTCATCTTACTCACCCCCGCAACCAAATACGACAATGTTGTCCTATCCGTCAAATTTTATTTTCCCCTAGCTCCAGTGACACCTCACCAACTTCTGCTTCCTTTTTAAATGTCCCTTCTATGCTTCAGGTTCCCTTTGTTCAAGTGTGAAGTGTAAGCATCTCTAGTCTTCTATCTTAACTTGTCGAGCTATGCCACACTCATTTTTCTGTTCTGTTCTGTCTACCACACTCTCTTATAAACATGATCCGCGCCACCCTCTATGGAATAACCCCCCTCTCTACATCCCTATTCCTGCTTAATTTTTTCCCTTGGGTTTTAAGCAGAAGGGAGTTATAAGTTATCTATTAAACATTTTCAAGTAGGCAATCTACCAGCAATTCAATTTCAACTTTTCAAGGGCTGTCATTTCCCCCTCCGAAAAATGACCCTCTGCACTTTCTAGCACTCCCTTTCTTAAAATTTATTAGCTTCCTATCAGGCCATGAGTTTCAAAATCTAAACTACTGTCTTTCATACTTCAGTGACAACTCAGTGTTACCTAACTTCCAAGTTATCTAACTTCCAACACTATGTTGGAACCTTGCTGTTACCATCTTCCAAGGCATGCTAAGAGCTACTTGATTTGTCTTGAACCATTCAATCATTCTAAGATGTTGCTCATATTCACACTCCTCCGCTAGTCCTTGCTTCCATATTTGCCCCTCCACAGGAATGATCGCTGCAGCTCTATTAGACAGCTGATTCTGTAAATACGTTACGATCTATTTACGTCTGCTGTTACCAGCGATCATCTCTCACCAGTCTTGTTATTTTGCACAGTATAAAGGGCCTGGTAAAGCCACACTGACGGGAATGTGTTGACTCATTACCTGCATGAATACTGTTAGAACAGACTGGCTAATTGCCCCAGGGTATACATTATAAACCCTGTGCTGGGCGAGTTTTCATACAGACTACCCCCCTCGACAATTCTTATTTCTTACAAACCAAGCCAAATTCTTGTTTTCCTGCTCACCCACTGAATGAAAAGGGTGGCATTACAGGTTGGTTATTTTCCTCCTTATATTTCTTGTATTTTCTTCAATAAGCGTGCTATTTTTAATAATTAAAATAGAATATGGAGGCCCTCCTTGGTGGTGCAGTGGGTTAAAGCACAACACTAAGAAACTAAAAGCCATGCAGCACGAGTTCGATCCCCATCCCGGAGGTAACCCATAGGGCGTGGCAGACCTCTCCAGACCTCTCCGCCCGCAGCTCCCCTCAGCAGTGTACTTGTCAGTCAGCCTATTCTGTTCCCCACTCTGCCTCTGGTGAAGCCTCTCACCACCCATGCTCCTCTGGCCTGTACCCCAGCTCTGTATATACAAATAAATAAATAAATCTTTCCAAAAAAAAAAAAAAGAATATGGCTTCCTTCCTCCTAGAAGTCTTTGCTAAAAATCTTCACTCAGTGAGGCTTCTGAGGCTGGGGGGAGAGAGGGATAAAAAAAAAAGGGGGTAAGGGATGGTGGTGGGGGAAAAAATGTAAAAGCAAATAATCCTCACTCAGTAGTCAGGCCAGTCTCAACCTGCACTCCTCCCTCACGCTTCAAGTCCGGTACATGGGAAGTGGACTGCTGCCATCCTTTCCCATGGTGCCCACCTCTGGGCAACGGGAGTGGTGGGAGGCTCCTCTCGGCACAGGGCTGGAGACTGCCTCAGGACGAAGGGCATGGTCATCTCCTCTCCCTGGGGTCCCACTGCTCACTCTTTCCCTGCGTGAGTTTCTAAAACACCTGTCAAGGTTGTAAAGTACGTCTCACAAGTCACTTGTACCTTTCACTGTTCCAGTGCTAACAATGTGACAGTCAGGGACCAAAACTCACTTTCCCAAGGTCTGAATTTTTCCGTAAGAGCAGAGAGTTGTCTTTAAGCAGTTTACCGAGTCAGCTCTACTGCGTTTCCCAGTGTACTGCGCGTGTTCACAACTACGAGCGTCTACCCCAGAAGACCAAAGTTCCCAGCAAATTCTAGACGGTATCTGACAGAGACCTGATCGGTGAGGAAAGACGGCTTGTAGGCGCCGTCCGTGGGCGTGTTCCCGGTCCCCCGCAGGGACTTCATGTGAGAAACCGCCATGCGCAAGATGGTGAGCTTGTCCGGCTTCCGCGCCAGGGCGCTGCAGGTGGGCACCATGTCTGACAGCTCTGTGATGTAGGCTGTCATCTTGTTCCGTCGGCGCCGCTCAATTTCACTGTGATTTTCCCTGCAGCGAAAGAGAGAAGCCCCGCCCAGACAGGTGGGCACATCTTGCCACGGGAGCAGGGAGACTCACAGAGGCGCCAGCTGAGCTGCTGAAGAAATGTGGAACTTAGACTTGGTGTCCAGAGCTGAGAATCAGGTTTGCAGCCTTCTCATGCAGAGCAAGCATGGGAGAGAAACTAGTAAGCTGGAGAACAAGTAGATACCAGCAAATTCCCTCTTTCCTGGAATTTTCTTCCAAAGTAAACTAGCACTTCCTCAGAACACAACATGTTTTAGGAAATGAGTCTTAAAAAATAATGATTTAATTGACTTATGTTCCTGAGAGACAGATAACGCCAGACTGGCTGACTCCATTTTTACTTCGGCTTTTTAAAGGCTGAAACAAAATGACCGATGTCCATCACGAGGACGATGCACAGGCAGCTGCGGGGGCTGGCGGAGCCAGCGCTGCGCCTGCAGAGCGTCGGCCCCCAGCGTCCCTTCCTCACTTGGGGTGTTGGGGTTTTACTTGTCCCACTAGCGCACAAAGGCCCACCGTCTCTCCTGGGTGCGGTGCCAGGCCACCGGGCTCAGAGAAGGTGAGACGCCAACTGCCGGGGTGTCTTATGGACCCCAGCTTGAGACAAAGTGGTTCAGAGAGCAGAAGCAGAGTAGACAGCAAGATGCGTAAGCGCCTGAAAGGAAACCTGGGTGCCCCCAGCTCCCCCGCCAGTGCTGACTCCCTCAAAATCCCCCTTACGGGCAGTGACCAAGCAGCGTTCAATCTGGGTGCCTGGAAGGCGCGGCAGCCCCCTGCCCTCCGGGGGTGCCTCCGAGGCCTGGCCAGCAGGGGCGCGCCTCCGCCACTCCTGGGCAGCTCGTCTGGCTGCTTTGCTCCGATTACCAAATGCTCTATTTGAACCAAAGTTCTCTGTGAAAACAACTGATCTGAGATAAACTCCTATTGTGTGACAAGAGCCACGAAGGTCAGGTAGTTAATAAGTGATGTTTCAAGGGCAGCCCTCTGGCACCGAGTGCCACACCCCCAGGCTGGCCAGTGTTCCGAGGCGGCAGCACAGGGAAGCAGCAGGGTGAGCAAGTGGTCGGCGACGCTGGGGAGGGAGGACGTGGACACATGCGGTCAGCTCGCCCACGGCGCGGCCCCTGCCAGAGACCAGGGAAAGGAAAAGGAGCGTCTCTTCTACATCATTAACAACAGTTTCCTTTTCCGTTGACCAGAATGTATCAGCACATCGGTCCACTTTTGGCTACCCGGACGGAAAAACATGAAATTTTGCTCTCAAACTGAAAGCGCCCCTCTTCCCAGTGTCAGACTTCTGACTCGTAGCACCAGGACTGATCTATCAGCCTCCAAAAGCTGCTACAATTTTCCCAGAAAAGCACAGGGAGTCACTCCCCGTGCACCATCAGGACAGCCGTGACCAGAAGCCCAGGCTGAGTGCACACAGGAGCGCAGGCAGCGTGGACGGCAGCCAGGGCCAGCGCAGTCGCAAACGCAGACACGTTTAGTAGTTTTCTGTTAAGAGTATTCACCTACTTAGAAGCGCCAGCGGGTACAGCTGCATTATTGATAAAGCTTTTTATTCTGTGACACTTAGTGCCGAGATAAGGAGGAAAAAAGAAAACTATAAAACTCAGAGCAATTTCTTAAATTCTTAAGTAAAGTTCCCTCAACACATCCACTTTCTGATGGGGGAGGACAAAGTTCCTGTTTCATACAAATTTCTAAAAAATGCTGTCTTCCCTTACTTGGCACAGCTAAGGAAAAACACAAAGAGAAGGGAGAAGAAAAAAACAGGCGAGAAAAAGGATGGAAAAGCAGCGGCACCTGCGTCACCATGCTAAAGACACTGTTGTCCTACCTGGCGAGTCTCTCTTTATCCGCAGAGCTCTGCTCATCATCCGACCTAAAAATAAAATCAGTGAACTAAGCCAAAATTAAAATAAAAAGGGAAAGAAAGGGCGGGAAGGGCGCAGAGCAGCGAGGAGGGCACGGCAGGGCGGCAGGGCCTGCCGGTGAGGCGCAGTCACCTGCAGGGCAGAGGCAACACCAGTCACTATTCTGTGCGGTTAAAGGAGCTGAATGCAGAAAGCATCTGCCAGCCGGCCTCTGTGGGTGGGGACAGTCTGAGCAGGCGCGCCAGGGCTACCATTCCCCACACTACTTCCCATCTGGAAAGAAAATGACAGCCACGGGTGCTTTTCGGTAAGGAAGAAACCAGAGCACGTCACAATAAGAATGCCAAACAAGGGCCTCCCTGGTGGCACAGCGGGTCAAAGCGCGGCACTATGAAGCGCTCTGCGGCCGCTGCAGCACGAGTTCCATTCCCGGCCAGGGAGGGACCCCCAGGGCGCAGCAGACTCTCCTGTCGCCCCGCTGTCTCTGGTGAAGCCTCTCAGCCCCTGCACCTCTGGCCTGTACCCCAGTTCTGTAAGCACAGTTAAATAAATCTTTTTAAGAAGTTGTTTAAAGAATGTCAAACAAGCGACCACAAACACAGCCTCTCTCCAGCACGCCTGCACACATGCTACCACACAGACAAGGCCCGGGCCTTCTAGGGAAAGTGAGCGCTGGCCGGCTGCCGTCACTCACTGCTCCCCAAGTGGTTAGTTTCCAGCAAGTCACTTTCCCATCTCTCTGCAACCAAGGCACAGCACTAGGAGCCTCCAACCCCACTGCCCGTCCCCTGGAGAGGGCTGCGCAGGGTCACCACTGTGTTTTTAGGAAACAGAGACTGTTAGAACAGGTGGCAACTGCAGAAATAACGGTGCTGACAGACCAGAATCAGTGATCAGTCCATTTTAGATACTTAGAAAGAAGCCTCAAAGACAATGTCTAAGAACGACATGCTACCTGGCTGAATGGCCAGTTAGCTCTTCAACATGACAAGTACAGTTAGGAATAGATGGGAAAATTTCTATAAAACTGTCAGCAGGAAAAAACAAAATAGCTCTTCCTGCATTTTCATGCATGCAGAGAAGAGAACTGAGCGAAATTCAACAGTTTAAAGTTTTGTGTTCTCTGGGTCCTGTAGTTCCTAAACAAAGTACAGACTAACTTTCTCCAAGTTGAGAAAATCCTTACATTTTCGGTTTTTGAAGCGCCTCTCCCTAAACTCCCAAGGAGGCTGTGCGGCAGCCCAGCCTAACAAAGCGTGTCTTACAGGGCAGAGATCTCTTACGGAGAGAAATGTGCACACCTAGAACCCAGGGCCACCGCTCCGACCAGACGCGCCATCCCCTAGCCACCGGTGCCTCTGAGCGAACTGCGCGGCTGCACACACATCATGTTATGCCGGGAACGTGAAAGCCAACACAGTGCAGGGCACATTTTCACAGCCTTCGGAACCACGGCCAAGAGACTGAACCCCACCGTCCCCGCTGGATGGTGGACTGGACGCCACACTTCCTGATGCCACCTGAAATGCCCCCCAAGAAGGGGTGACTCACACCCTAGAGTTCGCAGACATGCACTCTGGTAGACAAGCCCTTCGAAGACCCTGGAATTCAGTTCTCTCCTGTCGCCACGGCCACCACACTGGCCGACTCGCCATCTCGTGGCTCTTCCCGTCCCACCTCCGGCTGGGCGCGGTCTAGCAGCGCGCCCTGCTCGCCACATAGGCAGGTCAGAGGGGAACACCATCTTCTCTCACACGTCAGCCTCTCAGTTAAAGCCTCTGCTTGCATCGTGCTGCTTCAGAGTAGTTTTATACTATGCTGTCTGATATTCCTTAGCTGAAGTTAAAAACATACAATTTGTTGCTTAATTTATAGAATGAACTATCTAAAAAACAGTATCTGAGGGCTCTCCCTGGTGGCACAACGGGTTAAAGCACTGCTCTCCAAAGCCACTGCAGCACGAGTTGATCCCCATCCCGGAGGTGACCCATCGGGTGCGGCAGACCTCTCCTGACCGGCCCGCTGCTCTCCTCAGCAGAATACTTTGTCATTCTGCCTGTTTCTGGTGAATCCTCTCACCCACCGCATCTCTGGCCTGTGCGCTAGTTCTGTAAGCAAAACTAAGTAAATCTTTAAAACAAAACAAAACAAAAAACAGTATTGGAGAATGTGTTTAAGAAAAGCAAAGTATTTTTCATCACTTGACAGATAAATTAAGCAAATATATTTCAATCAAAGCTGTCTCCGACAAAAACTGCTCGTTTCTATTTTTAAAAGAATTAAAACCATTGTCTGTATGGACTTTGAATGCCGTCTTTAATAACAAATGCAACCAAGAGCGAGGAGTCCAGTCACTGTGCTTCTGCAGAATATGAAGACACTGTAGTGCCGCCGACCAGGCACATGGCGCCACAGGTCCAGTCATGTTACTCAGGCAGAAGTAATAATTATAATACTAAGTTTCCCAGCCTTCAGAAGAGGAAAGAGAAAAGACAGAGAAACTAACCGCTCACTGAGGTAAAATGGAAACTCAGTGAGCGTGAAGCGCCCGGTACCACCACCTGGAGCAACACGCGCGAGTGCGTTACCTGGCAAACCGCTCCTTGTCGTTAGACATCTGGTCATCGTCACACCTGCGGGAGGAGGAAGAGGTTAGTCCCGACACTGTACTGTTACAGCTATTTCGCTTGGCAGTGACAACTGGCAAGGGGCAAAAATATGCAACAAGAAAAAGTCAGCGGCAAAGACACAAAGCACGAGCGGTGACCTGTGTCGCTGTCTCCTTACACCTGCGTGTCAGACACTGCAAAAGAGATGATGATGGGGGAGGGGCCCAACTGACTGCTTCAGCCTCAGTTCACAGACACCTGTTTTCCTTTTCCCTAAAAGTAAAAAAAAAAAAAAAAAAAACTGACACAGATTTACCATCTTGACCACCCTGAGGGAGAGTCTAACAGGGCTAACTATATTCGCCTCCGAACACCATCTTCCACCCCAGACTCCGCCTGCCAAGCATCACCACTTTCTGGCCCTCCGGTGTTGCTCCGTCCAGTCCCTCGTGTCAGTGAGGCCAGACAATGTTATCCCCTCGTGGCTGGTTATGTCACTTAGTCTGTAGGGTCTGTGTGACTCATCAAGGGTGTAGCATGCACAAGAGTCTCCTTCTTCTCAGCTGAGCACTGTCCCTGTGGGTGCACAGACCACAGTTCATCTGCTCATCTGTCAGTGGCTGTCTCGCTGCTTCCAGCTTCTGGCTACTGAGAAATGGGGCAAGGAGCCTGTGTGGTCATGTCTCTTCCCAAGCATCTGCCAATTCCTTTCACTATATTAACAAGATGGGGCTGCCGGATGGCATGGTAAGAATTTTCAACTTTTTGAGGAGCCCCAGTACTATTTTCCTCCCCACCAACGGTATGATTCATCCCCATGTTGTTATTTTTTAGATTTTCGATAGTGGCCATCCCAATGGATATGCGCTACATATCTCATGTATCTCACTGTAGTTTCATTTTGTATTGCTCTTGTGGTTAGTGACACTGATCATTTTTATATACTTTTTGGCCATTTGAACAGAAATATCTATGCAAGTCCTTTGTTCGTTTTTGTAAAATTTACTCATTGATGCACACAGAACTGGGATACAGACCAGAGGTGCAGGGGGTGAGAGGATTCCCCAGAGACAGAGTGGGGGGCAGAAGAGGCAGATGGGCTGAAATACACTGCTGAGGGGAGCAGCGGGCAGGTCAGGAGGGGTCTGCTGCGCCCTGTGGGTCCCTCCCTGGTCGGGGATCAAACTCGTGCTGCTGTGGCTGTGGTAGCTTCACAGTGCTGCGCTTTAACCTGCTGCGCCACCAGGGAGGGCCCATCTTTGTTCATTTTGTAACTGGATTATTTGGTTTTCATTACTGAGTTGTAGAAATTCTTCATATATTCAAGATATTTAAACCCCTAATCAGAAGTATAGTTTGTAAATATTTTCCCCATCCTTTATGTTAACATTCTGTTTCCTTTAACATGCAGAGATATTTTTCAATTATGATTCAAAAAATGCAATTTATCTCTTTAACCATGAAATGTGATTCACTCATCCCAATTTAATTCCCTCAGATCAATTTAAATGATAAGATAATAAATCCAGTTTGCTACTACAAAAACCATAAAGGAGGATGTGCCATGGGAAGAAAAATCTAATTATAAAACACTGTTCTCTCTCTGGATGACCTAAACTTTCCTCTTCTCATTGCCACAGGATATAGCAAAGCTCTGTCAACTCTGGGGCAGCAGTGCTTTGGGTCTCAAGAACTCCTAACAGAAATATTTTCTCCACCATTATGCAACTATTCAGTATTTCTATATGATGGCCAACCACAGTTGTCTTCAAAACTATACAACCTCAGGGTTCAGTAGGTAGAAATACAAATGTTGACGCTTGGCATTACTTCTTCAAAAAAAGTACTGTACTTGTCATTATAAAAGTAAATACAAGTAAATTATGGGTATGTAGAAAAAAACAGATTATGTGTGTGCTTTATCTACACACGTGCACTTAAATATACTTATCAGGCAACAGATATTTCTGGGAAGAAAGAAATAAAAGGACTTTAACTTCACTTACTTAGGCTTTAGTACTGGGGCTCCTCAAAAAATTGAAAGGACTTGCATAGATATTTCTGTTCAAGTCAAGAAATTTGAAACTAGTTGGCCAAAGGGAGGGGTGCTGAGACTTGAAATCAAAACTAAAGTGTATTTTTACTAACTATAACTTTGCCCTACTTAGAAAAGTGCTATAAAATGTACTTTGTAAAGCCTAAGTAAGTGAAGTTAAATCTGACCACTCACATAATAAAATATTTAATGGAGTTCCTATACTGATTTCTCAACTGCATTACTCTGTACTATACATCCTAAGGAACACTTTCAACTTTGGAAATTAAAAAAAAGGCAGATTGCCTCAAGGTTCTCTTCCTTTCTTTGACTCACTGCTTTCCTGCCTCAGAACAAAGCCAAGCAGAGGCCCTCCTTGTGGCACACTGCACTATGAAGCCATCGCAGCCACGGCAGCACGAATTCGATCCCCACCCACAGGGCGCGCCAGGCCCCTGCTGTCTCCCTGCTGCTCCCTCACCAGTGGATTTCAGTCTGTCTGCCTGTTCTGCTCCCCACTCTGTCTCTGGGGAATCCTCTCACCTCCCCTACCACACACGCCTATGTATGGCCTGTACCCCAGTCCTGTAAAGTCTTTAAAAAATAAAACAAAACAAAGCCAAGTAACTGATCTTCAGCTAGGATAAATTTTTGCCTTCTACAGAACAACTCCATCAATTACTGAAATTCATTTTTAGCATTTTTCTAAAAGATTGAAACCTCAGGATACAAATTCCCATTCCTGATCCCTACATATCAACCAATATCAGAAGATACATTCCAGTACACGCTAGCCACTCCCCAACAATTAAACCTCCCAATCATTACTCCCGAGTGAGCCCCCTGCGCCCGCACTGACTCAGGACTTGTACACAAGGGACATGGACCTATGTCAGTAGAAGCAAGGTTCTGGTAAACACTTGCAGACTAGAACTTGCCCTCTGGAATGCAGTCACCGCCACGTAAAGAGATGCAGTCCTGCTTCCTTAAGGCGAAAGGCCAAAAAGGGAGAGAGACCAAGCCATGTCACTGGAGTCCAGTCCCAGCAAACCCGTCAGCTGACCCCATCTTACGAGTGACCCTTGGCTAGATCAGCAGAGGAACAACCCAGTCGACCCACCAAATTGTAAGAAACAATAAGTCACGGTTTCTGGCCACACCGCAATAGGTAACTTGTCACATACACCCTCTGTCCTCCTAGTGCGGAAGTGCCTTCCTCCACAAGGATGCTTGAATTTTTATGGGTGCAACATGATATGTAAATTTAGTTTTAGGATGAAGCACTCTCCTTAAATCTAAGAACAAAAATACCGTAAGTCAGAAATAAAAAGATCACGAACTTTACTTTTTATTATCAGATATCTAAAGTTTTTCAAAATCTTACCTCAAAAATTTACTGTTCCCTTCTCCATCATCATCAAAATCCAACCTGGGGAAAGCCAACAATAAATAGGTGAGCTTGCCGGTAGTACAGAGCACTAAGAAATTACGACTTCTCACTCACACGTTACCTGCACATCCACCCAGCTGGAAGAAGGCAAAGAGGAATGGATTTAAGCGGAGCAAAGCTGCATTACCTTGTCCCTGCATGCCAAACTGAGCAAAGGGACTGGGCGACTGTACAAAGGGGACCCCGGGAGGCAGGCCACCTTCACCAGGGCACATCCTCATGTAGCTTTTACAGAAGAGAGCAGGAATCCATTCAAAATGGAGAAGCAAGACTAATATGCACAATTCAGGTTAACGTTCATTGTCATAGTCTAACTGATAGCGCCACCTTCGTGAAACATCTTTCAAAACAGTGCTTTAAGGCTTTAAAGAAGTCTGTTAAACAACACGACTGTCCTCCAGTCACCTCATAAACATGTAATACTGCCGTATTCAGGAGGAGGGAGCAAGACCTTGCCTCGCGGAAGCCTCTGCCTAGAGGAGCACAAAAATCAATGAGAATGGCAAAGTTCTGCCACAGGCATTTCGAGGAAGGAGAGGCAGGACGCTGACGGAGGTTACTGTAACCAGGCAGACCAGACTCCTGCCAGCCCAGTCCCCATTAGGCCAGGACACTACCGTGCCTCACCTTAGCATCCACGGCACAGACTACCTGACCAACCTGACGTGGTGCCACTAGGTGGGTAGGCTCGGGCCCACCTGCCGTCACTCGCCATCCTCCCTGGAGACCCCATCACTTGCCAAAATCCCACCCAGATAACCAGAAACTCCACTTCTAAGAATTTATTCTAAAGCAGTAAACTGAAAATGAACTAACAAAAGTTAACACAAGCTCGGAGAAAGAAATGGTGGTTGCAAGGGTGAGAGGAGGAGGCAGGGCCAACTTGACCTTGACGGGGCTCGAACTTCGGGCGGCACAGCGAGGCGTGCACACATAGCGACATGTGCACCGTCCTCCCGAAGCTGACAAGGTGCTGGCAACCCACGGCAATAAGAAGAACACATTTTTTTAAAGACCTTAAAAAATTATGTCAAAGATGTTCATTTCAGTACCACAGTAAAATACTCAAAAAATTTAAAAGTCCCAAAATAGGAGTCAGTATGAAATTATGTTTATGCAGAATATACAACAAAGTGAAAGAAAGATTATTATGTATTAGGCGACAAAGCCAGGCTATTTAAAATTATATAATTATATGATTATAATTTTTCAATCTAATACAAAGAATGAAGGAATGACATTAAAAAACAGGTAAGAGTTGACTTTGATAGTAGCACTACTGATGTTTTACCCTTTCTGTCCATGTTTTCCAGTCTTTCTATAAAAAGAGGTGTATAATTCTTCTAGTATATTTTCCTGATCACTAATATACACATCAGAAAATCTAGAATTAAAAAGGAAAAATAAATCTAATGCCATCATCCAGAAATTTGATACAGTCTTTTATTTTTTTTGATATTGCATGTAAGTTAAATATATCCTCTGATAGAGTGTTACATTACATACACTGTGACTCTGGCTATCTCAATATCCTGCGAACATTTTCCTGTGCTGGTAATATACTTGTCACTTCTAAAAACCCTACAGTATAAAAATATATTTAACCAATCCCCTAATGTTGTTATTTATATTATTTCTAATCATTTGCTATTGTATATAAAACCTTAACATTGTGATTTCAGAGAATGGATTTTTTTTTTATTACAAAAGTTTATTTTTACATCATTTTATACATTTTTTTTTCCATCTCAATTGTAATCCCCGCGGGTTTCCCATCACCAAGTCACCCATGTGCCATCACCATAATCCCGTGCATTTCCCTCCCCCACCCCGTTTTTGATCCCATTCCCCACTCCACCCCCACAAAATGTCTCAGAGAATGGATTTTAAAGCTAAATTCTTAAGGTTTATATTCTACATCTTCTGCTTACTAACCTCAGAACTTTGGGTAAATTACTTAGTCATCACATCTCAGTAAATGAGTTAAAAAACACGTCAAGATCCATGGAATCAACCCAAATGCCCAAAAGTGGATGACTGGATTAAAAAGATGTGGTCCAGACCCTCCCTGGTGGCGCAGCAGGTTAAAGCACAGCACAAAGCGGCTTAGGCCACTTCCACATAAGTTCGATTCCCGCCTGCCCCGGAGGAGATCCACATGGCGAGGCAGACCTCTCCTGGCCCGCCCGCTGCTCCCCTCAGCAATGGACTTCGTTGATCTGCCTGTTCTGCTCCCCACTCTGCCTCTGGTGAATCCTCTCACCCTCCGCATCTCTGGCCTGTACCCCAGTTCTGTACGAATAAATAAATAAATCTTTAAAAAAAAAAAAGATATGGTCCATATACACAATGTTATATTTCTCAGCAACCAAAAAAGATAAACTCCTGCCTTTTTGCAGCAACATGGATGGAGCTGGAAGGGATCATGCTTAGTGAAGTAAGCCAGAAAGAAAAGGAAAAATACCAGATGGTTTCACTCATAGCAGGAGTATAAAGGATCAGGGGGAAAACAAATAATAATAATAATGAACAACTATATTCCAGACATTTTGTGGGGGTGGGATGGGGAATGGGATCAAAATTGGGGGGCTGGGAGTGCACGGGACTACAGTGATGGCACAGAGTGATCTGGTGATGGGAAGCCCACGGGGACTACAACTGAGATGGAAAAAGGCGCAAAATGATACAAAACTATTGTAATAATAAAAAAAACCATGTCAAGATCACGGGGATGTAGCGAGTCTTAGTGTTAACCCAGGGATCACTGTGAATTACTATAGTGGGAGGAAACTTAAAAACTAGTTATAATAATTCTAGATATATATTTACTTTTTAAAAAGGGAAATTTAACACCAAAAAGTGAATAAAACATTCTTCCAGCCTTTCTATGACAATCTCCTTTCTGAAGCATTCCCTAGTCCCTACAAACCATCCACTAAAACACACAGCACGGTCTCTGTCCTTCTCAGCAACCGTGACATACTCTGTTGTCATCCTACTTACGGCAAGAATGCAAAGCCAAGAACCGCGCCCGACCAGCACCCAGCACTGACTAGGCGCTGGCTAATACTCGGGGACGGGGCGAACGCTGCATGCCAAACCGAGTACCCTGTCGATACTCAGAGCAGAATATTCTGGTGTTTAGCATTTCCTAAATTCAGAAAAGTAAGAAGCTTACCAAGCAGACTTTGAGAATGCAGACACAAGCTTAGTGAAGCAGCATGCAGTTTTCTCAGCAACAGTGAAATCTTTGGGCTTCGTGATAATGCTTTATCTTGCATTTCTGGTTTTAAAAAATGACTTAAAAGAAGCAAAGAGAGAAACAGCAACTCTATATAAGGAAAATTTCAGGGGATAAATAAAACTATGCGACAGCAGTAGAGGAAGTGACAGCGAAGTGAGAGTGAGGGACAGCCAAGAGGGCAAGCCACAGCGACGCCAGACCGGCTTGCAGGAGCACACAGGGACACCCGAACTCACCCTGGCCTTCGCTTAATAGCCCTCTGGCCCATGGCGCCCCCACCTTGGATTCCAGACCCTGGGTTCCCAGAAGCAATGGCTGAGCCCAGTGATGAAACATCTGATGTCATTTCTGTCAGAGAAAAAGGAAACACACGTTTAGAAAACATGGTCCTTGTTTACCATTATCGAATCGGCTTGAAGAAAGGCTCAAGCTACAGATAAAACGTCAGTCGTTTCCTAGAAAACCAAATGCTCACAGTGGAGCTGCTTGAATCCCCACCGTGGTGAGCGTAAAAACTGAGTTCCTGCCACTCCACTGAGTTTGGAAGAGGGGTACTATGGCTGCACCTTCACTTTCAAAAGCTCAACAAATGACATGTTAAGTTAGCGCACACACATACCAAATTAGTTTACACATTTCACTCAGGAAACAAACATTTATAACTTATCTGCTGATTTTATTTGGAAAATACAGAAAAACCCCAAAATAAAAATCACCTAGATTTCAACATTCAAAAATTCTATAAAGAAACTGGAAACTGATTCTTTCTTTCTACCCCTTCTAGACCTCCCTCTCCTGCAACTCAACTCACCCCTCAATAACCACTGTTAGCAGCTAAGCTCAGATCTTTTTTCTATTACTATGTATATACCTATCTTTCTAACCAGTAACAGGCATATATTTTCTTAATAAAAATGGAATGTGAACCACATTTTTTTTTTTATCATTTAAATGCCAGGCACATCCATACACACCCGCAATCAGAGACATATTTAGCCTCATTCTGTTGTGTGACTCACACTACAAATATACTGCATTTCATTCAACCTTTCTCCAATAGGTGGCCACCTAGGTTTTCTTCTACTTATATTATTACAATTTTTAAGCTATTTTTATTGACTATTAAAGGTAATGCTCCAAGAACATGTCATCTACAACTTCAAGTTCTCTTTTCCTATCTAAATCTTGGAAAGATTCCTAAAAATAGCATTCACCATGTTCAAATATAGAAACACTTATAATTCTGGAGGATGCTAAATTATACTCCAAAAAGACCACCATAATTTATGCTCCCCTACAACATGAGAGTATTTCTCAGATAGCTCAGAACTCAACATTGTACTTTTTAATTTTATCAACTTTATTAGGTAAAGTGGTACCTTATTTGTTTTGATTTGCATTACATTTTTTTGTTTTAGTCACCTGAAATCAGTGAGTCTGACTCCTCACATCTTTAACTTTTTTATGTTGAATGTCTTTTCCTAATAAATTTGTAGAATTTATAAAAGATATA
The DNA here is from genome assembly GCF_000260355.1 of Condylura cristata. Taxonomy (NCBI): domain Eukaryota; kingdom Metazoa; phylum Chordata; class Mammalia; order Eulipotyphla; family Talpidae; genus Condylura; species Condylura cristata. The sequence continues at coordinate 699,968 of NW_004567127.1, read as the reverse complement.
ATAAGCCCATTATCATTATGTATTATAAATATTTTCTTACCACCTATAGTGGTAAATATAAATAGACAGACAACATAGTGTATATTTATGTTGCTAAATTTATCAATGTTCTCCAAAACAATTGTTGGGTTTGTAACTCTTCTTAAGAAAGCTTATCACCAAATCATTTTTACATTTTCTCATAATACTTTTGTTTTCCACACTTGGATTTTTAATCCATCTGGAATCTATTATATCCTATGCCAACTTGGCATAAGAGAGGACTAATTATTTTCTTCCAAATGAATAGCTAATTATTTTAATATTGTTTAAGTCACTCTTTCCTCACTGATATAAAATGGCTCTTTATAGTTGAAGTGTCTATGTATAACCTTGTATATATTTATTCTTTGTCATTTCCCTACTCCTATGTCAATACTGAATATTTGATGACAACAGCTTTATAGTACATATCATTAAACAGAAAGCCCCCTCCGTGTTAATTTATTTTATATTTTCTTTTTGCATGTCAACATACTGACTTCTGATTCTGGGACAATGGAGTAGGTGTACTTTTTCTTTCCCCTGTTGTTCCTTCTGAGTACAATTTAAAATGCAGGAAATCAGACATAAAATAAACACAAGAACACTCTGAAGAGTAGAAGTAAGGCGGCTAACAAGTTAAGGACTGCAGGACCCAAAGAGTAACACAAGCTGTGTGCCGGCCTTTCTTCGTGCTTCATATTCTCCAGATGTGGGACTCAAGACCTCACAACCTGGGAACCCCAAGGAGTACAGACAAAGAGCCCCAGACCCTACCAAATGAAAAGGCTGTTGTCTCTATCAAAGAGCCAGGAAAGGGGAGGCCTACTGACACAACATTCCTGAACTGCTCTACTCCACAAACACCTGCTTTCACAGGGCAAGCAAAGGCTGAGTGGGAAAACTAAAACTCCATCCACGTGAGCCATGAAAAAGTACCCCAAGCCCTCCCTTGCAGCTTTCATTTGCAACAGTGAGAAATGCTTAGTTCCCCAGTGTCAGTGGAGCCCACCTGCAGAGGTCTAACCCTCTCCCCAACCTCCACCACAGCAGCAAGAATTCCCACCTCTGGTGTCAACAGAGGTGAATGGAGAGCCTGGAATTCTGTCTCCACCTAGCAGTGACAGGCCAGCACTCCACACTCCCCACTTAAAATGGTGTCAGTAAACGCTAGCGGAAACTGGTTTACTTAGAACCCACAGTCATCTCCTATCATGTAATACAAAATAGCCAGGCTTCAATTTTTAAAATATCACTCATTGTACCAAGAACCAGGAAGCTCTCAAATCAAATGAAATGTAACAACCAACAGATGCCAAAATACGAAATCAAACACAGACGTTAGATTTGACAAGAATTTTAAAACAACCATGATAAACATGTTATAGCAAATGACTAAAATAGTCTCTGGAGAGATCAGTTACAATTGAAGTCCTCTGAACTACAACGGGACCAGGGTGGGTCTAAAACCCAAGGAGAGCTGTCGTCACAAGCGCAAGGAGAGGAGTATTTGCACAGAGGCTGGAATGATGGGTCCACACTATGGAGCACAGGGAGGTTGCTCCCTCAGAGACTCCAGAAGGAGCCAAGTTCGCTGCCATTTTCATTTGAGAGGCCAAGTCTTCCAAGGACAAGGGGATATGTTTCTGTTTTAAGCTTTCCACCTTGTAGTAATTTATTATAGTCAGTCTGGTAAACTAACACAGTAACGATATAAGGTTCTTTCGATTCACACTGGATTTGAGAACTGACATAATAACAAAAGCTGGCATGTAATTATCAATAAATGTTAGCTTACAAGTTAACTCATAATGTTAACAGCTAACTGGTGTTACCCTCTCCAAGGTGCTGTCGTGTGACGGTACACACAGATATGCACTTCCAGTATTGGGTTTTACACTCAACAACATGTGCAGAACTCTCGTCCAATGACTGGGGAGCCCTCAAGCACTGGGTCCCACGGTGAATAGGAAGGTAAAGGTCCTGCCCTCAGGGACTTGAAGTCTAGTTACACTGCTGAAGTCGTAAACCCAATCTGTCCATTTAATTACTATGAGGAAGGAAGATACAAAAAGAAGAAACTGATTTTAAAAGTGAGACAGAGTTTCTAACAAAACCAGCAAGGAGTAGCTTGGAATACAGTAGGAACTTAATGTGTGTTCCTTTCTTCTGTGGAATGACACGGGTTATCTTGACTTCAACCCCAACATTCACTGGTGTCACTCCGTGAAGTCATCAGGGCACGGTAGGCAGCGGCTCTTCAGAGGGATGGTCCTACCAGCAGGACCTGTCGGTGGGCGGGGACGGGCCGAGCAGCAGAAGCCAGTAAGTCTTGCATCCAGAGGGGTCTGTAATGTATTCTTTAACTGTCACATCCACAGAAATCAGCTTAACTACAGCAGACACTGGTGACGGAACATTCACAGTAATATCCTCCTTGTACCTTTAAAGGACTGTACCACCAAGGAATTAACACTTAAAATAAATACGGTAGACAGCAAGAAAAAAAGAGGGCATCTGGTCTCCAAGACAGGGAGGCTACATATTTTACTGGTTTGGGAATGAAATGTCCCTAAGAAGTCATGGCCTAAGTACATTCAAGTAAAAAGGGTTTAGTTTCCTTGAGTGTTGCAATTTAGTTTCTGAAAGCCAGCCACCACTTGGCACTGTGGAAATCCCTATTGTGACTGCCTTAGAAGAAAGTCATCCATAACAGGGAGCCACAAAGGGTTTTCATAAAACATCCATTAACAACACAATATTCTCATCCTGAGTGGACTGAGCAAAGAGATAAAGCAGGAATGCTGAGCTATCTCTACTTCAAAACAAGAAAACTAGAGTTTCAAGAATGCAGAAGCACCTACCCATTAGTCCCTAAGAAAATCTCTAAGATTCAGATTGGTACAAAGACCTAATGGCATTTAAAAAAATGCAGATTAAGATTATTTTTCAAAAATGTTCATTGAAATACAATTAGAAAGTAAACACTCAAAGCAGTTTTCATAAAAGAATATAACTTTTTAAAGTATCTAGCATCTTAATTTTATACTGCATGAATTCCTATCACCCTGTAGCTGAAAAAGTAAACGAAGGTAATAGGTAAGAATTTTGTTAGGTAATACTTTTAAAACTTAACTTAGAAAGACGAAATGATGTGAAAAAAAATATTTTCTGAATGTCAGCCTTAGGACGCAACACGGCCACCGTCCCTCCCGCCTCCCACTGCGTCCTCCACCCGCAGTAGACTGCTCCTAGTCACCGAAAGAGACCCCACGGAGGGAAGGCCAGAATCAGCGGAGGAAAATCTGCGCTCCTGCAGCTCATTTGTCTCTGGCCGCGCCGGGACCGGGGCCTTGATCAATGCAGCGCAGCTCCGCACACACGCAGACAGGGTTCCTCCAAGCGGTCAGCGTTCCACAGGCAAGAAAGATACAGCCTAAGACTTCACAGGCCACCTCAGCCACCCGCTTCTGCCTGCCAATGGTAAGAAGCATTAGTGACAAGGGAAATGAAGAGTCACCAATCCATGCAGGGGCAGAAGCCGTCATCACATCAGAACTCTCACTTCAAAACAACTCAGGGAGCAGAGGATCAGCCAAATCGCATTCTTCCTCTGGCGCGGCACTGGGTTAAGACATAGTGCAGACTGCAAGGAACCAAGTCCCCTCAAAGACAGGCGAGCCACCAACAGTCTCTCTATCATACTCTACATCAATTAACGTGGCCATCAAGCATTGTCATTAACGCTAAGGATTAACTTAAAGATGAAAGAGAAGAGTTAAATTATTACAAAATCCTCCACAGTATGTGGGGAAGGAACTAACAAGAACCATACGAACACTTAACAGCAGGAAAAAGACCAAGGAAAAACTTGAGGAAAGTACAATATCTCTAGTCCCTAAAATGGCTGTGCAGAGTGATGGTCTGACCATGCAGCAAAAAAGTATGACCCTAAAGCCATTTACTTTTCCACTGAGTACATTTCCAGCCCGGCCCGCCACTTACGGTCCTCAGTTCCCAAATGCCCAGGCTGCTAAAAGTCCATGATGCCCCTCTGCACTCTTCCCTGCGCTATAAAGCAGCAAAGGGAGAAATGAAGGGAAGAAAATTGATTTTTTAAATTTAATTACTATGTGGTGAACATGGCGTCAATAACTCAGAAGAGATGGAAGAATTTTAAATCATCAAAAAAGAAATCTTAACAATTGCAGAAGCAGGTCACCAAAGGACAATAAACAAAGTCAACCGTTTCAGTAACAAGGATTTTGCACATTTGCTATTTTATGCTTAATAACTTAATATTGACCAGCTAATGAAAATGTGGCCAAGAGATTGTCATCCCGGTGACTGTTACTTAAAAAACAAAACAGAATAAAGCAACCCCACCCACACTTCTGGAAAAAAGCTTGACATATGCACTAAATTTGTTTACCCAGGGGACCTCTTATTAAGAGAAATGCTTTGCAAGTGACTTGGGTTCTGTTAAGTATTTTGCTGCGTGTTATCAGCCTAAAATCAGTTTATTTTCGCCCTAGTTAACATATTACTTTCCTACAAACAAAAGCATCTTTCCAATTTTATTCCACCCTGCAATGGAATTACCGCCACTACTTTCAATACTTTTATTTCTAAAACACTTGTCAAGATTTTCAAATGCTATTGACAAGTGACGAAATAATCATTTCTTTGAATAGTTTTATTCCCAGAAACATGGCAGCAAGGCCGGTCAATTTCAGTGACTCAACTGCAATAGCAAAACCTGGGTATTGCAAAATAGTATTGCCTTGCAGAGACACAAAAGCAAACCATTTTAAACCTCCATGTGGGGACACAGGTGAATCCCTCCCACTGCTTTATTTCGAAGAAATTCACCCGCCCCCCTCACACACACACACTTTTTAAGGCACGGGTTTCAGGGAAAGATTTCACTTTTCCAGACCTGGCCAAGGCTTGCAGCCGACCGGGATCCTGAAACGAAATGCTTCCTCGGGGGAATAACTGCAACCCAGGGGCAAGAGCGGGCACTGGGAATTCAGACACCGACCCCTTCCAGACCTGGGAACCTAAGGCCCCCATCTGACTGGCTAGATTGGGGGGAAATGTCAAGTCCCCCCCTTAAGGAGATGTTCACTGAGAAATGGCAAGAAACCAAACTTTCCTGAAAGAATGGGAACTGCCTCGACTCTCACCCAACGAGACCGAAACCCGGGTTCGGGTGCCCGCGGTTGGCAAGCCCGCCCCGAGCCCCACTCGCACCCGCGCCCCGCTCAGCAGCCACCGGCGTCCGCGACTCCGCTCGGCACGAAAACGCCCGTTTCGCCGGCGCCGGCGGGGCGGGAGGCTGGGGGCGAGCGCCGGGCGCTCGGACTAACTTAAAACGCAAAGATTTCAACGTCCCAAGGCAAATTTCAGCCAGCAGCAACGTGGTCCGGTGTTGACGGGTCAAACTACTTTTAAAGTGAAACGAGCCACTTCGGCGACACTTGTCCGGCTCCGAGTCGCCGCGGCGGGCGGGGGTGCCCGAC
>NW_004567127.1:687987-693836 GCF_000260355.1 Condylura cristata | reverse complement strand
GCCGGAGGAAACGGTGGCCCTCGAAAGCCTCGCTCGCTGGTGGCTTTGCCTATGGGCAGCGCTGTGATTCCTCTGTAGGTGCGCTCATGCTTGAACTTGACGTGTTTTGTAAACGTTTCTAGAGTTTTTTCCTCCACGAAGGACCTTTGTCCCTGGTGAAAAAAGTTCAGTGACTAATTTGTAAGTGCCAGCGATGGTCGTGGAAAGGGCCTGGCACTTGGCCTGGTGCGGGAGAGGCCGACCACCCGAGCAGTCGGCCATGTCTGCACACCCTTTTTCTTTTTTCTGCTTTTACTTTTACTTGCTTTATTTTATGCGGAATTTATTCCTGGGGGATCCGTTTTGTTTCTTTGGTTTCTTCTGAGACTGTTTTTGTGCTGTGCAACCTCTTGTCCTGGCTTCGAAACAACCTGCTGTTTTTCAGGTCACTCTTTCCGGAATCAATCTGCTGTTGATTCGGAGTGGGATAAACTCTTTTGGTTAATCCAGGCAGGTAGTGAGAGACTTAGTGGGGCGTTACGAGGATGGGGCAGCACGGGTTTATTTGCTAATAATGGGAACCAGTGGGCACTTCAGGTGAGACTCTGCCGAAGTGCTTATATATATTCATCCACTTAATCCTCGTGACAACATTACGAGGTCCATTCCAGTCCTTTTAAGCTTTTCTAGGAGAGAAACTGGAACTAGGAGGTTATGCGAGGGCCGCCTGGTCAGTAAGCTGGTGTGGGAGGTACGAAGGCTGACCCCGGGACTAGTTCACTCATCCCCAGTTCTATCACTAGGGGGTACTGGCCACTACCTTTTAAGATCTTGAACAAATTAATACAAATGTCATTGGCACTTTAAAGAGAAATGGCATTATGCTATTAAATATGTTTTTCTGCTTTCACTTTTATGAGCTTTTATCAATGCAGGATTTACTCCCCAGGAAATCAGTTTTTATTTCTTTGGTTCTTCTGGGCTGTTTTTTACTGCTGCGCAGCCTCCTCCTCCTGCTCAGGAACTGTCTGCCGGTTTCAGTAAGCATCAGCGCGGGGTGGCAGGGAGCACGCACCCTGGTTCACTCACCTGTGAGCCCTGTGAAGTCTGTGCTGAGTCTCTCGGGGCTTTGTAAACCTGCGAGTATGTGCGTGCCCGGAGAATCTACAGGTGTGCCTTAAATTCAGCTTCAATCTCTGCATTTTTAAGTGTTGCAGTGAAATTTCTGTATTTTGGGGCACCGACCCAGAGTCCAGCCCCAGCGTGGGGTCTGGATACACCTACCAGCTCCCCCATCACCACGACAGAGGAACACAGAAGAAAATATGGCTTCTGTAAAGTGACAACTTTCGAGTGTTGGTGGCTCCTCCATCATCAAGCCCTTAATGGCTGGGGCAGTTTAATGGGTGTTTTAAAAATGAATATAAAGATTTTAATCTCTTACTTTCCATGATTTTGTAGAGTTTTCTGACCCAGTAATAAGGAGCTGTATTTCCAGAGATCAAAGTCCACTTGCAGGGAGAGCTCCTCTCATTCCTTGTCTCTACACCCAAAGATCACATTCATCCACTCCTTTCACTTAGTCAGCAGTGAATAGTTTTTCTCAGTAGAAACATAATGTGTATACTATTGTTTACATTTGTTGGAACAAAAGTCAACATTTCATTTCTATTTTGTGTGTTATGTTCCAATTCACTAAAAAGACAAAGCATCGTCCCCTCAAAAAAGTCACTGAAGCCTAAGAAGTACTGATGAAAAAGTAACAAGTACTTCCATTCAAAATGCTGCAGTAAAGCTACTAACAGATAGTTAGCACTACAAATATATAATGTGGAGTATTATTACTTTAAATGTACTTTAAATCCAAGCAGCAAGAAAATGTAACCAGGAAGTACAACTATGAATATCTAAAAATTTAATTTTATTTGTCCATTTGTTCCATGTCCATTATATCTTTTTTCTTTTAAAGATTTATTTATTTGTGCATACAGAACTGGGGTACAGACCAGAGGAGCAGGGGCCGTGAGAGGATTCACCAGAGGCAGAGTGGGGAGCAGAATAGGCCGACTGAGGAAGTGCACTCCTGATGGACCAGCGGGCTGGTCAGCAGAGGTCTGCCGCACCCTGTGGGTCACCTCCAGGGCAGGATGGAACTCATACTTTAGCTTCTCAGTGCTGTGCTCTCACCCGCTGCACCACCAAGGAGGGCCCCATGTCCATTGTGTCTTAACTGTTAGAAAATGTCCTGAAATAGTAACTTGGAACACCATTGAAGCTTTTAATGATTTTTTTAGCAAATCACAATAAGCTTACAGACAAGCAAAATATGTTTTTCCAAAACAAATGTAACTGAGTATGAAATGGATGAATTTATAGATTAAGAAAAGATGAAGTAACACCCCTCAAAAGAAAATGCTGAGACTCTTTTTGTCTCAGAGAATGTTTGCACAACTACAAAGTTAATGACAAATGGTTTGCTTAGAGAGCGGTAACAAGCTATTGGGAAAATTTCCTAATGAAAAATCACACTGATTCATGGCACGTGACGCGTCAGGACACTGTCAGCCCGGTGCTTGCTGACAAATACTTGCTTTCCAGATGGACACCAGACGTACGCAGCCTGAATCAGTGCAATGCGGGTATGTTGGACATAAGGGAAAATGCCTGGAAATTTTCCTTTTTGTTGTTTTTGTTCCCCTGCAAGTTTTCAACTTGGTTTATAATTAGAAATTCAAGTTAGGGCCTCCCTGGTGGCACACGGGGTAAAGTCTCAGCATTATCAAGCTATCAGCAGCCACTGCACAGCCAGGGCGCAGCAGACCTCTCTGTCCACTGCCCCCTCAGCGGTGCGCTTTGTCAGTCAGCCTGTTCCGCATCCCACTCTCTCTGGTGAATCCTCTCACCCCTGCACCTCTGGCCTGTGCCTCTGTTCTTGCATGCATGCATAAATAAAACAAATCATTACAAAAAAAGAAGAAAAAGAAGAAGATATTTTCACTTTGAAAAGAATTTTTAAAAGAATTGTTTGGGGGCCCTCCCTGGTGGCGCAGGGGGTTAAAGCGCAGCACTGAGAAGCTAAAACCACTTCTGCATGAGTTCCTGCCTGCCCCGGAGGTGACCACATGGTGTGGCAGACCTCTCCTGACCCGCCCACTGCTCCCCTCAGGAGTGTACTTCGTCAATCTGTCTGTTCTGCTCCCAACTCTGTCTCTGGTGAGGCCTCTCACCGCCCCTGAGCCTCTGGCCTGTACCCAGTTCTGTATGTACAAATAAATAAATCTTTAAAAAAAAAAAAAAAAAAGAATTGTTTGGGGAGGTATAAGACATTCTGAAAAAGCGCTTTTGGGATCGAAATGGAGCGAGTTTTAGCTTTGAGTGTACAAAAACAACTTCAGTTTTATTCAAAGACCATTGGAATAGAACAGTATTCCTCCTGATTCTGATTCAGCATAGAACAAATCAGTATAAATTGTAAATATAGCAAAATAGCAGCCAGTAATCACAATCTTTTAGGAGAAAAAGGTGAATGTGGGAGCAGAGGGGAAGATGCTCTTGTGAGTTTTTAATAGGGCTGGTGTGAAAATGCCTTTTTTAAAAAGTCTTTTTTTTTTTAAGTTAAGCATGCAAAAAAGGCTTATGTGAGCAATATTCTCATTGTTCTTGTTAACATGAACTTACTACTCTAAGTTCTAAATGCCATGCTTTCTAATCTCACGAAGAAAGCATCAGGATTTTGTCAAGAAAAGACTGTCATGCAATTGTGTTGCCTGCCAAGAATTTATTATTTCCCAACTCTTGATAATTTTCTTTCTTCATCAGAGGGAAAAAAATGAATGACAAATTACTGAACATATTTTAAATCACATCCAAATGTTGCAAATGAATGAGAAAAACTGTTTTTCAGAGCTAAATGCTACCCAATGCAACTGAATATAACCCTTGCTCTCTCCAAAGCTAAGTCACTGTGTGAAGCTGCTGTGTCTTAGGCTCTGACAAACCACTCAAAGCCATCTTCAGCTAGAAGCTCTCCGTGACACTACCTCAGTGCTAGACCAACTTTTCAGTTTCCTGGCAGCTCTCAAACACGCACTGCAGTATAGACAAACTCATTGTGGATTCAGATTTCCTAGTTTTGGTAGAAATAAAAATTAGGAGGCCCTCCCTGGTGGTGCAGCGGGTTAAAGCACAACACTAAGAAGCTAAAGCCCCTTCTGCATGAGTTCGATCCCCGCCTGCCCCGGAAGAGATCCACATGGCCCAGCAGACCTCTCCTGACCCACCCACTGCTCCCCTCAGCAGTGTACTTCCTCGATCTGCCTGTTCTGCTCCCCACTCTGTCTCAGGTGAATCCTCTCACCCTCCCCATCTCTGGCCTGTACCCCAGTTCTGTATGAATAAATAAATAATAAATAAATAAATAGAAGAAATAAAAATTAGGAAGCCCATTGAGAAACCTGCCCAGTTATACATGTTTAGTTTACCCATAGTAAACGTTTACTATTTCTACCATGAATTTTAAACAAGTCCAGGATTTTATGACATCAGTCATTATGGTAAGCCAGGTTTCTGATTTCTGGAAATGGTTGTTATGGAAATGCACCAGTTTTTATCAAGTGTCTCCAGATACAACTGTCAGATTTAGCAAATAAAAAATACAGCTTAGCTGGTTAAATTTAAACTTCAGATAAACAACAAATAATTTTTGGTATAAATATGTTCCAAATTTTGCAGGTGATATATTGAAAAATCATTTCTACTTTATCTGAGAAACCTGCTCCGAGGGGTTGCCATTTTAGGAATGTTGACTCATGTTATTTTGAGGAAGGGACAAACTAGAAGCAGGAAAGTCACTTCGGGAAGTCTCCACTGCAAGCATCTGCGGGCAACATTAGAGGGACTTAGGGCCAATGAAGAGGAAAAGAAAATGATTGACATGAATCCTATCGTCAACGAGACCTGTGGTGGGTTCACACAAGCAGCTTAGCATGGGGCAGGCTTTGGGCTGAGAGGTAACAGAGAAAGGTGCTAAGTGGAAACTGAGATTTGTTCAGTTGAAGTTCAATTGTTGGATTTGTTGCTGGAGCAGCCGGGTAAAGATGCTCTGAAGCATATGAAAGGAGAAGACACCTGCCAGAAAAAGAGGTTAGGACGCAGACTTACACTTTGGCATTCATTGTAAAAGACGTATGGTTGCGGAGAAAGATAGCACCACAGGTAAAAAGAGGTAGAAAAAAAGACATAAAAGAAACCTCCAGAGGCTCAGAGTATGGAAGGGAAGAAGAAATCTGGAGAGAACAGAACATAAGCAAAACACTTCACGAAACTGTCTTCAAAGGTGTCTTTGAGTATTCACCTACAATAACAAAGACAACAAGAATAAAAATAAGCAAATGCAATTATGTCAAATTGAAAAGCTTCAACACAGTCCAAGGAACTATCATTCAAACAGCACCCCACCCCACTAGGAAATATTTGCACATCATGTATCTGACAAAGGGTTAATGATCTGCAAAGAACTCACCCAACCAACAAACAAACAACCCTGCCAAATAACTGACCCACAAAGAGCTAAGGAGCAGCTTCTCCAACAGAGACAGGTGAGTGGGCCACAGTGTCATGCAAGGGTGCTCACTGTCACTTATTGTCAGGGAAATGGAACCAAGCCACAATGAGATGCCACCTCACACCTGCGGCAATGGTCCCTATTAAACACAGCAGCCGCGGCCCTCCCTGGTGGCGCAATGGGCTAAGACCAGCACTGCAAGCCAGCCCCAGCCACTTCAGTGCAGTTCAGTCCCGCCTGGAGCTGACCCCCAGGGCGCGGCAGACCCCTCCTGTCTCCCTGCTGCTCCCCTCCGCAGTGGACTTCC
>NW_004567127.1:684550-686575 GCF_000260355.1 Condylura cristata | reverse complement strand
CTCCTTCGTCCATCTGCCTGTTCTGCTCCCCACTCTGTCTCTGGTGAATCCTCTCACCCTCCACATCTCTGGCCTGTACCCCAGTTCCATATGAATAAATAAATAAATCTTTTTTAAAAATTCTTAATGTTCATAATCTACAACTCAGCATTTTATCCCACAAAAACATTTCCATAAGCTCCTAGAGAAATGTGCGCAAAAAAAAATTGTACCATTGCCATGTTGGTACAATAATACATTTGAAACAACCCAGATGTCCATAACAGAGAAATCTGAGTGTGAGACACCTGTGTAACGGGAAAGCCTGGTGCTGGCAGCCACGGAAAGAAATGAGGTGGGTGGGAGTGAGGAGTAAAGAATAAAAGAGTAAAAGGGATCTTTGTGTCCAAGATGTGAAATGAAGGGAAGAGTGAAGTAGGCATTATTGTAAATAATAATGATATTTACAATTATAGAAATTAAAGTTAAGGCCCTCCCTGGTGCGCAGTGGCTTAAAGTGCAGTCCTACAAAGGTGGCCATGGCCTCGTCAGCACAGGTTCGATTCTCGGACCCGGAACTGACCCCCAGGGCGCAGCAGCCCTCTCCTGTCTCCCCGCTGCTCCCCTCCGCAGTGTGCTCTGTCACACTGTCCTACCCCCCCTCTGTCTCTGGTGAACCGTCTCCTCCCCTGCACCTCTGGCTTGTACCCCAGTTCTGTATGCATACATCTTCAAAAAATAATTAAAGCTAGAGAAGCACTAAGCTGCTAACAGTGTATCCCTGGAGCTGCGGACTGACAGGAGATGCCCATCTCTCGCTCTGCATTTCTGCAACACTTGAATGTCATTAACTTTGTATTACATTTGTAATTATGGAAAACAAAAACATAAGACTCTAAAGTATATCACTATGTAAGTGACGGGATTACAATGAGCCCCTGGCTTTGTTCAGGCTTGTTTTTCCAGCCTGGGGAAAGTAATCCCCCTTCCTTTCCCTCAGCCTCCCGCACCACTTAAGATGGTATCCTCAAGGGCACAAGAAATTTGGGGAGTGAAAAATATGTTTAATTTCTCTATTTAGTGAAAAATAAAATTTTGAGGTGGGGCTGGTCCTCAGTCTTCATTTTGTCGGAAGCAGCTGACACAATAGTTGACACACAGAAGGCCCCCAGTTTATATGTGTCAATATACAATATTATATATTAACTTTATGTATAACAGCATGTTACGTGACATCTTTACATATAACCATCTTTCAGGCTAGTTTGTTAAAGATGGATTTATTTACGCACACAAGAACCGGAGTGCAGGCCAGAGACAGAGTGGGGAGCAGAGCAGGCGATCCACTGACACCCACTGCGGAGGGGGCAGCGGGGAGACAGGAGGGGCCTGCTGCGCCCAGGGGCCCCCCCTGGGGGGCATGGAACTGGAGCTGCAGCTGGTGGTGAGCCCGGTGGGCCGAGACTCGCCCCGCACCACAGGGGGGGAGGCCCCCAGGACGGCTACTCTTCAAAGGTGTGCTCATAGCTGGAAATTTCCGACTTGCAAAGGCTGAGGGGGTCAGGGATTGCCACGTCTAGGCCTAAGAGCTCGGGGCAAGGCTGTCAATCCAGAGAGGTCCCCAGGAAACCCACCGCCGCTGACCTGCCGGCCACCGCCCGTGTGACCCTGCTCGGAAGCTATCACGTGCGCTGGTCACCCTGCCGCCAGCCCTGGCAGCTCTGGAAATACTTCTCTCCTGATCTAGGCTCCAATTTGATCGAGTGGAGTCATTTTCTCACTTGCCCTGGGCGTGTCTGAAAACTGATCTGGCTTTAGCTGAGCTATTCGAGCAGCGTCTGGGTCCAGCTGGGAGGGCTGCCAGCACTCGCCCGCTGGACGGTTGTGACTGAGGACAGGCTGCCGGAGATGGCTTAGTGGAAGCAGCGGCCCCGCGCGCCAGCCTGGACGCTCCTGGACGCGCCTGGACGGCAGGGTCTCGGAGGTGAAGGTGCGTCGCTCTGCAGGCTCCTGTGGGACTGATTCCGGCAGTTCCTGTGGGTTTAT
>NW_004567127.1:681849-683583 GCF_000260355.1 Condylura cristata | reverse complement strand
GTTCGAAGTCGTTTTTTCTTTTTTTTGCCCAGCAGACCTCTTCTGTCTCACCAATGGCTTCTCTGAGCAGTGCATCTCAATGAATCCGCCTTTTCTTCTCTTCAAAAAATATCTTTTGAAATGCGCCCCGGTGTAACATTGGCTTATGTGCTGAGGAAGTTGCAGGTGTGCCGCAAGGCTACCTCGTAACGGAATGCCTGTTTCCCCTGCCTTTCCCTCCTGTTCCCGCCTTGTCCGGCCCTCAGGGTGCCTCTCCTCTCTGGTGGCGAACACAGGGACGAACAGACAAACCCAAAGCAGATCCTGTGCTTAAAATCCCCTTGTTCCAAAGCGAGCCCTCACCATGTAAACATCTCAGGCCCTGTGAACTTGCGAGAAGACTGCAAACAAAACAAGAAGCCAGCGCTCGGGCCTGCATGGAGCAATGGTCCCTCAGCACGTCTTTGTTCGGCAGAACTCGCCTTTCACTTTTTGATGGGCAGGGGAGGAAGATATCTGCTCATCAGGAGCATAATTAGCTTGTTGGAATTTGGCAGCTGTGAGAAGTTTGAATAAATAGCCTAGAGAACTCTGATTCAAAATTCATGAATTCAGATTTCATTAGATAAGGAGGAGAATCAGAGGACTGATGCTTCCCAGTTTCCAGACGCTAGAGGTTGTCCGTGCCTTGGTAGCATTTGAGGCTGTGGGCAAACTCCTCGAAATTCTCATCTCTCAGTTTTGTGCCTGGACACCCTCAGATTTTCCTATTTGTGACTTCTCTCCGGTTCCTTGACCTCTTTCCTCCACCATGAATGCAGGCATTTCTGTTTTCCTAACTCTGCTTTGGCATCTCACCTACTCCTACACCTTCAACTATCCTGTACAGTATCAGCTCCACACACCTTGTTCTTCATTTTTCCTAATTTCCACCCCACATTTCTGCCTTGGGAACATTCCACGCCGGTATCTGTAACTTCAACAATTCCTAACTGATTCATCCTAGCTCCTTACAATAGCTGCTATTCCTGAAACACTATTTTTCAGCCATCCAAATTCAAGCCCCCTATTGAAATATCAATCTTTTATGTTCCAATATTCACATAGCAACTGCAGATTTACCAGTTTCATGATCTTTTGTCACAGGTCTTTGGGGGGTTTACGTTATATAATTATTTTTATTCTTTAAGTATTTTTAAAAAGATTTATTTATTTGTGCATACAGAACTGGGGTACAAACCAGAGGTGCAGGGGCGGTGAGAGGATTCACCAGAGTCAGAGCAGGGAGCAGAACAGGCCGACTGACAAAGCACACTGCTAAGGGGAGCAGCGGGCCAGTCAGGAGAGGTCTGCTGCGCCATGTGGGTCACCTCCAGGGCTTGAACTCATGCTGAAATGACTTTAGTTTCTTAGTGCTGTGCTTTAACCTGCTGCACCACCAGGGAGGGCCCATAAGTATTTTTTTAATAAAGATTTATTTAATGCACACAAGAATTGTGGTACAGGCCAGAGGTGCAGGGGATGAGAGGATTCACTAGAGACAGAGTGGGGGGCAGGACAGCTGAGGGGAGCAGCAGGAGAGACAGGAGAGGTCTGCTGTGCCCTGTGGGTCCCTCTCTGGCCGGGGTGGGACTCAGGCCACAGTGGGTATGGACAGCTTCTTAGTGCTGAGACTTTAACCCCTGTGCCACCAGGGAGGGCCTAAGCCACAGTCTTTAAAAAAGCTTCATTAAAAGCCCTCCCTGGTGGCGCAGC
>NW_004567127.1:679147-680424 GCF_000260355.1 Condylura cristata | reverse complement strand
AAAAAAAAAACTCAAAGATTTGCAGTGAACATAGAACTGGGAGCTTGGGACTTGTTTTACCTGAATCTTAGCAGGCCAGGAACCCTCCGTGGTTTCTGGGAGATGCCCGTTTGCTCACAGCTTGCCTTGGAGTGAGTTCCCAGAAATTTCCTGCTCTTCTCTGAAAGTCCCCTATTCACTCTGCCATCTTCAGAAGAGCTTCTTACGCCTTGCCGGTTATCTTCTTCCCACCCCTCTGTAGTTTCCACCTAGAATTACTGAGAAAACCTGTTCAGAGCCATACAAACAAGGATTTGTTTCACCCTCTCTTGTCTAGAGATGTGAAGACATGAGCAGCCTCCACCTGAGGCGCTAGCTCTGTCGTGCAGGCTGTTCCCATGGACGGCCCGAGCGTCTCTGGCAGTGTCGACGTAGACAAGGCCTTCGCCATTGCCTTTGTTATTCTCCTGTTTCTGTTCCTAATGATGATGATTTTTCGGTGCGCCGCGCTGGTGAGGAACCCCTACGAGGCCAGCCCCGTAACCACGGAACCAGCTCTGGACTGAACTGTGAAAAAGCCTGGGACTAGCACCGAGAAAATCTAGGAACATCCTCTAGATGGTCATGATCCAGACTTTCTATGAGTTCACTTCCCTATTTCTCAACCCGCTCAGCCTTTCATCTAACACGAGGCCTGTGAGGATGACTCAAAAATAATAAAAAAAGTGCAACGCAAGCAGCCTGTCTGTTCCTGCGTGTGGCCTCCCTGACTGAAATGAAGGTTTCCGCTCTCTGGACTGTAAGGCCAGCGGAAGCCAACACTCCGGTGAGGAGCCTTAAAGGGCCTTCTTGGGGGGAGATTCTTACCACATCTGCTCCCCTTGTCAAGTGGGCTGGGCTCTGGGTGGAAGGGGACATTTTTGCCTTGGATGAACCCCTTCATCCCTCTCACCCCCAATTTTCTCGTGTATAAAATAACACCTTGTGGCTTGAGCATGCCCTAAGCCTGTGAGTGTTCAGGGTAGGAACGAACCTTCCTTGGCAAAAGGGTGTTGCAGATGTAATTAAGGATCTCGAGATAAGCTAGGTTACCCAGGGCCCTAACTGCAATGACGCAAGAGAGAACCCGAGGGGACCCAGGGAGACCCAGCAGCATGAGGGCGCACACCGGAGCCGCAGGGCGCTTGCCTGGAACCCACTGTAAGAGGCGAGAAGGTCTCCCCAGAGGAAGGAGGGAGGTCACCTGCCAATACCTTGACTTTGAACTTCCAGCTTCCAAAACTATGAGAATAAATGTT
>NW_004567127.1:677751-679047 GCF_000260355.1 Condylura cristata | reverse complement strand
TGTCTCGGTGAAGCCTCTCGCCACCCCTGAGCCTCTGGCCTGTACCCCAGTTCTGTATGCACAAATAAATAAATCTTTAAAAAAAAAAAAGCTTCATTATGTGCCAAACTTTTCAAAGTATGCTTTTGAGAAGGAATTATGCAACGTCGATGTATTTTTGTATTCACATTCTGTTTTCTCTATACCATCACCTGTAGAACAGATAAAAGGATGCAAAGCGGAGTCTACTATAAATGCAAACCACACAAGTCTGCAGGTGAAATAAAATGGAGTATTAAAAAGGAGTATTTCTTGCCCCTGTCATGCCCGGAAGTCAGGCATGAGCACCTCTCAGACGCTGTCAGTCTCTCTCTGCTCTGACCCGAGCCACACCCAGACTGTCTCTTCCCCTGGGGTGAATTTGTGACAGGAAGTCTCCAGTTAGAAATACCCCAGATGGCTGAAAGGCCCCTTCCCAACCATACAGACTTACTTTGAGACGTAAATGTTAGGATACACACAGTACATGGTACGTTGCAGTTGGAATCCTTTTCTCAAGCTGTCGCACCACCAACAATTACATTAGGAGCAGCAAATGAGCAAAACCCGGACAGTTGTCAGTGTGTTAAACTTTGGGCTCCAGGCCTTCCTAGCCACCCTTCTTGATGACAGACGTCTTCAAAACCACACAGCTGTGACTTGTGGAGTGTGTACTCTGGAACTCGGCCTGGGGGGGGGAGACTAAATGGCATGACTTTCAAACTCTCCAGAGCAAGCGAAAGGGACAAGAAAGGAGGAACACTGTAAACCCAGGAAGGATAATAGCAAACACACAGCAGTGTTCTATACACACTGAGTTATTTAATCTCAACAGACCTTATAAGATTGTTATAATAGCCCCATTTTATTATTTTTTAAGACGTGTTTTTACTTATTTATGCATAAAAGAACTGGGATGTAGGCCGGAGGTGGGGTATGAGAGGATTCACCAGAGACAGAGCAGGACAGGCGGATGTACTGAAATGCACTGCTGAGGGGAGCAGCGTGTGGGTCAGGAGAGGTCTGCTGCGCCCTGTGGGTCACTCCCAGACTGGGAATTGAGCTTGGACTGCGGTGGTATGAAAGCCTCCTTGTGCTGAGACGTAACCCGTTGTGCCACCAGGGAGGGCCCCGGACGTCTTACAGAATTATCTATTGGGGGCCTTCGCCCATTTTTTAATGGGGTCATCCATTCATTTCTTTGTTGTTGGAATGTGTAAGTCAAGACTCTGAAACAAATTATTTACAATAATTTCCCTTAAAATTTGAAAAAAAAAA